>NC_054710.1:41053900-41308900 GCF_016097555.1 Gigantopelta aegis | reverse complement strand
TAATATATACATACATACATACATACATCAATACATACATATAACATACATATACATTCATACAATTTGTGAGGCCAGAAAGTATTTCATTATCCCCTGCGCTAGTGCGTTAATGTCAGACAGTCTGTCTATGTATGTAACAGTCAACCTCGACATACATACAATACATATATATTCATACATCAATATATACATACATACACATACATACATACACACACATACATACATACACATACATACATACATACATACACACACATACATACATGTGTGTGTGTGTATATGCACGTATACACACACATGCACATAGCTATAAACACGTAACTTGCTATTCAAATTTACTTACCTGTGATATTTGTAGTTTTTGAACTCTTGCATTTAAAAAAAAAAGATTTTACAACTTTACTTCCAGGTGAGAAACTGCAACCCATACGCTGTGTCAGCTGTATTACAGATTCAGCGGGCCCGTTGTTGATGCTGTGTACTGCGCTGTGAGCTCTGGCGGCAAAAGTTCTAGAGAATGTTGTGTGTCTCGGTAAAGAATGTCTTAGGCATCTGTTTACTGCCTCGCACTTTTGTGTATTCGTGTTGAATTTGGTGTTGCAGTATCGTTGGGCCTAGGCGGTAGTCGACACATGCATGCATTTAGAAATATTTCCCGCATGCATTTTAAAGGCTTGATCGTATTCAGCCTGACTTCTCATGGCAATGTTATTGGAAAACCTAGATTGTAATTTAACTCTCTGTTTTTGTTCTACTACCTGTCATCATTGTTTCTACTGAAATCGATTTTTTGACAAATTTTCTTTGGTTTTCAGAAAGATGCCTGCTGTCGAAAAGAAAATGCGGTTCGGTGTTGATGACATTTTCCTGATACAGTTCAGTGGCAGCTTTGAAACGCTTTGTGTCCGGATCTGTCGTCAGGTATTGTACTTCTAAATTGTTCTCACTTTTAATTTGTAGTAAACAATCTTTAGCCCATTCCTTTTCATTTCCTATCGACATTGCCATGGGAATGTCACACGAACATGACATATTTTCTGCACATTTTTGCGAATCATGTATACTGTGCCGTTTTGAACATAATTTATTTTTTGTGGAAATTGATATAACCTTTTTGTCTTTTGTAGTGTGTTCTACAGCAGTATATACCACTTGCGTGGCAGGTTGGAATGGTGTTTTGCCGATGCCAGAATATAGGGCATTGTTATACATGCCGTCACACTGAATGTTGATAATGTTGGATTGTGTACCCTGAATGTGTTAATTACTTTAAGTTCCTCCCGTTTGGCATACATGTCTTCTTGATTTACTTGTGTGATTGTGTCAGATACTTTATTGCTATTTTTCTGACAGCCCTGAAGGTGGAATATTTAAGCAGGTACACAGCAACCGAAAATTGGTCGTACATATTGGCATTTTTGTGAGGCCTGCTTGTACTGTGACATTAGGTTGTGCTTGTCGTCTGCCCCTGCCCCTCCGTGTGTGTGTCTGTGTTTCTGTGTACAGATTAAATGTTGGTGACTTGTACATGCATGATGTGCAGTGGACTTGCTAGCGGTTGCAGATTCCTCTTTGCTCTTCTGCGACAAAGTTGAATTCTAGTCGACCTGAATTGCAATTGGGAACGGCACTGGCATGTTCTCTCCAAACCCTGTTCATCATGTCCTCCAGCTTGCCTATGTGAATCAGCCTGTAGGAGTCTGCCTCAGGCCTGTTAATCACTATTACTGTATTCCCTACACTTTTATGCATTTATTCTCATGTAGTTTTTCATGAAGATTATCTCCCCTTACACTGTAGTGTGTATTTTGTATAGTGCAACATTCCTACTCTTTGATGTTTTATCATAGTTTGATACTTGCAGATGTAAATTTCATGTAGACACTTATCCATTTAATCTGAAATTGGTGATGTTAAGCCCGAAAACCCCCAGCGATTTATTCTTAGGCCAGATAACGTGGTCTTGGTAATAATTTTAGTTAATTTTTGGTGAAAATAGCCCTCAAAGGGTTTTAATATGCATGATTTTATTTTCTGTAATCAATGTGGCATGCAGTGGTAATTGTTTACCTTGCACCAGCCGGAGCCACAGAACACAGTTCCAGCTGTGTTGGGGTATTCCGCAGTCCACGCAAAAGCCGATAGGAATCCGCAGCCTGAACTTGTGTCACCTGTACACCATGATCACTGGTATGTAAGACCCTTTCAGTCATTGACTTTGTAAGTCTGACGGCCTCTCTCACTTTTGATGTGGTCCACCCCAATGTGACTGGTCTTCTGTTCTTGTGGTATGAAACATGTCCTTTCTTGAAACCAAATTGTAATGATTTTTTCACTGCTGGCATTGTAATAAATGTGTAATGGTTTGCTTAAAACTACGATGATTGTCAGTCCAGAAATTAAATGACTGGTGCATGGATAGTAATATTAAATGAAGGCAATTTATTTCCATGTGTTGATACATGCAAACACATTTGTTAGCCCCCAAATTAGCCAGATTTCGTAATGTCGACACCTTGTCACTTCATTTTTTACTCATTCTCCCTGTGTATATTGTACACTTTGCCACAATGGACATTAGTCTTTCACTGCTTTCAGTGATTAATTGGGTGCTAGTTACAGCTGCCTCATAAGTAGTTTGGTCACTAATTGGGTGCGACTTTGATGTTATGAGGATTATTTTCCTGATTTCTGTAGTTCACTCAGTACATAGCATCTCCATGTAAAGTTCTTCTAGTGTGGGGTATTCCGAATAGCTCAGTTTGGAGTATGTACCCTATACAGTATACAAACCCACATGGGTGTTATATTATTCAGCTGTGCTACATACCAGACAAGGATAAAATATGGTGTACCTCATTCCCATGTATACTTAGTATGCTGTGGATTCATTTTGGTAGGTACTATTGAAGACGCTGCTTTGTAGTTCCACTTTCTCTGCTGGCAGTATCATTTCATACTGGGGTACACAAGAAAATAACCTTCTCAAAAATATGTGATTGGACACCTTTTGAAATTTAAACGTTTTCAATATAGGTTGTAATGTACCAATCATGTGATTGTCAGGTCAGAGTTCGAAGTGCACCGTCAAATGTTTAAGGATTAAACCGTAACTATGGCTGTGATTGGTGGATATATATATGACACTGGTTATTTGTGCAAATAATATGACAAATGCCCCATCAGTTCCACATGTTTTATTACTTGAACAATTATTACACTAGTGACATTTTGTACTTGTCAATAACTGGGGTGGCAATACAAATTTCTACTGGCATTTTGTGCGGACCAGACGGTGGGTACTGTAAACTTATTGTAAGTGCTTAAAACGATACGTGACATTAGAGTTTCTTCGAGTAATTATCAATGGGAGGTACCACACTGTCAGCGTATATACTGGCCCGGTTGTTTGAAACGTTGCTTCTGTTAGTTTTATTAGGAATTGTTACTGTGGGACCGGCCTCGGTGGCATCGTGGTTAGGCCATTGGTCTACAGGCTGGTAGGTACTGGGTTCGGATCCCAGTCGAGGCATAGGCTTTTTAATCCAGATACCGACTCCAAACCCTGAGTGAGTGCTCCGCAAGGCTCAATGGGTAGGTGTAAACCACTTGCACCGACCAGTGATCCATAACTGGTTCAACAAGGGCCATAGTTTGTGCTATCCTGCCTGTGGGAAGCGCAAATAAAAGATCCCTTGCTGCTAATCGGAAATAGTAGCCCATGTAGTGGCGACAGCGGGTTTCCTCTCAAAATCTGTGTGGTCCTTAACCATATGTCTGACGCCATATAACCGTAAATAAAATGTGTTGAGTGCGTCATTAAATAAAACATTTCTTTCTTTGTTACTATGGTCGTCAATAGGAATTTATTTGGTCTAATGGAACCGGCACTGCAGGAAGAATGGGTTAGGATTCCACGTGCCCGATTCAGAGACTCATTCAATCAATGCTAAGGAGATATCGCGCAGTGATTGCTGCTGCTGGTGGCCACACAAGGTACTGATTTCAGCGCCCTCGTGCGAAGCTGTTTGGTGACGAAAACGCCTCCACTGCCGTCAGTCCATAGCAAGAACATTGTCATATACTAATGTCAAATTTGACTGTGATACGATCATAAATAACGAAATCATGCCACTTTGTATTAAAGGGACATTCCTGAGTTTGCTGCATTGTAAGATGCTTGCGAATAATAAAATATTTCTACGATTAAATTTACATATTAAATATATATATATATTTTTGAATATCAGTGTCTGTATATTCAACGTGTTTCTGATCTTCTTAATATTTGTAAGAAGCCCAAACTGGATTTTGTCTTCAAATAGTTTCGTACGTACGAAAAACATATTTTTAGGAAATAAAATGAAATTTAACCTAGTACAAATATTAGAACGATCAGAAACACGTTTAATATACAGCAACAAATATTGTATGCAGAAAAATATATTTGACATGTAATTACAATCGCTAAAAAGTCTCAGTTAGTCGATAACATCTTAAAAATTGCAACAAACTCAGGAATGTTCCTTTAAAGAGATAATTCCATAATATTTCGCCTATGCGTTTCTTTTTTGTCAGAGTATACATAATTCTAAAACTGGCTTGGCAACAATTGCGACATTCAGGTCCGCAAGCATGGCAGTCATTTTGGCATGAGTTGCATGCCAATATACGGAAAGGCGCTATCATTGCTACTTGTAACGAAGGATCACATAATACTCGTATAACACGTGGTGTTTGAGATTCCTTTAAAACATATCTGATCGGTAGCTCCTTTATCATCATTATTACCGTCATCATTATTATCATAATTGTCGTCATCATCATCACCACTGTCGTCGTCACCATCATCATCATCATCATCAAAATCATCATCATCATTATCAAAATCATCATTATCATCACTATCATTAAAGTCACCATTATCATCAAAATCAACATTGTCATCAAAATTATCATCATCATCAAAATTATCATAGCATCATCATCATCAAAAAGATCATAGCATAATCACCATCATCATCATCGTCGTCGTCGTCATCACCACCATCTGTGATCATTCTCATATCAATACCAATATTGTTATCATACTAGTCCAGAATGAGTTAAAGTTTAATGTCTTTTGAAGATTTTCTGTTTTCTGTTGACAGTGTTGAACAAGCGAAGTGAGTGCCGTTTGAGAAGGTCTCCTGTGAACTTGAGAGCGATACCCACATATGGATTGTATCAACTGGATCACCACTTTCAAGTCTTTTCTTTGTATCAACATCTTCAGGTGAGCGTACACGTATTATATCAGGTCAGGTCAGGTCAACATGCCTCAGTGGCGCAGTAGTTAAGCAATCGGACTACAGGCTGGTAAGTACAGGGTTCACAACCCGGTACCGGTTCCAACCTAAAGCGAGTTCTTAAGAGCTCAGTGGGTAGGTGTAATGCCACTACACCATCTTCTCTCTCACTAACAATTAACAACTAACCCTCTATCCTGGACAGACAGCCGAGATAGCCTAGGTGTGTGATCAGGACAGCGTGCTTGAACATTAATTGGATAGGGTTTAACGTGCACATTCAGAACAAGCTGTTGTAGCGCACGCCTGTCATGAGCGCAGCCCCAAGCTCAGCTAGCAAACGTTTCGCTGACGTTCGAGAACTATTTTATTAGTTTACAACGTGGACATTTGGTTTACCATGAAGCGCACAAACCAGTCTAGCGGACCGGTCTGCTCGGGCTGGCTGAACGTAGCCCAGCCCTAAGTTCAGCAAGCAAACGTTTTGCTAACGTTCGCGAACTATTTGATTGGTTCCGACGTGACCACTTGGTTTAATGTGAGGCGCCAAAACCAGTCTAACGGACGTTTTTCTGCTCGGGCATGGCTGAACGCAGCCCAGTTGTCAGCTGTCGCCAACTCCTTCGTCCAGGACAGGAAATGGTAGGAGAGTGGGTTGGTTGGGGGGGGGTGGGGGGGGGGGGGAGGAATCGCCCGCGCTGGCAAGAGCAAGTAAGCACAGGCAGCTCGACCGGGGTCGGAAGCGGGCGATAGTAAGGAAGGAAGGAAATGTTTTATTTAATGACGCACTCAACACATTTTATTTATTGTTATATGGCGTCAGACATATGGTTAAGGAGCACACAGATATTGAGAGAGAAAACCCGCTGTCGCCACTTCATGGGCTACTCTTTTCGATTAGCAGCAAGGGATATTTTATATGCACCATCCCACAGACAGGATGTCACATACCACGACATTTGCACTGGCTGGAGCAAGAAACAGCCCAATGGATCCACCGAAGGGGATCGATCCCAGACCGACCGCGCATCAATCGAACGCTTTACCACTGGGCTACGTCCCGTCCCGTCCCTCAAATTTAGTTTTCATAATATTTCAACCAATAGAGCAAGCCATCAAATTAAACATACGCACTTATTCACAGCAATTTCCACGAGGGATTTACAGCACGATAATTATATTAAAAAGCATGCAATGTGTGAAGATGTAGTTAGGGTGGTAGGGGTGTCAGCTACCCACTCCAGTAAATTCCCAAACCTTTTTTTTAAAATAATCATTAAATATTATTTCTAGTTCTACATATCATGAATGGTGTTTTAGGCGATTTAAACATTAAAAAGAAATGTTCTCGGAGATGGTATTTTATTTCTTAATTCCTCCACACTGTTCTCATCCCTAGAAAATATAACTACGTCCCTGAGTTTTATATATTCTGATGCCAGTAGGCCTACAGCCCTAACACGGACAACTGTGAAATAAACAGTTTCAATACTCGAAATCAAAATGTGATGGTCACGACGTCTGGACCACGTTATTTTCGTTTCATTTTTTACTACTTTCTAGTTATTGATCACATGTGCCACAGAAGTGATAAAATTATTCACTCGACCTAAAGTGGCGTATAAATCAGTTATACCCACATTTACTCGGTGTATCGGTGAATACCCCAACAGTTTTGGTCGTGAGAACCTCGCCTCGGAGGCCTCACGACCTAAACTGTAGGGATATTCACTGATACACCTCGTAAAGTGTGGGTATAACTATGTTATCCTACAACCAGTGTTCCTACTGGCCTGTTATGATGACCTGTTAAAGGGACACACCTTAGTTACGTTTATTTGTTAACCATTACGGCGTTGTTTTTCGCTATTAAACCCCATTTTTCACAAATACAATTGCACTTTACTTACATTTTATTATTTAGAATACACATTTCCATTCACCTGAAGTGCTTTTTGGTAATCCTGATGTTTGTAAAACCACGAAATGCATTTTTTGAATTTTTTCACAAGACGTGTTGTCGAGAAAAAACCGTTAAGCAAGCGAGGTCCAATCTATTTTTAGAGGGGATATTTCCATTTTAATGTCACAGACGTTGGTATATCACGTGACCGTTATCATTTTGGTTCGGTTTGTTTTCTCGTGCACGGTTCGCGCAATCAACATCCGATTTGTTGTTGTTCATTTGTGAGATTTTTCTTCAGTTCGTAAACATTTTCAGTAACAATAAAGTTCAGACAAGTAAGTGTCTCAATACAAAACGTTACAAACCCTTAAAACCAATAATTTTGCTAAGTCTTACGATATCTGGAGAGGGGATACAACCAGGACAGAACAGTTGGAACATGTCCAGGAGAGGTGAAACGAACGCACCCCAAGTCTGTGAAATTTGTCGTGACGTAGGCATTGTTGTGCTTCGAGCGACATCTACCGGTGACATCAGAATACTAACTTTCAAAATTATTTCAAGCAATTGGGACATGGGGATTCCCATGGTATTTATCGATATAAAACCTGCTTTTTCACTCCATTTGATAAAAACGTGATCTAAGTGTGTTACAGGTTTGTAGATTAACCAAATTATAATTTATTTTCGCTGGATGGAACTAGGGTGTGCGGCTTTAAAGCAAACTCATAACATTATACTAGCATGTTATGACTTTTGACGTCACGTACAAAGGGAACTACTTTTCCACCCACAGATATCATTCAAATAACAGGACACAAGAATATACAGTCAATAAATAATTACAGCGCTACCACTGAAGAACAACAGGAAGAATATTCAAAAGTGATATCTGGCGCGAATCGACGTGATTCTGGCTGTCAGCTTGTGTCTCAAACAGTGAAATGTACAAGTACAGTAACTAGCCTTGATTCAGGCCACAACTCGGCTGACAGCTTGTGTTCGAATGCAAGTTTGTTAAAAAAGTGATAAAATACTATCCAATCCAACATTTGTTGGGTTGCAGGATAAAGATATTAACCAGTTAATGACGGTTTATATCGGCTTTATCCCGTCACAGGATAAAGCCGATATCAAGCGTCATTAACTAGTTATTCTCTATATATATTGTTACCGGCCTCGGTGGCGTCGTGGCAGGCCATCGGTCTACAGGCTGGTAGGTACTGGGTTCGGATCCCAGTCGAGGCATGGGATTTTTAATCGAGATACCGACTCCAAACCCTGAGTGAGTGAGTGCTCCGCAAGGCTCAATGGGTAGGTGTAAACCACTTGCACCGACCAGTGATCCATAACTGGTTCAACAACGGCCATGGTTTGTGCTATCCTGCCTGTGGGAAGCGCAAATAAAAGATCCCTTGCTGCCTGTCATAAAAAGAGTAGCCTATGTGGCGACAGCGGGTTTCCTCTAAAAACAGTGTCAGAATGACCATATGTTTGACGTCCAATAGCCGATGATAAGATAAAAAATCAATGTGCTCTAGCGGCGTCGTTAAATAAAACAAACTTTACTATATATATTGTCAACAAGAGTACCGCTGAGTTACATGATACGCCCGTCAAGAGTTTGATAGCCAAGCACACACACTAGAATTCGGCCATGGAATCTAGATATATTGCGGTAAACTGAGCTTGCCTGAAACCTGTTCACCAGTTATTTCCTTTATTCCACCTGTCACGGGGACCAGCGGTGTCTTCAAACTTCAAACTTTATTTCGATTCACTCAGGCCGTCAAACGACAGCATATGAGGACATATTTTACAATAGTTATTTACAGTGACAAGATGACAACAGGAGTTCTTCATAGAATATATACAGACATAATTGAAAATAGCTATATACACATTTTAAAAAGAAGACACATGGTGACAGAACATTTAAATAAAGCAGATAAATATTTATAAGTTAGTACTTTTAAAAGTATAAAATGATATTGAAGATGTTTATGCTTTACTAAATTTACTTGTAATTTCAGAGATTAATTTTGACAATTTACGGAGAGTGCGTATTCTATTACAATTAAACAGTTCTTTGAATTTAAGAGTGCTAGTTTTTTTTTAAAAATAATATGGCTTTATAAACCTTTTGCGTGTATTCATGAAATAATTACATTTAAATAATTAGTGATATTCATCTCCAATATCATTTTCTTCACACAATATACATCATCTATTTTCGACTGGGATGCTATTCCAGCGTCCTGTTTCAATTACATGCCCCCCCCCCCCCCCCCCCTTTAATTTGGCTCGTCTTCCCGTCTGGGTGTAGCGCTTTTTGTTGTCCCGCTGACTGTTAAGTTAAATAAATAATGACGATTTATTATTATTATTAGTCAAAGGACTGAACTAAATTTACAATCTCATATCCACTGTGAATACATAGAGGATAGTTCATGTATTTTATCAAATATGATTTATATCTCATCAAGTGAAGTTTGCAATCATATCTCACGAGTCGGGCTTGCGTGACAAGTGTGATATGATTGCAGACTTCACGAGATGAGATATAAATCATATTTGACAAAAACATGAACTTTCCTATTTATTATACTCTATTCTACTTTTTTATTTATTATATAACTTATATAACTTGGCAATTTACCTTTATTTTTAAAATGCCAGCAGCAAAATAATTCCGGCTTTCTTACAGTGAAGATAACACTTGTGACGATAACACATATTAGAGTGAAATAGTAACATTTTCACTCGAAAATGTGTTATCGTCACTGAGTGACTGATAACACTTTTATTTCACTGATATTTTAAGATATTTCACTAAATGTTATATAATAAAACACAATAATACTGTTTTGATGATCATTATTATATCATAGTGTAGAAATGGGAAGACACACTGGGTATTTTTACTAACCTACGGTAACAATGTACTCAAAGATTAGGGTATACTACTATTTACTTTAACACTGGTGAATTTATAACTTATATAGCAACTGTTACGATACTCTATGAAGGATAGTTCAGCAGGTTACATCATCTCTACAACAAGACATCAGAACACAGGGTACGAAGTATCTTGTTCCCTTTTGGGGGCGGGACGTAGCCCAGTGGTAAAGCGCTCGCTCTATGCGCGGTCGGTGTAGGATCGATCCCCGTCGGTGGACCCATTGGGCTATTTCTCGTTCCAGCCAGTGCCCCACGGATTTCCTCTCTCAATATCTATGTGGTCTTTAACCATATGTCCGACGCCATATAGTCGTAAATAAAATTAATTCTGAATATGTGTCTTGGTTTAGCATTCCTCGAGAATGACAGGATTAAATGAAAAACTAACAGTCGGCGTAGTATACATTCCCCCTATCGGTTCCTCATATTACAAAGAAGACACAGTTCACCTTATTGAAAAAGAGATTACCAATTACACAGAAAATAATAGCCCACTATTAGTACTAGGTGATTTTAACCCGAGAACAACATGTTCTCCTGATTACACTGTTATTGACATAGAAATCGGTATGTTAAACAACATAGAAAATGATGTTAGATTTTTTCAATTATATATTCAAACTAGAATCATATAATGCACATACAGAGAGAACAAGCCAAGATTTAGGCAAAAGTAAATAGTCATGAAATTAAGCTTTTAGGGGGCGAGACGTAGCCCAGTGGTAAAGCGCTCGCTTGATGCACGGTCGGTCTGGGATCGATCCCCATCGGTGGGCCCATTGAGCTATTTCTCATCCCAGCCAGTGCACCACGACTGGTATATCAAAGGCCGTGGTATGTGCTATCCTGCCTGTGGGATGGTGCATATAAAAGATCCCTTGCTACTAATGGAAAAATGTAGCGGGTTTCCTCTCTAAGACTCTATGGCCTAATTACCAAATATTTGACATCCAATAGCCGATGATTAATAAATCAATGTGCTCTAGTGGTGTCGTTAAAGAAAAAAAAACCTTAAGCTTTTAGACCTATGTATGCCATATAATCTATATAGAGCGAATGGTAGATTGGATAATGACAAATATATGGGGAAATTTACTTGTAAAGACAGTAGTGTGGTTGATTATGTCATTGGTACTCATCATATATTTATAATAGCTACACATTTTCAAGTGTGTGAATTTGACCCACTTTATTCAGATGTGCACTGAGGCATTATACTAAGATTAGAAACTCGGGAATGTCTCTTTAAAATGAGATGTACTGCACGTCATTGATAATGATAATTCTGATAATATAATACCTCGAACTAATACGAAGTCAGGTAAATAGAAACCCGAAAACACTACTGAATTAAAAAATAATAGCAGTCACGACTCGCTTGAAAACATATCCACAATTATTGCCGATGAATCTCATGGCCTCGGTGGCGTCGTGGTAGGCCATCGGTCTACAGGCTGGTAGGTACTGGGTTCGGATCCCAGTCGAGACATGGAATTTTCAATTCCAGATACCGACTCCAAACCCTGAGTGAGTGCTCCGCAAGGCTCGATGGGTAGGTGTAAACCACTTGCACCGACCAGTGATCCGTAACTGGTTTAACAAAGGTCATGGTTTGTGCTATCTTGCCTGTGGGAAGCGCAAATAAAAGATCCCTTGCTGCTAATCGGAAAGAGTAGCCCATGTAGTGGCGACAGCGGGTTTCCTCTAAAAATCTGTGTGGTCCTTAACCATATGTCTGACGCCATATAACCGTAAATAAAATGTGTTGAGTGCTGTCATGATGTCAGATGTATAGCAGACAGACATCATGTGTAAGGCCATCTGTTTAAACATCCCAACGACACTAAACTCACTAACCACCATATGTGTGCAACTAACAATAATTAAACGTTGGAACACTCACTACGAACACTCATTACAAATCTGTGGAAACAACGCGGCCTATCTATTTATCTGCTACTGATGAGAGCTTATTTTGTTGTGGAAGTCAAAGAAACTACCATGTGTCATTCACAAGCGTATAATGTATTTACTGCCAACATAAAACGGTTGGTGCTTGTGAATCCAATGTGAACTATATAATGTTACGTGAGATTACCTCATATCTCCAAGGACCATGCCTGGGGCATAAAAGTCTTGTCTGAGGTTTGGTGTAGCAGTTCCATAGAAGCTCCGTGCCAAGCGACGTTACGGCTGTTTGACTGAAGAAAGGGTCGGAGTGTACAACCACGTACCTGATGTCCACAGAGGACAATATTGTTGGATTAACATATTATTGAAGAGTCGCAGAACTAAAGCTTCTTGAAGTCCAGTTATCTACCTGTCGTATGAAGTGCCGCAGAGCTGAACTGAGGGAACCGTCCTATCAGCCGAATGAATCTACATGATGATATCATTGAACATTTGTATAGAGAACATATAAAGTGAGTGTCGTAGTTTGAGCAGTGGTCAGTACAACAGATTGTTGTATTCAGTGTAAGTCACCTTGGTGACAGTTAGCTGTTTATGTATTAAATGATTACATGTTGATTTGTGTTGGTTTTGTTGTTTAGAGAAAGTCAGAAGTGATCATTCATTATAAACTGAAGTATTAGTTTAATCGTCTGCCATTTCTGCAGACTGGGGGCTCGTCGAACCATATTATATATATTTTCTTAGTAATTCACCACCTTCGCTGTTATAACGTCTGGAGACAGGCGTCCATAACAAGTGCGTCGTTAAATAAAACATTTCTTTCTTTTTTCCAAGCAAGTGTCAGTAACAACAGCGGTGATAAAAAATCTATTTTTAGACAAAGCCGAATCAACACTAGGTCATGCGCGAATTCACACGATTATCCGGCCTGTAAAACCCAAAGGTAGTCGAACATTGTTCCGAAAGTCACACAGGTGTAGAGTTCTCGGCGGAAAGTAAATGAGGCCATCAGAACTATGACTCATATAAAAATATAGAGTAAGCTAAGAGTAATAAATAAAAGTAAATCATACAAAAAGTGTGTACAGAATTGAAAAGCAAATGTTTAATGTATCAACTAAGAAAAAATGATCCGAAAGCTTTTGATAAAACACTTAGAGGGAAAGTAAACTCATGAGCTTTATGCGTTGGAAAGGTGCATACCCGGACCACCAACACATACTGACACTTTAAGAAATGAAAAACGCGTAATTTAGAGTTAATAAAAAACGTGATTATTCCTGCTAACTGGGAACAACATTTTGTTTCGTTCTCGTGGCGTCCTTATTCTAGCTTGACCGGCCTCGGTGGCGTCGTGGCAGGCCATCGGTCTACAGGCTGGTAGGTACTGGGTTCGGATCCCAGTCGAGGCATGGGATTTTTAATCGAGATACCGACTCCAAACCCTGAGTGAGTGCTCAGCAAGGCTCAATGGGTAGGTGTAAACCACTTGCACCGACCAGTGATCCATAACTGGTTCAACAAAGGCCATGGTTTGTGCTATCCTGCCTGTGGGAAGCGCAAATAAAAGATCCCTTGCTGCCTGTCGTAAAAAGAGTAGCCTATGTGGCGACAGCGGGTTTCCTCTAAAAACAGTGTCAGAATGACCATATGTTTGACGTCCAATAGCCGATGATAAGATAAAAAATCAATGTGCTCTAGTGGCGTCGTTAAATAAAACAAACTTTACTTTTTTATTCTAGCTTGGGGCGAAGTGACGTCAGCCAGTTATGACAAGGCGCTTCGCTTTCATCAACCTGACTTGTAAAACAACATAAACGTATTGATAGTATAATAAACTATTAAGCTAATATATTTCAATTTGCATTAACAGAACGAAATGGTGTTATAGTATTTTTCTCTCTTAAAAAATCCAAAGAAACCAAATGCATATTTTTAGGCCTATTGGTACTGTACGTTGGAGCACAAACGACCACTTACGATACCCAAGTGATAATTTTCTTTTCTTTGGAACTAAGTAATTAGTCAGCTTGATGCGCGGTCGGTCTAGGATCGATCCCCGTCGGTGGACCCATTGGGCTATTTCTCGTCCCAGCCTGCGCTCCACAACTGGTGTAACACAGGCCGTGATATGTACTATCCTGTCTGTGGGATGGTGCATATAAAAGATCCCTTGCTGCTAATCAAAAAGAGTAGCCCATGAAGTGGCGACAGCGGGTTTCCTCTCTCAATATCTGTGTGGTCCTTAACCATATGTCCGACGCCATATAACCGTAAATAAAGTGTGTTGAGTACGTCGTTAAATAAAACATTTCCTTCCTTCCGACATTATATATGAATGTATTGTGGTAGGTAAGGCGCACCTGAGAACAATATTTTGGGGATCAACATTAGTTGTGATGTTATGTTCTGTATTAGCTTCACAATGGTTGTTCACGGGGTGGGGTGGTAAATATCAAAATGTTGAACTATGGTTGTGTGTCTGTCGTGTACACTGTGTAAAACATGTAAATAAAACAAAACAAAAAACACATTTCCACTGAACAGTTAGTAACAGGAGAGACAGCAGATACTTTTGATGAAAAAGTACCCTTTGTTCATTGGCATTCTTACCTCATTTCCGACTGGGTCACAGATATGTGTCATAATGTACAGTGCTTTTTGTTTTGTTTTAATGGGTACAAGTAAATCAGTTTCAGTATTACAAATATTAGTTCATCTATTTTGATGACAGCTGGGGTTTGTATCACTATATACAATATTTTTTAAAATGGGTACATGGATGTCAGTTTTAGTTTTACAACCATTTGAATATCTATTTACATAACAGCTGGGTGAGGTATCACTGTATACAATGGGGTCTTTATGATGATACAGGTAAGTCAGTTTCAGTTTTACAACCATTTGAATGTCTATTTACATAACAGCTGGTTGAGGTATCACTGTATACAATGGGGTTTTCATGATGATACAGGTAAGTCAGTTTCAGTATTGCAGTCATTTGAATATCTATTTACATGGCAGCTGGGGATGTTTCTCTATGTTGAATGCATTATGAAATTGGTAGATTGAAGGTATTACTATTAGTATTAACCTTAGAGTCAGTACAGGTCAATTCCATTGTGACGGACGTACACACTGGACGATTAAAATTCTAAATGGTAAAACAAGTTAATAAAAATCGGAAAAGTGAATGATGGTTTCATTCAACCATTAGTTACACTTTTGTATTAGACCCTTAAAAATAAATTTGTCTGGACAGAAATTGTCAAATGGTAGTCCCAAGGCGTGTGACGGACGTACATGCATACTTAGTGAAATGCCAGTGTTATCAACATATGGTAAACATTCTGTGGATTGTTAGTACTCACGTAATTAATTCTTATTTGTAAATACAGTCTGAACATCAGGGAAAAGCATCACAGCATATTCAGAATTTAATAACGTAGCTGGACCTTACTGACACATGGTAAATATTGTGACGGGCGTACATAAAATGTGTGACGGACGTACATGTCCGATTTGAATAAATTAATTTTAACATAAGATCAATACTGGTCTTCCCAAAACCCCAATAATTAATGGTGAAATAGAATAATAACTGAGGAAAAAAGAATAAGGAAGATAAATGTTTTTGTTAACAAAAAAAAAAAAAAAACCCAACAACAACAAAACAACTCCACATTTGGAGCACATTGATTATTGTTTTAATTATTGGCAATTAGATGTCAAACATTTGATAATTCTAACACAATCTTCAGAGGATATGTGTTACATTTTCCCATTGACTTCCCACATACGTGACAACACATATCATGAACTTTAATATACACAGTGAGGACCTTGTTGGAATGAGTGAAAATAACATCAGCTGAGCGCTCAACTACATCCCTGTTTTCGTGCTATTATTTGCACAAATGCTCCTTTGTCTATTTTTTTATCTATCTTTTCTTAAATCCTATTTTCTTTACCCCCCCCCCCCCAAAAAAAAAAAAAAAAAAAAAAAAAAAACTATCTTGGGCCGAATTAGCAAACGCCAGCTTTTGTCTTGCTTGCATGTAGCTACACACATTTAAAATGCTTAAACATATCTGCGTCTAAAAAAGCAGGATTTTTATGGCTATCAGAACTGCCAGTGCTAGAGGCCTAGGTCCTGAGTAGGACCAGAGTGAAGTGTTTAATTAGAATGAATGAATGAATGTTTAACTACACCCAAGCATGGAAAATACATCGGCTATTGGGTGTCAAAACTATGGTAAATGCAAAACAGTAAATGATGAACCACATCAATATAAAAATTCAAGAGTCAAATAAAACACAGTGTAAAGAACTGTGCAAAAATACAAATACCACAGATAGATCAAATTAAAATTTAGTGTTTAATTAGAAAACCCAACTGGAATATGCACCTGGTTCCCTAAGTATTTAACTGCCTACTTTTATCACTAGTTATCATTAGCTAATTTTATAACATCTTCACTCCAACCCTCAGTTTATTATATTGCAGACTATTTTGGGGACAGTCTGAATTTCGAAAATACATTTTTTTGGTCTTGCCATTGTCATCCGATGTATCTTACCAAAATATCAATGAGACTATATCTTCTCAATGTTTATTACGAATTCTTTCATTGGGATTGTTTAGATTGTTCTTAACTGTATAATGTATGTTAACAGAAATTTCGCATTTTTATAATTCCATGATCTCCAGGCCCAGCTCAAGATTTTATTTAGTAGGCTGGACAGAAACACCACTTATTATAAACTTATAGTAAAGATCATACCTTCATTACAGAACACGTACAAATATATGTCCCCATCAACACAATAAAGGTATGTATCTCTTACCTAAATTGTTCAGTACTGGGATAGGTTCAGGTAAATGTCCGTTTAGTATATTTAAACATGTTTTCTAAATTTTGTGTGGACATATTCACGATATTGTTTAGTGGACGGACGTACGTACCAACATGATGCACGTCTTTCACACACTGTGTGAACATCAGTGTATGCTTACTTCGAAAAGTATTTATAATATGAAAGTATGAACAGTGGTAGTTTCTCCTTTATTCTAAAGAACCCCAACATTTTACACCATTTTGTGATGGACGTACGACGCTAATCAGGTCATGTAAGGAAGTCCTGTACACCCCCAAAAATGATCAACGTGTGAGAAATTTTATTTAGAATATTTTATGCATATCTGCTTAATATATAGTTTTTAAACTTAACAATAATAATATTGCTTTTACTTTAAAATTAAATTTGAAAGTTTGGTCCCTGTTTTGTGACTTACATCATCCTTCCATTGAAAATTTCAACAATGAAATATATATCTTTGAAAACCTTTTATAGATTATTAAACCTCCATGCAGCATTTAAACGATACCAATTATTGAAGTTTAAATCAATATTCATAAATTGATGGAACTGCACTACATGTTGATGTTTACAGAGCAGACTGATGACATGTAGAATGAATATCACACTGTTGTATTTTATTGTGATCATTGTTTCTGTGATATTTATTGGAGGGTGAATATTTTACACTTTGATGGTACCTAAGTGATAGTTGACAAATCAGCTGAGTAGTCAGGTTGAAACAATGTAGGTATCTTCGACTGTCCTAACTGCTGTCATCCACCGGCAAACCAGGGAACATGTTTGTTCTGGTTAGTGGAGTAGTTTTGATAGGAGTGCTTTGCCTGTGTCTTTTCCCGATTGATTTATTTTGAGGAGACACAGAGGGTGGGTTTGTATATGGTATATTTGGGTTCTTAGTTGCAGGTGGGTATGAGTTTTTAGTTGCAAGTAAGTATTGTTTTCCCTCAATGAAAAGTCTTTCAACTTTGAGAATGGCTTTCTTGTTGTCCCGACTTGCTGCTCTATAAATGGGGTACAGTTATTTTCTCCTCTCAGCAATTTCTTGGGGAACTGGTCACCGATACCATATGGTTTGCCTGCTAATTTCTTTGCGGCCCGTTTTATTATTTTTTTCTTGTCCCTAGTTTTGTCAAAATGTTCCACAAATTCTTTTGAGATTCGTGATATAGACTTGATCTGTGTGTGACTTGGATGGGAGCATTTGATGATATCAATTTCTTTCTCCAAAATGATGTTAAAACGTTTTCTATTCTCGCCTTGGCCCTTGTCTGGTATGCCATAAAACAGAAGGTTGAATCTTATAGAATGTGTTTGGAGAGCACTTCGTCGAGAAGTCGGTAATATGTGGCTGAACTAAGACCAAATGGGTGACAGCCGGATTGCAGGAGGGCCATGCGTGAAGATTTTATTGTTTTACATGATTCCATTGTCCTTTCCTAGTAATCAAAATGATTTTGGACTGTTATACCAACATGTTTAATAGAAGTTGTATTTTGTAGTTGTTTATTATAAACAAAAAACACTGGTTCGGGTTCTTTGGCAAAACTGATGATTTGAATTTTTAAAGAAAAGTATGTAAATCGCCATTTGGAACTATAATTTTCACACATCAGAATCATGACTTTCATGTTACGAGGGGAAGGAGAAATGACTGCAATATTGCCTGTTCTTTTTGGACAGAATATATAGACACCCAGAATCATTGATCCTTTCTTTGACTTATTTAATTGGTTTAGTAATTGATATATATATATATATATATATATATATATATATATATATATATATATATATATATGTGTGTGTGTGTGTGTGTGTGTGTGTGTGTGTGTGTGTGTGTGTGTGTGTGTGTGTGTGTGTGTGTGTGTGTTGCAGTATTATATAAAAGTAAAAAGTAACTGTGTTCGTCTGGTATATCCATCGGAAATGAAAATGCAGGTTGGTTTTAAAGAAATAATCAAATAGGAGCGAACATGTAATATCATCGAACTCGTCCACCCTACCTCCCATAATTATGTTTTATATTTATTATTATTATTATTATTATTATTATTATTACTAATGTATTAGTTTTTAATTATTTATGTATTTATTACTATTATTATTATTACTATTATTATTAATTGTTGTGCATTAATTAATTAATTTAATTTAATTAAAGTAAGTTAAATAAATTAAATTAAATTAATTAATTAATTTAATACTTCTTTTTTATTCCAGAAAGCGCCAAATTCAATGCATCATACTTCTGGTTGTGGTGATCATACTATGTTTCCAGTTTGACGTCAGCAGCACGGTCAAATATGTTTACACGTCCTGGGAGAGGTACGACGCCGATCACACAACACCTATCGCTTCACATTTCCCTACGCAGCAGAAGGGGAAGGTCAAGCTGATCGTGATATACTCTGGGAGACGTTGGCAGAACTCGTCGACATCGAGGATGATAAATCATGGAAAGTACACCTGCAAGATGACGTCAAACCTGAATGCTATTCCCCACGCCGACGGGGTGTACGTCGACGTTTTTTACCTGAAGTCCGACAAACCGCCCACGCGATCACACCCAGACCAGGTGTGGGTGTTCTACAACAAAGAACCGGAGGAAAAGATCCGCAACTATCATCGTTGGCAGTCTGAACACTGGAGACACTTCTTCAACTGGACAGTAAGCTACCGTCGAGATTCAGACATATCCAGCCCATACGGAGTGATCGTCAAGAAAAGTAAACCTGTGAAAAACTGGCTTCAGATAGCCAAATCTAAGAAAAGGTCGGTGGCTTGGATTGTGAGTAACTGCCACACGGTCGGGAGGAGGGAAGATTATGTGAGGAAGTTGAAGGAGCTGGGAGTCCAGGTCGATATATACGGTTATTGCGGAAAGCTGAAATTGTTGAAGCAGAAAAATGCAGAAGCAGAGTGCTTCAAAAATCATAGATTCTATCTGTCATTTGAAAGCGTATTTTGTGAAGATTACGTCACAGAAAAATTCTTTAAACTCGTGAATTTCGACATCATGCCGATCGTCAGAGGAGGTGCAAACTACTCACAACTATTTCCACCTGAAACATTCATCAACACTGCCGATTTTAAGTCGCCAGAACAGTTAGCAAAATATCTGTTGTATTTAGACAAAAATATTACAGCTTATGCCGAATTATTGGAAAGGAAATCTGGTTACCGATCTAAACTCAAAAGACCTTGGCCAGAACTTTGTAAACGGTTACACGAACTTTCTTCTTATAGAAAAATTTATCCAGACATGAAGAGGTGGTTGAAATGTCGCAATCCTAGTGGCGCCTGAAGTGTTGGATCGAATTAGACCTACTGAAGTAGTACACATATTTAAAATGAAGTGTTGGATCGAATTAGACCTACTGAAATAGTACACATATTTAAAATGAAGTGTTGGATCGAATTAGACCTACTGAAATAGTACACATATTTAAAATGACTGTCCTGAATGTACTGCCAATATTTGTAATGTATGTATATCAATTTTAATTAATTATTAAAATCGCAGACCCTAGTTTCAACACGCAAAAATGGACACCGAGTTTGGTGAATCTACAAATCTATAACACGTTAAAGGCATACTGTCACGGATTTAAGGACCTTATTTCTCTAAAAATGGATAAGAAATAAAAATTACATTAATTGTTGGAAACCAAATCTAGTTATCGCATCACCTTAACTGAACCATGATGGAGTGAAATTCATGTCATCCCTCTCGGCAATTTTAGTTTTTGAATTATGGACCATTGCCATAATTCAAGTATTTTTACAAAATGTAATTAATAAATGGAGTATGGTAATTATAAAGAT
Source organism: Gigantopelta aegis (assembly GCF_016097555.1). Lineage (NCBI taxonomy): Eukaryota > Metazoa > Mollusca > Gastropoda > Neomphalida > Peltospiridae > Gigantopelta > Gigantopelta aegis. The sequence goes on along the minus strand of NC_054710.1, from coordinate 41,288,116 downwards.
GGTTGAATAAAGTACATTTAAGGACAAATCAAATTATTTTTGTTCAGGTAATACTTTGTTACATCATTAAATAGGTCAGTTGTCTGTGACAGTATGCCTTTAAGATAAATTACAATAGAATAAAACAAGTATCCCTGATGATGAAACAGGAAAATAATCTTAGAAACAGACAAGTGCTCGTCTCCATGACCGGTACTTCTCAGACGTTCTTGTGTTTATAAAATACGAACAATTCATTCCGTGGTGTTAGAAACAGCAGGATGACCAGGAACACGTCGGATGTATGGAAATTGATAATCTAAACAATAAAATATAAGTAATTTCTAATTACAATTATAAAAAAACCAGACTCTTAAAGGCGCTCTGTCACGGATGGTTGACCTAATTAATGACCTAACAAAGTATTATCTGTAAATATATACATTTGATTTGTCGCTAAAAGTACTTTATTTAACCATCTACATAACTACCATAACCCACTTATTACTGATATTTTGTAAAAATAATTGAATTATGTCGACGGTCCATAATTCAGGGGAAAATAACGGCTATTTGGAGCGAAGAGGTGTGACGTATTATTTTTGTAGTCAAGTGATGGGCAACCCCCAAATAACCGCAATGTCAAAACGATTTGCCAAGCTCGTGTAACGAGAATGCTTAACCGTCCTCTGCGACGTATGGTAAATCGAAAGAAAAACAATGAAAATAAGTTATACAAATTATATAAACAGGTACTGAATCATATAATAAGCTTATACATTAATTTATTTTAGCAACAGGGGCATTTTAAACGGCGACGATACAGACTGGTTAGGCCGTTTCATGTACAGGTAAATTTATCGTTTATTGTACGCGGAAAAATCTTAAACACTGTATTCATTTTTCACTTTGTCAAATTTATTATTATATAAAATATGCCATAATCCCATGGGTAATTATAGCTGGCTTGGGATAAGAATTATTACATTTTTAAAGAATACTGTGAACTAGACGGTGTTTATATACGAAGTGGCTATATATACGACGACCGTGTATATGGCCTCCGCTAACAAGGCCTGCCTATAAACACAGCAAAAATATATATAGGCGGTAAATAAGTATTTGATTGATCCATACTACCGAACCACTTGGAACAGGAGGAATACATACTAAGTACAAACAGGGGAATGGGGATTGAATATAAATCTAGCGGACTCTTTTGTGAACGTTTCCCATAGACACCTACCCAGTGTTTCTGCCGGAAAGAAATGTTTGGGTATGGCGCTATGAAATTGAAAATTTACAATGTGTGTGCCAAATGCAACAGCAGTCGATAGGGGGTATGGGAGGCCTCCCCCAGAAATAAAATGGCTTAGATTTAGGGTTAGGGTTATGAAAATCATACAGCAATGATAAAGAGTCATTAATTTTGTCATACCCATTTTACCCCGCTACCGTACAGGAATAGCGTAATATTGCCCCTTGCACGCTATACTATAGTACTATACTTAGGGGATAATGTCTCTGTGTTTCGTAGTTAACTATAAGTATTTATCACAAAATTTGGATTTAGGGACGAGACGAAGTCATTTTGTGATAAATCCTTATACATTTGTAGTTAACTACGAAACACAGTGGCATTATTCCTATTCTAATACTACACCTATTAGGAGTATATAGAGACATTTTATTGTTTTTATTAAAGAAATCCCACAAATATTAAAAACCTATTTATCTATTCTCCTTACTTACGATACTCAATAAAAACGCTTATAGTAAGTAAAAGTATGACGTAATATATTTGTCGTTGTCTTCACATGACGTCATTGAATTTAGGAGCGAATCAAATGGCAAAATTATCAGCATTGTAGTCTGTCTTTTGAACATGATTTATTGTAATAAAGGATACACTAAAAGAAATAGTTTCGTTGGCTGTTAATTTCTGTTGCAAGACATATGGATATGATTGGACTTTACATTTGTGAAACAGTGTTTCAACCTTATATTGAATTATTTCGAGGAATTCTTCTGGTTTAATTTTGTACAAAAAACACATCGATGGGGTTGGTTTACAAGTTTCATAACTGTTGCTAATATATACATACAATAATATGCATTTACTAAAGAGTAAGTATTATTTTCAAAAGTTTTTCAAAGTTGTGCGATATTTTAAAGCAGTTAATGCTGTTTAAAAAGTCAAGTCATTCCATCTTGTCTTCATCAAAAAGTATGTTCTAAACAAAAAGAAGGTACTTCAGATTGTGATATAATTATTTCTGATGAACTTGCGTGCACCCTTTTGAGAACACAAACTAGAAGAGCAGACCACAAGACACGAATAAATGAATGAATGAATGAATGAATGTTTAACGACACCCCAGCACGAAAAATACATCGGCTATTGGGTGTCAAACTATGGTAATGCAAACAAATAAGGTGATGATCAACATCAATACAAAAATTCAAGATTCAAATAAAAACAGTATAAAGAACTGTGCAAAAATACAAATATCACAGATAGATACGGGCTTTTACTCAAAATTTCAATTTGTGCTGTATTGGCCATTCTCCAAGAGAATGTGATCGATCAGTGACCGGACCTTACTTGGGGTGGGTTGGTGCAAGGTCATTGCTGCTAACGACGTATTACAAGTTACAATGGCACGAAATGATTACAAAATACTAACAATAACATCACTTTCATCTGAAATTAGTAATGTTTTTGAAAATTATTTATATCGTCGATTAAATATAATGGAAGACACGAAATTAATATACTAACGAAAACACTACACATAAGACTAAGTGATGGCATATCGGACGAGTTCTCGGAATTTTGTCATCGTGATAAATCCTGGTTGCCCATGACAGCGTACATCTATCGTCCGATTTATCAGGAAAAGTAACCAATGGAAAAAATGTTTATATGAAAATTGTATTAGAATATACTATAATAATAATAAATGAATAAATGAATGAATAAATGAATACAAAGTCATATAAATAAATAAAAATATCAGCTGCTGAGAGATTATCTGAAAAAGAAAACAAATACACACCAACTACGGACAGTACACAAACTAACAACGGGGACTTGTAACTGGAAGCAGTCGGAAGGAAACGTGTTATCTGTTTGGGAACCGTCAGTGTGCCATTATTGTTACAGATGAGCATAATTAATAACTATGATTCGGTAACAGTACTAACAGTTTAGCTAGTTTCTCAGATCGGTGCGGTTAGTGACTTAAATATGGCCGCATTCTCAGAATTATTATTATTATTATTATTTTAAATTATATATTAGCCACGAACTGTATTATATATAGCAAGCCGTTTAATCGTAACCAACTGGAAGCAAAAAGCTAGTGCGTCACAAACTACACTCGAAGTGGTGACCAATCACTATCCGTATAGTAACGGTATAGCTGAGAAACCTCTCTAATATTTTTAAATACCTGCAGATAATATATATACGGGAGGGGGCACAAGCCATATTTTTACGTTCGAAATTTGATAACTGCAAATTAGCTGTACATTAATGAGGTCAATGACGTAAGTTTTATTGACACGACTTTGTAATCAACGTACTAGTAAACAAATAGACAAGGCTTAATTTTCTAGTAACGCAGGACATTATGTTGTGTATTAAGCAAAAATGTTTGTGCCACAATGTTTTTTGTCGGTGCAGGCACATACCCATCTCTTTGCACAAGCATTGGTTTTTTGTGATACATTTTTCACCGTAAACGCTCGTTTCCGTGTAGACCCCCTTCCCCATGCTAAAATCCCTGCACACGCGTCTGCAGTGGTTCTGTGTAAAGAGCTCCGTGAACCTCCCCAAAACCAAACAAATTAAACAACAAAATAACCATTGCTCCCCCTCCCCCCAAAAAAAAATTGCTGGATCAATCCCCTGCTTAAGCAACTTTTGTTTTCTGTCCCCCCCCCCCCCCCCGATAATTGTCCGGGGGAGCGTGTCACCCCCTGTAAACGTTGCTCACCTGAGTCTAGACCCCCCCGCCCCCCTTGCTAAAATTCCTGCACTCGCGCCCGCAGTGGTCCTGTGTAGGATAGCTCCGTGAAAAAAATAATAATAAATAAAAATAAATAAATAGGACAATTTAATTTTCTTCCCGTGAAGCGTATCTAATCCTGGCTACGGAAATATAGCCCTTCAGAAGTTAATGTTAAAGTGTCTTCTGTTTAACGACACCATTAGAGCACATTGATTTATTAATCATCGTCGACTGGATGTCAACGAGTTGGAAATTATGACACATATTCTTAAAGAGGAAACACGCTGTATTTGTTCTGTTAGTAGGAAGGGATCGTTTATATGAACCATCCCACAGACAGGATAGCATATACCACGGCCTGTGATATATCAGTCGTGGATAGAGGGTGTGATGACCCGAGGAATATATTTTGTGTTATAACAGATGTTAGCAACAATGAACAATACACCATTCGATGCCCATCTGGGTTACTCAGGTTTAAATATTCTCGAAACCAATTCGACCTGTGTCCGGAAAAGTTTCTTTCGCTGGAAGATATTAATACAAGAAAAAACGTATCTAAACGTGAAGCTGTGAAATCAGAATCTTCAACTGGTGGCCACGGCTTCAAGACATGCAACTGTGGTGGCAGAAATAAATGCGAAACAAAGAGATGCAATTGTTGAAAAAAAAAACAATCTCGTGTGTAATAGTAGGTGTCATTCTAGCCTGAATCGCTGTAACAAATGAACAACTGAGGACTGCTTTGATGTATGCTCTTTTAAAGTCTAATTTATGCAAATCATTTTTTTAAAATGTTCAGTTATCAATGCTGTTACCATCCAGTCATTTTGTTAAATGCCTGGGGCTCTTAATTCAGTCAATTGGTCAAATGCCTGGGGCTCTTAATTCAGTCAATTGGTCAAATGCCTGAACATTTTTGTCAATGCAGAATATTTCTCACTTAGAAAATATGAAAAACATTTTCCCTGTTATGAGTGACCGCTGGGGTAATAATAGAGATATATTGTAAACTTAAAAAAATTTGCTATGAATTTTAATTAAGTGTGTCTTCGTTCTAGAGTTTTAAAGTTAAAGGATTTAAATACAAATTTAACAATGAAATTTTAAGTCTATTTTCTCGAAGAGGTTTGATCGGATAGTATGGCATAACATCAATAATGTTAAACTTGGTAGACATTTTGGCACTTTTGTTTTATTTTTTTATTTAATCCCACCATATCAGACAGGGGACAAGGGTGTTGGTGGTGGTGGTGATGGTGTGTGTGTGTGTGTGTGTGTGTGTGTGTGTGTGTCAAAACCTGAAATTCGGGCAAAAATGATACAGATATTCGGGTAAAATGTTGTAACCCAAGACCTTTTTACCATGTATTTCCACCATTCTTCCCTCAAAATTAGTTGTAATCCATGTACAAATGCGTAGTGATTCGTTTGCAGCACTATATAGCTGTTTAGTAGTAATGCTAATATGATTAATTTATTTTTTCCAGATTCGGGCATTTTCGTTTAATTCGGACAAAACCCAACCTGCCCCTCTACAACAAATGGGAGCCCGTATGCCAATGACTGTCCCCTTTCATTTCTCGCCTTTGAAATTCATCTCATTTCTTCCCGATCTCTCAGCTCCTCCTAGCTTTCAACTTATTTTGCTGTCCCCCTCCACAGCCCAGTCCTTGTCTTTTCAACTGCGACATGCGCTTGTCTCCTGTGGCTATCTGTTTCACACACCTGCCATGTCCCACCAACTTTGGTTGTGGGCTTAGTCGGACCACTTCGGAGAGTGTTCAGTAGTTACTTCTGGTATTGTTAAGTGGCACTTGTAACCACCTAATATACCCCTATATTAGCTATATTAGCGGAAGACGACGAGGATGTCAGGTGAGTGAACAGGAGTACAGACACTGCACTCGACGAGGATGATGAGACAGGTAGGTGGTGGTGTGGACCCTTCAGTCGGAGGACACTGTCAGAGAGGATCTAAGCAGATTGAAATCGCGGGAGTAACTGGAAAGGATGACAGGCGTTGGGTGATAGATGAGATAGATGAATGAAAATGTGAGCCAGCTTTGACGGGATTTGAACCACTGTCGTCAACGTGATTGAAATACTGGCTTTTGTATCTTACTCAGATTGTTCATGTGTACCACTCAGACCATTAAGAGTTTGCCTAATTTCAAGGCAATCAGATGTATATATACATTCCAGTGGTAAAACATTCGCCTGATTCTCGGACAGTCTAGGATTGATCCCCGTTAGTGGCCCATTGGGCTATTTCTCGTTTTAGCCAATGCACCAGGACTGGTATATCGCAGGCCGTGGTTTGTGCTATCATGTCTGTGAGATGGTGCATATAAACGATATCTTCCTACTAATAGAACAAATATAGCGGGTTTCCTCTTTAACACTATGTGTCATAATTTCCAAATGGTTGACATCCAATCGATGGCGATTAATAAATATGTGCTCTAGTCGTGGCGTTAAACAAAACAAACTTGAACTTTAACCTCTGAAGGCTCTTTTTCCGTAGACAAGGTTAATACCCGCTAAAGCCAATTGGATGAATTACGCTTCATGGGAAGGAAATTAAACTAGACTATAAGTATGTAATAACATGTTTTCGACTCACAGCACTTGTGACAACGAATATTGCACACACGTGTTAAACATGTTTTCTCTTTCATGAGTTTCTTGATTGAAACATATTTTATTGCAAGATGTCCAACTTGCTAGGCCTCCACCATAATGCACACATAATAAAGAAACTGACACAACTATGTAATTTAAAATATGAACAGAAATGAATATTATTGTTTATTAAAAAAAAACCTTTATAGTAGCTCAAACTGGAGTTTACACCAAATAATTTTGTACATACAAAAATAATTATACATTATGACGTACAATGAACTTTTCACTACTACAGACATCAGGATGACCAAAAACACAGTGAATATTCACATATTGGCATTCTAAGCATTTACTAATATATAAATTAATAAAAACGACAAACCCTAAATTGTAAACACTACGGCATATTTTTCACTAATAAAAGTCGTGTTGTTATAATTGTAATCAGACATTACTTATAGTTTATTGTTTACATTATGCATTTCCCTACACCCGACGTGTTCCTGGTCATCATGCTGTTTCTAGCAACACGGAATGAATTGTTCATATTTTATAAACACAAGAACGTCTGAGAAGTACAGGTCATGGAGACGAGCATTAGTCTGTTTCTAAAATTATTTTCTTGTTTCATCGTCAGGGATACTTGTTTTATTCTATTGTAATTGACCGGTCTCGGTGGCGTCGTGGTTAGGTCATCGGTCTACAGGCGGGTAGGTACTGGGTTCGGATCCCAGTCGAGGCATGGGATTTTTAATCCAGATACCGACATCAAAACCCTGAGTGAGTGTTCCGCAAGGCTCACTAGGTAGGTGTAAACCACTTGCACCGACCAGTGATCCATAACCGATTCAACAAAGGCCATGGTTTGTGTTATCCTGCCTGTGGGAAGCGCAAATAAAAGATCCTTGCTGCCTGTCGTAAAAGAGTAGCCTATGTGGCGACAGCGGGTTTCCTCCAAAGAAATATGTCAGAATGTAACGTCCAATAGCCAGTGATAAGATAAAAGATCAATGTGCTCTAGTGGCGTCGTTAAATAAAACAAACAAACATTACTATTGTAATTCATCTTAATGCGTTATAGATTTGTAGATTGACCAAACTCGGTGTCCATTTGCACGGGTTGGAACTACGGTCTGCGACATTCATGTAACAGGATGCTCGGTACACGAAATGACAACAACTGGTTATGAAGCTTTGCACAGTTTACTGCAGATCACGGAGACGAAACCCATCTCTACAATAATAAATAACAATATATAATAAATATACAGTATAACCATTATCATTCTGAAAATACACGTATTTACAACAATTCATTTGAAAATCATACTATTATTACATGTATTAAAAAAATACATTAAGGTAAAAAATTATGTGAAATACAAACAATTATTCCTTTAAAACATTAATGACATACGACTATCTAAAACATTACTGACGTACGACTATCTAAACTGTATATGCATATTTAAACTGTTACGAATTAATCTTACCATAACTGACATATAAACATGATAATACAATGATATATAACATTCTGGTCAATAAAAATGACAAAATAGGTAAATGTAATTATAGTAAAAATACTTTTACTACTAGCTGATACTATAAAATGAGACAATATTACCAAACCCGTGAGGTTTAAGATGTTCCGTTCAACCATATCCACCGTCACTTATAGACTACTGTAAACCTGAAGTTAAAATAAGTTCTTTTAAACGGAGTAAATAAAATACATATTTTAAGATAAACCCTTTTACAATTATTAATTCCTAATACTCAAAGGAAAAGAAACATGTATAATATAAAGGGAATAACTTTAATAATAAATAAGTTACTTTAAATATTAAGCAGAATACCCAACTTGTACATTTATCTTCAAACATTGCTAATAACATTACTAATGTTACTGTTTATAACTTTAATTATATTTATTGCATTATATTTAGAAAATATTAATATAACATGTGTTTAATATATTAAGTTAGACTAACCTTTACATAAATTGTTATATTAAGATGCAGGACACCAAAATATCAGGAGCCCAAAAGAAACCACCATCCAGTATAACTCAATAAATGCAGAATGGCTACCTTCTAACATCAGCTGATCATGTCATGGTCAGCAGCCCAATCAAAACTAAAAACACTGTCTTCACAGACAGCACATGAAAATAGTCCTCACAAGAAACAAAGAGATGTCACAGGTATTCACTGACCACACAGGTAAAACATGCAATTTGAAATTGACCACACAAGCCAAGTACAGAAAGAAATATACTGAAGAAAAGAAGTTATGGAACATGAAATACAAAACTAAGTTTACCATGTTATAATTACAGAAAGTACATGTCTGCCACATTCACATCTCATTAAAACTGACACACACACATATTACAAATATTGGCAGTAAACTCAGGACAGTCCATTTAAATATATGTACTATTTCAGTAGCTTTAATCGGTCCAACACGGCAGGCTTCAGGCGCCAGTAGGATTGCGACATTTCATCCACCTCTCCATGTCTGGATAAATTTTTCTATAAGAAGAAAGTTCGTGTAACCGTTTACAAAGTTCTGCCCAAGGAGGTGAGTACTTAGATCGGTAAACAGATTTCCTTTCCAATAATTCGGCATAAGCTGTAATATTTTTGTCTAAATACAACAGATATTTTGCTAACTGTTCTGGCGACTTAAAATCGGCAGTGTTGATGAATGTTTCAGATGGAAATAGTTGTGAGTAGTTTGCACCTCCTCTGACGATCGGCATGATGTCGAAATTCACGAGTTTAAAGAATTTTTCTGTGACGTAATCTTCACACAATGCGCTTTCAAAGGACAGATAGAATCTATGATTGTTGAAGCACTCGGCTTCATCTTTTTTCTCCCTCGACAATTTCAGCTTTCCGCATTTACCGTATATATCGACCTGGACTCCTAGCTCCTTCAACTTCCTCACATAATCTTCCCTTCGCCCGACCGTCTGACAGTGTCTCACAATCCAAGCCACCGACCTTTTCTTAGATTTGGCTATCTGAAGCCAGTTTTTCACGGGTTTACTTCTCATAAGGATCTTTCCGTATGGGTTGGGCATGTCCGAATCTCGACGGTAGCTTATTGTCCAGTTGAAGGAGTGTCTCCAGTGTTTAGACTGCCAATGACGGCCGCGGATATTTTCCTCCGACTCTTTGTTGTAGAAAATCCACACCTGGTCAGGGTGTGGTCGCGTGGGCGGTTTGTCTGATTTCAGGTAAAACACGTCGAATAACACCCCGTCGGCGTGGGGAATAGCATTCAGGTTTGACGTCATCTTGCAGGTGTAGTTTCTATAGTTTATCGTCCTCGTTGCCGACGAATTGCGCCAACGTCTCCAAGAGTACGTCATGATCAGTTTGACCTTCCCCTTCTTCTGTGTAGGGAAATGTGAAGCAGTAGGTGTGGTGTGGTCGTCGTCCATCTCCCAGGAGGTATAGACGTCTTTGACCACGCTGCTGACGTCAAGCTGGGAACACAGTATGATAATCGCAACCAGAAGTATGATGCATTGAATTCGGTACTTTCTGAAATTAAAAAAAAACAAGTAAATAAATAAATTAATTAAATTTAATTTAATTTAACTTGACTTACTTTAATTAAATTAAATAATAAATGTACAAAAACTAATAATAATACTAATAGTAATAATAATAAATAAACAATAATAATAAGCAGCAATAACAATAATAATAATAATAATTATTATTATTATATAATTATAATGCATATTATTATTAAAACCAAAACATAATTATGGGAGGGAGGGTGGACGAGTTCGGATATATTACATAAACATATAGTAATATTATAGGCTACAGGTCGAAAATAAGTTCACTCCTATTTGATTATTTCTGTTAATTTGTGCCCACTTTGAAAGCAACCTGCATTTTCATTTCCGACAGATGTGGCAGCCGAACACAGGTTAGTTTTTACTTTTTTTTATAATACTGCAACATATATATCTAAATCAATTACTAAAGAAATTAATTAAGTCAAAGAAAGGATCAATGATTCTGGGCGCCCATATATCCTATCCAACACAAGCAGACGATAATGTATCCATTTCTACCTTCATAAAAGGCATGATTCTGATTTGTGGAAATTATAGTTCCAAATGACTATTTACATTCTTTTCTAAAAAAAAGTCAAATTATCAATTTTGCCCAACAACATGATCCAGTTTTTTTTCTTTATAACAAACTACCAAATACAACTTCTATTAAACATGTTGGTATAACAGTCCAAAATCATTTTGATTACTGGGGAAGGACAACGGAATCATGTAAAACAATAAAAGCTTCAAGCATGGCCCTCCTGCGATCCGGGTGTCATCCATCTGGTCTTAGTTCTATCACAAGTATAACACTTCTAAGGGTACTATGTCTGGGAAAATATCTATATGCGAATTACGGAACGATATTTGAAGGAATGAACTATTAGCATTAGAACGTGCCTTTAGGTTCTTTTTAACTAATATTCAGGGTTTGCCTTAAAGGAGCTCGAATAGACATCTGCCTGGGATTGATTGGTATCCATTGAAGCAGTAATACACATACACAAGTTATATTTTCTGGGTCATCTCCTACAAAACCCAACTTGGACCTTGGTATATAAAGTTGTAACACGAGGCTGCTCTGGTTTAAAAAAAAAAAATTGTTGCAACACCTTTTGGTTTTATAGCAGACATATGAGTAAATACCAACTTTAAATCATCTGATTATTTTCTATAAGACGTCAACATTTTAATCGAAACGTACGTGGAAACGACTTGTTAAGAAAAACGTGTTTGATTTTGACGAATTAAAGTTGAAAACACAAATCTCGTCTTAGCCAGACATCAGCCATTATCTGCAACTCCATCCCAATTTACATATCCACAAAGCATGGCAAATGTCTCGTGTGAACCCATAGTTAAACGAACACACACATCATGCATTAAATGTATGCGCTTCGTGGTGACCTATGTCAGGTGAAGGAGTGTGTCCCTCTGTCACTTACAATATTCTGATTTGCTAATCCATGATATGTGTCACTGACCATTTATATCTCAAATTAGAGACGAATTCAACAAAATGTTAAAAACATGCCTAAACATCTGTAAAATAACAAACCTACCTGTAGTCAACAACCGGCAACGCCCATGGCAACGAGTAGCAACCAACAACAGGTCAACATACTGAACACACGGCCTCAAGAAACAACACAGTTAAACTTCGCAAATATCACAAATCCATCTGAGTATGGAAACCCGAATACCTAAAATGCTGGGATTTGACAAACAGTTAGTATTTACATCGCCATTTCCGCATACACAGACTGACCAACAACATATGTATACTGTCCTGCCACAAACCAATATCAGCATGCAAGCAGGCATAACTACCCCGCTTCCTTGGGTTCAGGGTATATGCGATGAAACTGCTAAACTAACTCTGACGACTAGTGAAATATACAAGAGTTCTGAAAAATTGTAGATTACTGAAATTGAACTCGACACCTTCAAAAACACATTACAAGTGCTTAGTACAAGTGTCAAGTCTGCTCACGATCGCATTAGTAAGGTGGAAGACAGTGGTCAGTTTATCAGTAACGCCTTCGATGCCATCAATACTGAAAGAAATGAGACCCAACATTCCATAGATGATCTTCAAACATATATGAAAATAGCTCATGAAGATATTTGTTACCTTTCTAAAATCATATATGACCTTCAGGATGAAAATTACCGACTTCATGACGAAGTGCTATACAGTGAATCTCAAAGAAAACCGAGGACAGTTGTGGCTTATTTTGAAACAATTAGGGACAAGAAAAAATAAAACGGGCTGTAAAGAAATTAGCAGGCAAACCATATGATATTGGTGACCTGTTCCCCAAGAAGAACCGGCCTCGGTGGCGTCGTGGCAGGCCATCGGTCTACAGGCTGGTAGGTACTGGGTTCGGATCCCAGTCGAGGCATGGGATTTTTAATCCAGATACCGACTCCAAACCCTGAGTGAGTGCTCCGCAAGGCTCAATGGGTAGGTGTAAACCACTTGCACCGACCAGTGATCCATAACTGGTTCAACAAAGGCCATGGTTTGTGCTATCCTGCCTGTGGGAAGCGCAAATAAAAGATCCCTTGCTGCCTGTCGTTAAAAAGAGTAGCCTATGTGGCGACAGCGGGTTTCCTCTAAAAACAGTGTCAGAATGACCATATGTTTGACGTCCAATAGCCGATGATAAGATTAAAAATCAATGTGCTCTAGTGGCGTCGTTAAATAAAACAAACTTTACTTTTTTTTTGTTCCCCAAGAAATTGCTGAGAGGAGAAAAGAATTGTACCACATTTACAGAGCAGCAAGTCGGGACAACAAGAAAGCCATTCTCAAAATTAACAGACTTTTCATTGAGGGAAAAGAATACTTACTTGCAACTATATATCGCAAAACTGGAAATATGGGGTACCCAGAAGGATGATAAAAGTCACAAAACAGGGACCAAACATTCAAATTTCATTTTTAAACTAAAACCAATATTATTATTGTTATGTTTAAAACCATATTAAGCAGGTATGCACGAAATATAAATAACATTTCTCACACTTTTATCATTGGGGGACTTCCTTACATGACCTCATTAGCTTTGTACGTCCATCACAAAAGTGTATAAAAAAGTTTTTTGTTTCAAGAACAAAGGAAAAACCGCAACTGTTTATAGTTTCATATTATAAATAAACATTTTCATAAAAGCAATATGTGTGACAGACGTACACCATTTTGGTACGTACGTCCGCCACACTAAACATATCGTGAATATGTCCAAACAAAATTTAGAAAAGATGTTTAAATATACTAAACGGACATTTACCTGAACCTATCCCAATATTGAACAATTTAGATAAGAGATACAGATGTTTATTGTGTTGATGGGGGCATATATTTTACATGCTCTGTAACGAAGTTATGACCTATACTATAAGGCTATAATAAGCGATGTTTCTGTCTAGCCTACTAAATAAAATCTTGAGGTGGGCCTGGAGATTATGAAATTGTAATGTGAGATTTTTGTTAAGCATACATTATATAGTTAAAACATTCTAAACAATCCCAATGAAAGAAAACGTATTAAACACAATATAATAAACTAAGGGTGGGAGTGAGGATGTTATAAAATTAGCTAATGATAACTAGTAATACAAGTAGGCAGTTAAATACTTAGGGAACCAGGTGCATACTCCAATTGGGTTTTTTAATCAAACACCTCACTCTGATCCCACCCTGGTCCTACTCAGGACCTAGGCCTATAGCACTGGCAGTTCTGGTAGCCATAACAGTCCTGCTTTTTTAAACGCAGATATGTTTAAGCATTTTAAATGTGTATAGCTACATGCAAGTAAGACAAAAGCTGGCTTTTGCTAATTCGGCCCAAGATAGGTTGGAGGGGTGGGGGTTTATTTTGTTTTTAAAGAAAATAGGATTTAAGAAAAGATTGACAAAAAATATAGATAAATGAACAGTTGTGAAAATAATAGCATGAAAACAGGGATGTAGTTGAACGCTCAGCTGATGTTATAATAGAACTGGAAACAGCCCCCTCCATAGATCTTTATTTTTCCCATTCCAACCAGTTCCTCAAGATGTATATTAAAGTTCATGGTATGTGCTGTCACGTGTGCTGCATTAAAAAATTAATCAATGTGCTCTAAATGTGTTTTTAAAAAAACACCAAACAACCCTTTATCTTATTCGTTTTTCCTCAATTATTATTCTATTTCACCATTAATTATTATTGATGTTATGTTAAAATTAAATCATTTAAATTGGACGTGTACGTTCGTCACACATTTTACGTACGTCCGTCAGAATATTTACCGTGTATCAGTAAGGTCCAGGTACTTTATTAAATTCTGAATATGCTGTGATGCCTTTCTCTGATGTTCAGACTGTATTTACAAATAGGAGTTAATTACGTGAGTACTAACGATCCACAGACTTTTTATCATATGTTGATTACACTGGCTGTTCACTAAGTATGCATGTACGTCCGTCACACGCCTTGAGACAATCATTCCACAATTTCTGTCAAAACAAATTTACTTTTAAGGGGTTGAATATAAAAGTCTAACTAATGGTTAGATGAAACCATCATTAACTTTTCTGATTTGTATTACTAGTAACTTGTTTTAAAATGTAGTATTTTTGTCGTCCAATGTGTACGTCAGTCACAATGGAATTGCCCTGTACTGACTCTAAGGTTAATACTAATAGTAATACCTTCAATCTACCAATTTCAAAATGCATTCAGTATAGAGAAACATCCCCAGCTGTCATGTAGTTAGATATTCAAATGACTGCAATACTGAAACTGACTTACCTGTATCATCATAACACCCCCCCAAAAAAAACAAAACAAAAAAAACAACAACAACCCCCACACAAAACCCCATTGTATACAGTGATTCCTCACCCAGCTGTTATGTAAATAGACATTCAAATGGTTATAAAACTGAAACTGACTTACCTGTATCATCATAAAAAACAACATTGTATACAGTGATAACTCACCCAGCTGTTATGTAAATAGACATTCAAATGGTTATAAAACTGAAACTGACTTATCTGTATCATCATTAAACAACAACAACATTGCATACAGTGATACCTCACCCAGCTGTTATTCAAATGGTTGAAAAACTGAAACTGACTTACCTGTATCATCATAAAAAAACAACAACATTGTATACAGTGATACCTCGCCCAGCTGTTATGTAAATAGACATTCAAATGGTTGTAAAACTGTAACTGACTTACCTGTATCATCATTCGACCCGTACAGTATTCCCTATTTAGCTGGTATATTTACAAATGACACGTCGAGCTAGAATTCGACCCGTTCAGTATTCCCTATTTAGCCGATATATTTACGTATAACACGTAGAGCTAGCATTCGACCCATTCAGTATTCCCTATTTAGCTGGTACATTTACGTATAACACGTCGAGCTAGCATTCGACGCGTACAGTATTCCCTATTTAGCTGGAATATTTACATATAAAACGTAGAGCTAGCATTCGACCCATTCAGTATTCCATATTTAGCTGGTATATTTACATATAACACGTCGAGCTAGCATTCGACCCGTACAGTATTCCCTATGTAGCTGGTACATTTACATATGTCACGTATAGCTAGCATTGGACCCGTTCAGTATTCCTTTTTTAGGTGGTAGATTTACATATAACACGTCGAGCTAGCATTCGACCCGTACAGTATTCCCTATGTAGCTGGTACATTTACATATGTCACGTATAGCTAGCATTGGACCCGTTCAGTATTCCTTTTTTAGGTGGTAGATTTACATATAACACGTCGAGCTAGCATTCGACCCGTACAGTATTCCCTATTTAGCTGGTACATTTACATATGTCACGTAGAGCTAGCATTGGACCCGTTCAGTATTCCATATTTAGCTGGTATATTTACATATGACACGTCGAGCTAGCATTCGAACCGTACAGTATTCCCTATTTAGCTGGTACGTTTACAAATGACACGTAGAGTTAGCATTCGACCCGTACAGTATTCCCTATTTAGCTGGTATATTTACAAATGACACGTCGAGCTAGCATTCGACCCGTACAGTATTCCCTATGTAGCTGGTACATTTACATATGTCACGTATAGCTAGCATTGGACCCGTTCAGTATTCCATATTTAGCTGGTATATTTACATATAACACGTCGAGCTAGCATTCGAACCGTACAGTATTCCCTATTTAGCTGGTACGTTTACAAATGACACGTAGAGTTAGCATTCGACCCGTACAGTATTCCCTATTTAGCCGGTATATTTACAAATGACACGTCGAGCTAGCATTCGACCCGTACAGTATTCCCTATTTAGCTGGTATATTTACAAATGACACGTCGAGCTAGCATTCGACCTGTACAGTATTCCCTATTTAGCTGGTACATTTACAAATAACACATCGAGCTAGCATTCGACCAACTACGTCAAAACAACCAAAACTAGCTCTATTCCACTTTCACAGAACCGCTCCAAATTATGCGTCCACATTACCTCCAAGAAATTACGCAACAGTTTCTATTGGGCTATAATTTGCAAATTCAATGGCACCAAAAACCACTCTCACTCATTTGCAATTACCAATGCGGGCGATCCATCCCCTCCCCTCTGCGGGAGCCGACACCTGCGCTCATGACAGGCGTGCGCTACAACATCTTGTTCTGAATATGCACGTTAAAACCTATGACGTGTCCTGACCTGACCTGACCTGATATAATACGTGTACACTCACCTGAATATGTTGGTACAAAGAAAAGACTTGAAAGTGGTGATCCAGTTGAAACAATCCATATGTGGGTATCGCTCTCAAGTTCACAGGAGACCTTCTCAAACGGCACTCACTTGTTCAACACTGTCAACAGAAAACAGAAAATCTTCAAAAGACACTAAACTTTAACTCATTCTTGACTAGTATCATAACAATGTTGATATTGATATGAGAATGATCACAGATGGTGGTGATGACAACGACGACGACGACGATGATAATGGTGCTATGATCATTTTGATGATAATGTTGATTTTGATAATGATAATGGTGATTTTGACGATGATAATGGTGACTTTGATGATGATGATGATGATGATGGTAATTTCGATGATGCTGATTTTGATGATAATGATAATGATCATGGTGACGACAACACTGTCAACAGAAAATAAAAATCTTCAAAAGACATTAAACTTTAAAGGGACATTGTGTAGGGACATAGAAGTGACACTTTCTGTAGAATGACCCATGTGTCTGTATTTCTGTGTCATGTGTGTGCAGGTATATCCGAAAATGCACAATACAATTGACATATTATATCTGGCTATGATATTGCGAATAAACAGTTTCAAAACAGGTATACAGTGACAATTGATATCCAGTGTCCCATGTTGTTGGTGTTCAACTTTATTTTCGTGCTTATATCCAATTAAGGTTCAAACACGCTGTCCTGGGCACACACCTCAACTATCTGGACTGTCTGTCCAGGACAGTGGGTTAGCTGTTAGTTGGTTAGTTGTTAGTGAGAGAAAAGAGGGTGTAGTTGTCTTACACCTACCCTTTGAGTCGTTAAAACTCACTCTTGGTAGGGGTCGGTACCGAGCTGCGAACCCAGTGCCTACAAGCATTATGTCCTATGGCTTAACCACGACACCATCGAGGCCTGTAGTGTCCCAGGTAAGCAATACTCAATAAAAAAAGTAAAGTTTGTTTTATTTAACGACGCCACTAGAGTACATTGATTTTTGTTTTTTATCTTTTCATCGGCTATTGAACGTCAAACATATGGTCATTCTGACACTGTTGTTTTTAGAGGGAACCCGCCACATAGGCTACTCTTTTACGACAGGCAGCAAGGGATCTTTTATTTGCGCTTCCCACAGACAGGATAGCACAAGTCATGGCCTTTATTGAACCAGTTATGGATCACTGGTCAGTACAAGTGGTTTACACTTACCCAATGAGCCTTGCGGAGCACTCACTCAGGGTTTGGAGTCGGTATCTGGATTAAAAATATCATGCCTCAACTGGGATCCGAACCTAGTACGTACCAGCCTGTAGACCGCTGGCCTAACCACGATGCTCAATCATTTATTTTATTAATTTACATAATTTCTTGAGAACACCTATTTTGCTATTCGTCATTAGTTGTTTAAATTTCAACATACTTGGTTTATTATAATAATATGGCTTAAGCAAATGTTTACGGGAGTTAGTGAAATAAGTACATGTGAATAAATAGTGAAATTCGTCTCCAGTGTAATTATTGTTACATAATGTGCACGTTCTATCTTCCACTGGGGTGTTGTTCCAGCGTCCTATTTAGATTGGTAAGTAGTGGTTAGATGTTCTAAATTTGAGAAATATAGCACATATAGACTGATAGGTTATCTGACAGCCTGGCGTATTTAACTAGTTTAGAGTGTTTAGATATTTTTTCTTCAACTACTGCGAAGCCAACCCTACCGTTATCTGGATTTTTTTAGCCATCCGTGTAGATATGGATATGCTCAGAGTAGTCTTCATTAGCTGCGGCTTCGAACAGGACTTTCTTTAATTAGGTATAGTGTGTGGCATTCGATTGGTTGATTGAGATGGTATAATGCCACAGGTGTGTTATCAATTCCTACTTCTATTTTCGTCCATTATACCATGTGTTCCTTTATTTCTTTCCAGCAGTATATATATATATATATATATATATATATATATATATATATATATATATATATATATATATATATATGTATGTATGTCTGTATGTATGTAGTGTTTTTCCTAGCTTGTTTTAGCATGGTGCGGCACCATGCCTCAATAGTCTTAGCACCATCTTGCCTTAATCAGCACTATGCTGCCCTGAGACTAAAACAAGCCTTTTTCAGCAATTAATTTTAAATTGCCTTTATAAAGCGCCCAAAAAGATATTATTAATTAATAAAATATGCCTTTTATATCTTTTGCCATTCATTTATTACAGCAAACACATAAATTACATTAATGAAAAACAAGTGCCCCCGAAAATGGTGAAAATGCCCCAAAAGTGTTTGGTCTACCATGCCCAATTTCTAGGGAAATCACTAATATATAGTTCAAGATATACAGGGAAAGTCGCGGTACCTTTCGTGAATTATATAAAATCATTATGTAGGTAGCCAGATGATTAGGTGTACGTGCGTGTGTGTAAATACGTAGACACGTACGTACGTACGCATGTATGTTTATGTATGCATGTATACTCACATACATAAATACATTCACATATACATACACACACTTAAAGTGTGTATTGTGTTTAACAACATTACTAGAGCACATTGTTTTATTTACCATCGGCTACTGAATGTCAAACATTTGTTACATATATTTTCCATTGGTAGCAAGGGATATTTTATTATATGTATCATCCCACAGACAGGATAGCAAATGCCACGACCTTTGATAGACCAGTCGTGATGCACTGGCTGGAACGAGAAATAGCTCAATGGTGCAACCGACAGGGATCGATTCTAGACCTACCGAGCAGCAAGCGAGCGCTTTACCACTGGGCTACGTCCCACACCATACACGCTCACAGGGAGGAGTTTGAACAACGTGCATTTTGAAGGGAAAGGTTTCTGACCGGGAGGGGAGGTGGTGATATAGAGGTTACGGGACGATTCGTACCCATTTTGTTTCGTCCCTGGACGATTCGTACACACTACCGTTTTATACTCTAGACGATTCGTACCCAGTACATTTACGACACGTTTTATTTTGAATTGCATATATATATATTTCAAATGCTTCCATTGATTTAATATTTAATTTTCTGGTATACAATTTATAATCTCAATATTGATATATTATTGCATTATAATTGTGTTTTTCTCGTTCCAACCAGTGCACTACATCTGCTCAAAGGTCATATGGGAAAGTGCATATAAATGATCCCTTGCTGCATTAGAGAAAATGTAGCGAGTTTGCGCTGATGACTACGAGTCATAATTACCCAATGTTTAACATCCAATAGCCGATAATTAATTAATCAAGGTGCTCTAGTGGTGTCGTTAAACAAAACAAACGTTAAATGTATAATTATGATATTTGATGAAATGATATCGTTTTGAGTGGTATGCATTGAAAATGTTTTATTTCTTATTTAATATATTCTTTATCAATAAGTTAATCTCAATAAAAATATTATAACCATAATTGTTTGAGTTGTATATTATAAATACTGTTTAGTTACGAGACATGGCTGTTTAGTTACGCGACATTACGTCATACTCGTTATTTACATAATATGTGGATTGATCAAATATCGTAAAGTTTAAAACAAACACACAAAAACTACTGTCTTTCCATGCCCACAATATGCATGTTTGAACCTTGGAAAGAAAACGCAGTTAAAATTACTCAAGCGAACAACTAACTAAGACAGACCAAACATGCTCATTGGGCAATTCAACATACATCCTAAATGCACTGAGTACGAATTGTCTAGGGTATAAAACAGTAGTGTCTACGAATGTGTACGAATCGTCCAGTGACGAATCAAAGTGGGTACGAATCGTCCCGTAACCGATACAGAGACAGAGAGAGAGAGAGAGAGAGAGAGAGAGAGAGAGAGAGAGAGAGAGAGAGAGAGAGAGAGAGAGAGAGAGAGAGAGAGAGAGAGAGAGAGAGAGAGAGAGAGAGAGAGAGATGGGGAAATAGACGAAAATAACGTGAGTACGGCAAGAAAACGAAGATAGATAATGTAGATACGTAAATAAGTAGACACACACAAAACAAACACCCCAGATTAAGTGGATGACGGTCATACATATCGTGTAACAAGCCAACGCGTGGAGTAACAGTATTTGAACACTGCAATTATTGGTACTCACCTCTGCTCTTTCTCTAGTCTCAATCAAGACAACATATTTAGTTTTAAAAATGAGAAATAAATGTCTTCCAACGTCTTTGTATGCTCACGATGACATGCTAACGTTCCACATCAGTGTCGCGCACCTGAAACCCTCAACAAAAGGAAAGCAGCCAACCTTGACGTAACGTTTCAAAACGAGTTTTCGTATGGGCGAGACAACCCCCACCCGACTGACAGACGAACCGAGTTACGATCCACGTCATTTGTTTGGATCGTTTAATGATTATGCCGCGTGCTTCTAGATTGAGTAGGTTCGAATCCCAGCGCCCGACCTCGCGTTTTAAGGGGATCTATTGCTGTAGGATCCCATCCCTCCCTTGAGACGATCTAGACAGGCCTCTGAAAATTGCGAGAACGGTCTAATTTTGCGGAACCTATTTTTTGTTCGCGTCAAAATTTGGAGCACCATTTACTTGGGATATAATGAGTTACGCAAAAATGAAATAGGTTACCTTGATTTATTTTTGCGTAACCGATAAATGGGTCACGTAGATTTTCAATTCTCAGAGGTCTGGTAGATCAACGAGAGTAATGCTTAGCTCGCCAATTAAGGTTCAAGCACGCTGTCCTGGGCACACACCTCTGCTATCTGGGCTGCCTGTCCAGGACAGTGGGTTAGTTGTTAGTGGTTAATGAGACAGAAGACGGTGTAGTGGCAAAATTCGCTCTGGGTGGGAACCGGTACCGTGCTGTGAACCCTGTACCTACCAGCCTTAAATCCGATGGCTTAACCACGACATCACTGAGGGCGGGACATTTTTCCATTAGTAGCAAGAGATCTTTAATGTGCACCATCCCACAGATACAATAGCACATGCCACGGCCTTTAATATACCAGTCGTGGTGCATTGGCTATAACGAGATATATACAAACAGATTAAATACAAAATTCTTAATATGGTAATAATTTAGATGGCACTCCATAATTTAATTTAAAGAAGCAATTAATCTCTGAGCGACATCTCTCCCCCCAGTTGCGTTGCGGTATTTTCAGTTCTCCGCGGCATTAATTTTGCCTTATAATTTTTTTTTATTATTATTTTTTTTTTTTGATATCACTTTTCTTAATTAGTTATTAATACTGGCAAATTAAACTCGTCTTACACATTGACCGGAATACTGCCGTGAAAAATGCTGTGGAGACCGTGGTAGTCGCCATTTTCTTAATTGTCAGGTCTGCGCTTGAGGTTCGATGTTTGTTCATAGAGGCAGTCGCGTTGGGGTGGCCCCCCCCTCCCCCCGCTCCCCGTACCATGAATGTTTAACGACACCCCAGCACAAAATTAGTAGTAGTAGCACTAGTAGTAATATTAGTAGTAGTAATATTATTATTATTATTATTAGTAGTAGTAGTAGTAGTAGTAGTAGTAGTAGTAGTAGTAGTAGTAGTAGTAGTAGTAGTAGTAATATTATTTATTTATTTATTTTTCGTGTACACATAAAACATGGTTGTTTACACATGTACGTGTGTTAACAATTTCAAGACATACGACTGGCTGCTCCTAAGTTCTGACCAGGTCACCACTGCCACCAATGAAAATCTACACGATGGAAATCGATATATTGTGGCGTATAGGTAACCTGACAATCATGGGTCTCTGACACGTACGTTAGCTACAAGTGCAACGGCTGTAAATAATATTTAGTCAAAAAATGATATTAAAAATTGCTGAAAACCTGGTTTGTGAGGATATGTAAGAAATAGAATAATACATTCGTGTCCGTTAGATATCATTTATCTCACAACTCGTTGTTTAAAAACGCTCGTTAGATACATTTTAAAACAACTCGTTGTGAGATAAATGCTATCTAACGGCCACTCATGTATTATTCTCTATGCACATTTGTATGTATTTTTACGTGAGAAGGAAGAAAGAAATGTTTTATTTAACGACGCACTTGACATATTTCAGCTGCGGTTATAGGCGTTGGTTTATATAAGAAATCCGCTCCCGCTGCACAATAAACCACTCTTTCCGATTAGCAGCAAGTAGGGCTGAAACGTGTACCCGAGTACTCGAGTACGAGTCGGGTACATGTATTACTCTAGTAGTAAATTGACACTCGAGTACTCGAGAGTGATCTCCCCTTTGTAATGAACAATGGGGGACAACAGTCGATCGACAGTTTGGACCCAGTTCGAATTGTCGGAAGATAAGCTGAAGTATTTCTGTATCATTGTCGTCTCTCTTTTTGTCATAAATTTAGTTAGAAAATAATTATATATCCACACATCCACATATCAACGTTTAAAATATAAATATTTTTATTTAAAAAAATTATAGTTTACTTTTCCGAAGAGTTATAGGTGCTAAATACGACCGAAAAAGGCAGGAAATCGCTTATTTGGCCGTCTCAGTTTAAAACATTTTCGGGGGGGGGGGGGGGGGGGGGCATGCCCCCGGACCCCCCTAGTTTACTCATTGGCTTCGCAACCTCGAGCAGGGGGCTTCGCGACTTGCAGGCGAGTACTCGAGTACTTGTCGAGTAATTCAACATAAATACTCGAGTACCCAATTTCCTACCCGTTTTAGCCCTAGCAGCAAGTCGTCTTTTATATCCAGCGTACAACAGGCATGCTAGTACGTACCACGGCCTTTGTTACACCAGGGTATAGCACTGTATACAACGAATATAGCCCAACTGACCCACCGACGGCCCTAGTCTGACCACGCATCAGCTGAGCGCTTTGCCACTGAGCTATGTCCTGCCCCTCTTTATGTAGAAGTAGCTTCTGTGGATTGGTTTAGATAGCCCAGTCTAAAAGAGCGCCAAAATTATTAAATTTTCTAATAAAAGTAAGTAAAATATATTTATTTAGATTGCGTAAATAAGTTTCAAAGTCCAGGTATTTATTTGCGGTAAGTTTCAAAATTGTCCCAAATATTTCTGTCCCGGATCAGGCTACTGGCTATCCGGAGACCGGACTCGTGACAGACATGCTCGAAACTCTAGTGGTATAGGGTGTATACTACCAAATCAAATCCCATAGACGACAATAGTAACATATGCGGCTAAAACTCCTACCTGCAACGTATCAACCGACATAAACGCCACGGATATAAATACTACCACCCCTTACACTTAAAGTGAATCAGAAAAAAATGGGGGTCAAGCTGCTCGTTTCTGAGATAACGGGTAGGGTCTATGACTACCCTAGTTTCGCACAAAATTTGAGTACTTTTTTTTACAGGTACCCCATACATGTTTCAAGCACAAGGCTACTTGACACATTTGTACTAGATGAAATAAAATTGCACATTTATTTTACCAGATGAAACTATTATTTTTTACAACCAACACACTCACATTTATAACCAATCACAGGACTTGTGGTGATCACTTCTCTATCAAAAGTTCGGTGCACCTCGAACTTTGACCCAGCCGGAAGTTATTTGGTATAGTACTACCTATATGAGCATGTAAATAAATATTGGTTTCGGTTTCTTTATTTGACCGTTTATCATAAATAAACTACACTATCGTATTTGCACGTATATTTCATGTGTTAAATACAATTTAACACTACAAATTAACAAGATAGCTTTTATAATGAAGGTTTTAATAACAAAATATTGATATAAAACTAACAAACTCGCATTGATATGACGTCATAATTATATTACCAACGCCGTAATACCCATGTTAAATTCAATGACGATTTATTCCGCATGGGCTGACGTCATTGGATGGATCTCTCTTGCATGGCTAGGAATGGGATAATTAATTATCCCCTGCGCCAATGCGTTAATATCTTTGTATGTAACTATCAAACCCGACATACATGTACATACAAACTATAGATATTAATGCATCAATAAATACATACCTACACAAGAAAGTACATATTATACATATATAAATATATGCACATGTGCATACGTACGTGCGTGCATGCATGCATAAATAGAGAGACAGACAGACAGACAGACATAGAGATACAGAGAGAGAGAGAGAGAGAGAGAGAGAGAGAGAGAGAGAGAGAGAGAGAGAGAGAGAGAGAGAGAGAGAGAGAGAGAGAGAGAGAGAGAGAGAGACAGTACACACAAACATATACACATACAACTCTGAAGCACTATCGTATATAGAAATATACCAAATAGATCGGACAAAAATGTACTAACACTATTAAACTAGGGTATAGCACCAGCCAGCAGTTACTGTAGATCACAGGCGCCTTATACTTGGAAATGGCCATAAACTAATTTAGCAGTAGGCTCGTGGATATGCTTTATGAACTTTTGCATGCCTGATTACAAAATATCATGAACTGGACACCTTCAGATAGGATTCACTATACGTTGGTACTTGACGCTTGTTATTGGTTTGGCTCTAAATTGTCGATTACATTATTACGTGTAAAGTGACAGACTCTAGTAGTGTTTAAACCCTATGGCGAATTTCAGTATTAGAGCTGGGGGTTTTGATAACTTAAATCAGACATTACTTCTACACTCGAGACTCTAATATAGTCTGAAAAACTCAGGGTTGGAAATTAACATGAAAAACTACGGTGAAAATTCGTTGAATAATAACCACGTGCTCACCGTATATAATCCGTTTGCTTCAAAAGAAAACCGATGAATTGGCATGTAACTTCATAATGCCATATAAAAAACGTTTTCTTAAGTTTTAACCCCATACCAACTTAAATAAAAAAAATTGAAAAAAGAAATCCAGTATAAATAAAAATGTTTCTTTCCAAATAATTGTGACACTACTGTCGTGACAACGCCGTACAAATTGTATGCATGCGACGTCTGGACTCGAAACGTTTTATAAGCACGGACGCATGTCCTTAATTAGTTCTTAATTCTGTTTAGTATATTATCAGGTCCCAGTTAGTTGCGTCACTTAATAAGAACCTCACTTTTAAATGTGCGGGACTACGTTAGTTGTCGCCATTTCACAAATCTCTAGTCTGGTAACATTTCTTTATGTCTAACCACTTTCCAATGTCAGGATATGTTTTTCTGTAAGCCGGAAGCTGGTGTAAATGTTTACAAATATCACACCAAGGTTGCGGATGAACGCTGCCGTATTTGGACTTGTTTTCCAACGCCTGCGCATAAGCTGTGTCATTTTTGTCTAAATACAGTAAATATTTCCCCAAATCTTCAGGCGTTTTGAAATTCGAAGCATCGATAAACGAATTACTTGGCAATAAACTAGAGTAATCTGCCCCTCCTCGTACAACTGGAACTACGTCATGCTTAAAAACTTTGAAAAACTTTTCTGTTACGTAATCGTCGCACATTTGGCTTTCAAAAGCAAGATAGAATCTGTAGTTTTTAAAACAATTTCGTTCCATTGTTTGAGGACATTTCAACTTTCCACATTTACCATAAATATCAACCTGAACCCCGTACTGCTGTAACCTCTTCACGTAGTCCTCCCGCCGTCCAAACGTTTTGCAATGACTTACAATCCAAAGAGCGGATTTGCTTTTAGATTTTGCGATTTTCAACCAGTCTTTCTTGGCTCCATTTCTCTTTACAATGGCACCATATGGAAACTTGAAATCTGAATCTGACCTGTACGTTATCGTCCAGTTAAACTGTGTATTCCAATATTTCGACGGCCATCTTACGTAATCAAGGGTCCTTTCAGATTCTCGGCAGTAAAACATCCAAATCTGGTTTGGGTGTGGTCGCTGAGGCGGCTTCTCTTCCGGCTTTAAGTAAAATGCGTTGACGATGACGCCGTCTGCCTTGGCGATGTCGCTGCTGTTCTGAGAAATCGTGCACGTGTATTTTCCGCAAGTCGACGTCCTCTTGATCGACTGGTTCCATGTACGGGAGGCGCCGTTATACCAGACGATAAGTTTGTCTTTCGCGCCAAGTTGCATCGTTCTGTGTTTCGCGCCATCTTTTGTCTTCCTTTCTTTTTCACCGTTTTGCTTCGAGTTGACTTTGGCGTCTTTGGCGACTTTCTGCATCGTGCTTTCGTTAGGTGTCTGGTAATCGACCATTATCTTTGGCACTGGGTTGACTTCGTTCAGTTGTGAATAATTTGCAGACAGTATCAATAAAAGAACAACTCCAATCAGGCACAGCCATTTTTGCTTTCTAGAGAACAATATAAAAGAAAGAATATAACGAGTACAGTATATCTACAGGTCTCGGTTAAGAAAGAATACAACGAGTACAGTATATCTACAGGTCTCGGTTAAGAAAGAATATAACGAGTACAGTATATCTACAGGTCTCGGTTAAGAAAGAATATAACGAATACAGTATATCGTACAGGTCTCGGTTAAGTCATCGAACACAACGCTGATAGATGCTGGGCTACCTCCCCGTACCAGGTCTCGGTTAATGGGTAGAAAGCACTACACTAATTTCTCTCTACAAAGCTCACAGTATATAACCGTCTCGGTCTGGACAGACAGCTCAAATAGCTGAGTTGTGTGTACAGTGCTTGAACCTTAATTGGTATAAGCACGAAATTAAGAAAGAATACAACGAGTACAGTATACGTACAGGTCTCGGTTAAGTCATCGAACATAAGGCTGATAGATGCTGGGCTCACGCACCCTCTAGTCCCGTACAGACATGGCCACAACAAACAAGCAAGTGTTGCGGTTGGTGGGACAGGGACTGCGATGTGAAAGTGGACAGCAAACGACGTTGTAAGATTAGCTGCCAGAATAAGATCAGACATGAGAGGAAAGGGGGGGGGGGGGGGGGGGGGGGGGAGAGGGTGTGGCAGTGGACTACATTTTGAAAAATAGTAACGGTGGTATAGTGAAAGCAGGGACCCACTACTCACCACCTGGGAGAGACTACTCACCTGAATATACCTGTAAATATGAGAGATTTGACTCACCTGAATATACCTGTAAAGATGAGATATTTGACTGAATATACCTGTAAAGATGAGAATATACCTGTAAAGTATAGATGAGATATTTGACTCACCTGAATATACCTGTAAATATGAGAGATTTGACTCACCTGAATATACCTGTAAAGATGAGATATTTGACTCACCTGAATATACCTGTAAAGATGAGATATTTGACTCACCTGAATATACCTGTAAAGATGAGATATTTGACTTATCTAAATATACCTGTAAAGATGAGATATTTGACTCACCTGAATATACCTGTAAAGATGAGAGATCTGACTCACCTGAATATACCTGTAAAGATGAGATATTTGACTCACCTGAATATACCTGTAAAGATGAGAGATTTGACTTACCTAAATATACCTGAATATACCTGTAAAGATGAGATATTTGACTCACCTGAATATACCTGTAAAGATGAGATATTTGACTTATCTGAATATACCTGTAAAGATGAGATATTTGACTTACCTGAATATACCTGTAAAGATGAGATATTTGACTCACCTAAATATACCTGTAACGATGAGAGATTTGACTTACCTGAATATACCTGTATAGATGAGATATTTGACTGACCTGAATATACCCGTAAAGATTATAGATCTGACTCACCCGAATATACCTGTAAAGATGAGATATTTGTCTTATCTAAATATACCTGTAAAGATGAGAGATTTGACTCACCTGAGATAACTCGGGCCCAATAACAAATTAATCTTTTGTGGATAGTCAACTCGACTGGCATTCTACCAAGTTCACCATATAACATGAAAAATAGGGTCGCTTTTTTTACAGGAAAAATATGTCTAAGAGAAATTGATTTGAACAGAGTTATATATGTCGTTGTTTTCGAATCCCCATATTTCACAGCCATATAATAAATAATATTGGCAGAACCATCGAGTCAAACATTTTGTGTTTACACTCAGTCGATAGGTGTCGATATTTTGCTTTTGCCAGAAAGAAATACATAGCCTTAGTCACCTGTTGTTTAAGTCTAATCTTAGTATTTTTAAAGGTATTTGGTTTAGTAAAAGTGGCACATAATATTTGTATTCTTTGACATTTTCGAGAGTAGTTTTACCAATCTTAAAAGTATATTTATAATCTTTAGAATTTCCATTAAAAAGTAATACTTTGTTTTTGTAGTATTTATTTTAAATTTCCAAATATTACAATATTGACAGAATATATTTAACGTGTGTTGTAAATCAACCGCACTTGTTGCTAGTAAAGCGGTATCATCAGCGTACAATAAGTAAAGCAGATGTATTCCAATGTTTAGTGGGTTATTTTTAATATCTGCGATGGACGAAACGCCTTCACAGCCATGGTCGAGTAAATAGTTTTTTAGTTCATTTAAATACAGGGAAAATAAAATAGGGGATAAATTTTCACCCTGACGTACACCTTTATGGCATGCGAATAATAATGATTTATTGTTATTTACAAATATTAATGATTTTATTCCTTAATACATTTGATAAATGATTTTAAAGAATTTACCATTTATGTTATTTTCTAGTATCCTGTGCCATAGATATGCTCTTGGGATCATATCGAAAGCTTTTTTTCAAAATCAACAAATGCGCAATATAGTTTCTTTTACCTTTTTTTAGGATATCAATTAATGAATGAAGTGTAAATAAGTGATCTATAGTCGAATAACCTCTACGGAAAGCAGCCTGGTCTTCCCTCATAACATCGTTTTCTTCAATAAAAGTAGTTAACAGGTTATTTAATACAGTTGTAAATAACTTCGAACAGCAATATAGTAATGTAAGTGGTCGATAATGCTCAGGGGATAAACTACTACATTTATTTTTAGAGACTGGTATAATTATTCTAATCAGCCATACTTCTGGAAGGAAGGAAATGTTTTATTTAACGACGCACGCCATATTTCTGGATACACACTGTGGTCTAAAAGTATATTAAAGAGTTTAACATAGAATGGGAGCAATAAATGGGCTGTCGATTTAATATATTCGTTAATTATTTTATCTACACCTACCACTTTATTGTTGTTTAGTTGTTTTATAGATTTTATATTTCGTCCTCACTGAATCTTCCATTTATAATAGCATCATTGCTTACATGGTCCACGAGATCATCAATATTTATGTTGGGCACTGTATCAGCCGATAGGTCCATAACTGAATTTATTTCCCTCGCTGCTGTGCATTTTAGGGATCATTTAGTTATATTGGAAGGAATTGTCCTTTTCGTGTTTAGTTTATATTTTATAAAAGTGAATGAAGGGAAAGTGTCTAACATTTATACTGTCGGTGGAACCGTTTAATTTTCGCCAACAGCTGTAGAACATCGCTTACAAGTAAGTTACAGGCGTGAAGTTTCCTATATGATTTCTTTGGTCACCGACCGAGTCTCACGTCATGATTAGCGAAGAGGGGTTTTTTTTCTTAAATCAATGGGTATAGATCTACATGTCTACTCTGCTATAGCATTTCGCATTAATTTATCCTATACATTTCTATTACTTTTTGTAGCTTTCACGCGTGTTTTCTTCAAAATATCTGAAAATGGTTTCTTGAATAATCCGGCTTGTTGCACAGAAGTAGTGCGAGTCGTGGGGGGTGGGGGGGGGGGGGGGGGGGGGGGATGGGGGGGGGGGGGTGGTAAGCACCTCTGGACCAATCAGATTGCCGTAAAGTGTATAGACGCAAAGAAAATTTAAAATTTCATCGCAATACGGGATACACGCCACTATACACACCCAATCCTAAAAACGTTTTATTCCAAACCACCATAAACACTACGCCACTTTCTCTGCAATCAGCGATATATCCTCAGACAATCGTATCGCATTTTGCTGAAAACTGAATTTGAACAGTGAATGGTATTCGCACAATGTTTTTTAATATGGCGTTTATTTCATTGTTAAATGTTTTAATGGAAACATGGGGTATCCAGAAGGATGATGAAAGTCACAAAACAGGAACCAAACATTCCAATTTCATTTTTAAAGTAAAACCAATATTATTATTGTTATGTTTTAAAAAACATAATACATTAAGCAGTTATGCACGAAATATAAATAACATTAATTCTCTCATACCTTTATAATTTTTGGGGGTATACAGGACTATCTTACATAACCCCATTAGCGTTGTATGTCCATCTCAAAATTGTATCAAAACATGTTTTTGTTTCAAGAACATCATTTTCGTACGTACGTCCGTCACACTAAAAATTATCGTGAATATGTCCAAACAAAAGTTAGAAAACATGTTTAAATACAATAAACGGACCTGAAGCTATCCCAGTATTGAACAATTTAGATAAGATATACGTATCATTATTGTGTTGATGGGGACATATATTTTACATGTTCTGTAACGAAGAAGTTATGACCTTTACTATAAGGCTATAATAAGCGGTGTTTCAGTCTAGCCTACTAAATAAAATCTTGAGGTGGTCCTGAGGATCATGTTAACATACATTATTCAGTTAAAACGTTCTAAACAATCCCATTGAAAGAATGTGTAATAAACATTGAGCAGATATAGTCTCTTCGACACGTTCGTAAGATACATCGGATGACAATGGCAAGACCATAAAAATATATTTTCGAAATTCAGACTGTCCCCAAAATAGTCTACAATATAATAAACTGAGGGTGGGAGTGAAGATGTTATAAAATTAGCTAATGATAACTAGTGATAAAAGTAGGCAGTTAAATACTTAGGGAACCAGGTGCATATTTCAGTTGGGTTTTCTAATTAAACACCTCACTCTGGTCCCACCCAGGGATGTAGCTGAGTGCTCAGCTGATTTTATGAACTCATAGAACTGGAAACAGCCCCTCCCCTCCGTGGATCCTTATTTTCCCCATTCCAACCAGGTCCTCACGATGCATATTAAAATTCATATTATGTGCTGTCATGTATGTGGAAAGTGCACGGGAGAATGTAACAAATATCCTCTGAAGATTGTGTTAGAATTATCAAATGTTTGACATCCAATTGCCAATAATTAAAAAAATTAATCAATGTGCTCTAAACCTTTTTTTTTTTTTTTTTGGAAACGAACCCTTTATCTTCATTATTCCTTTTTTCCTCAATTATTATTCTATTTGGTAATTAATTATTGGGGTCTTGGGTAGACCAGTATTGATGTTATGTTAAAATTAATTAATCCAAATCGGGCATGTACGTCCGTCACACATTTTACGTACGTCCGTCAGAATATTTACCATGTATCAGTAAGGTCCAGGTACTTTATTACATTCTGAATATGCTGTGATGCCTTTCTCTGATGTTCAGACTGTATTTACAAATAGGAATTAATTACGTGAGTACTAACGATCCACAGAATTTGTATTATATTTTGATGACACTTGCTGTTTACTAAGTATGCATGTACGTCCGTCACGCGCCTTGGGACAACCATTCAAAAATTTCTGTCGAGACAAATTTATTTTAAGGGTCTAATACAAACGTTTAACTAATGGTTGAATGAAACCATCATTAACTTTTCCGATTTTTATTAACTTGTTTTAAAATTTAGTATTTTAGTCGTCCAATGTGTACGTCCGTCACAATGGAATTGCCCTGTACTGACTCTAAGGTTAATACTAATAGTAATACCTTCAATCTACCAATTTCAAAATGCATTCAGTATAGAGAAACATCCCCAACTGCCATGCAAATAGATATGCAAATGGTTGTAAAACTGAAACTGACTTACCTGTACCCATTTTAAAAAATATTGTATATAGTGAAACAAACCCCAGCCGTCATGAAAATAGATGCACTAATATTTGTAATACTGAAACTGATTTACCTGTACCTATTACCCCCCCCCAAAAAAAAAAAAAAACACCCAAAAAAACAACAACAAACAAACAAAACAAAAAAAAACACAAAAAAACCCACAAAACCCCCACAAAAAAACAAACAAAACAAAACAAAAACAAACAAAACCAAAAAACAAGCAAACAAACAAAAAACAAACAACAAAACCCACCAAATATTGTACATAACGATACATGCTCAAGCTGTCATGAACATAGATATTCATGAAATATAAGAAAAAAACGGACATACCTTTCGTATTTTAATGTAAGTTTTGACAATAAAAGTTGGTTGTATTATTCATTATTTTTTAGCTTTTTTTTGTGTGTGTTTTTTTAAATACAGGTGTAGTTCCTCGAAAAGTGTAGGTGTAGCATTCGACCCGTAAAGTATTCCCTATTTAGCTGATATATTTACATATGACACGTCGAGCTAGCATTCGACCTGTACAGTATTCCCTAATTAGCTGGTACATTTACATGTGGCACGTCGAGCTAGCATTCGACCCGTACAGTATTCCCTATTTAGCTGGTATATTTACATATGACACATCGAGCTAGCATTCGACCTGTACAGTATTCCCTAATTAGCTGGTATGTTTACATATGACACGTAGAGTTAGCATTCGACCCGTGCATTATTCCCTATTTAGCTGGTATAGTTACACATGACACGTAGAGCTAGCATACACGTAGAACTAGCATTCGACCCGTACAGTATTCCTTATTTAGCCAGTACATCTGCATATGACACGTTGAGCTAGCATTCGACCCGTACAGTATTCCCTATTTAGCTGGTATATTTACAGTATTCCCTATTTAGCTGGTATATTTACATATGGCACGTTGAGCTATCATTCGACCCGTACAGTATTCCCTATTTAGCTGGTACGTTTACATATGACACGTCGAGCTAGCATTCGAACCGTATAGTATTTCCTATTTAGCTGGTATATTTACAAATGACACATCGAGTTAGCATTCGACGAACTATGTCAGAACAACCAAAACTGGCTGTATTTCACTTTCACAGAACCGCTCCAAATTATGCGTCCACATTACCTCCAAGAAATTACGCAACAGTTTCTATTGGGCTATAATTTGCAAATTCAATGGCACCAAAAACCACTCTCACTCATTTGCAATTACCAGCGCGGGCGATCCATCCCCTCCCCTCTGCGGGAGCTGACACCTGCGCTCATAACAGGCGTGCGCTACAATATCTTGTTCTGAATGTGCACGTTAAAACCTATGACGTTGCCTGACCTGACCTGACCTGATCTGATATAATACGTGTACACTCACCTGTAGATGTTGGTACAAAGAAAAGACTTGAAAGTGGTGATCCAGTTGATACAATCCATATGTGGGTATCGCTCTCAAGTTCACAGGAGACCTTCTCAAACGGCACTCACTTGTTCAACACTGTCAACAGAAAACAAAAAATCTTCAAAAGACATTAAACTTTAACTCATTCTTGACTAGTATGATAACAATGTTAGTATTGATATGAGAATGATCACGGATGGTGGTGATGACCACGACGATGATGATGATGATGCTATGATCATTTTGATGATGATGATATGATCATTTTGATTTTGATAATAATAATGGTGATTTTGACGATGATAATGGTGAATTTGATGATGATAATGATGATGATGATGATGATTGTGATTTTGATGATAATGATAATGATGATGGTGACGACAACACTGTCAACAGAAAATAAAAATCTTCAAAAGACATTAAACTTTAAAGGGACATTCCTGAGATGTTATCGACTAAGAGAATTTTTAACGATTGTAATTACATATCAAATATATTGTTCTACCTAAGATATTAATGGTTGTATATTAAACGTGTTTCTGATCGTTCTAATATTTGTACTAGGTTAAATTTCATTTTATTCACTAAAAAAAAAAAATTCGTACGTACAAAATTATTTGAAGACAAAATCCAGTTTGGGCTTCTTACAAATATTGAGATGACCAGAACCACATTGAATATACAGACACTGATGTTCTAAACAAGCAACTATATTTAATAAATGTAAGTTTAATCGTAGAAATATTTTATTTGTCAGAAACATCTTACAATGCAGCCAACTCAGGAATTTCTCTTTAAATAAAAAATAAATTATTTAATATGTAAGTTTAATCGTAGAAATATTTATTTGTCGGAAACATCTTATAATGCAGCCAACTCAGGAATGTCCCTTTAAATAAAAAATAAATTAATAATAATAATAATAATAATAAAATAAAAATAATAAATAAATAAATAAAATAAAAATAAATAAATTAAAAGTGTTT
The DNA here is from genome assembly GCF_016097555.1 of Gigantopelta aegis. Classification (NCBI taxonomy): domain Eukaryota; kingdom Metazoa; phylum Mollusca; class Gastropoda; order Neomphalida; family Peltospiridae; genus Gigantopelta; species Gigantopelta aegis. The sequence continues at coordinate 41,253,000 of NC_054710.1, read as the reverse complement.
TTTGTTTAAACACACCACTAGATCACATTGATTTACTAACCATCGGCTACTGAATGTCAAACATATAGTCATTTTGACACAGTCATAGAAAGGAAACCCGCTATATTCTTTCACTAGTAGCAAGGGATCTTTTATATTCACTATCTCACAGACAGGATAGCACATACCACGACCTTTGATATACCAGTCATGGTGCACTGGCTGGAACGAGAAATAGCTCAATGGGCCCACCGACGAGGATCGATCCTAGACCGACCGCGCATCAGGCGTGCACTTTACCACTGGGCTACGTCCCGCCTTGTGAACCCCGAATCCCGTATATTGATATATTACATGAGGTGTAGGATCTAAAATCTTCAAAATACACGAAATAAGATTAAATTTGGCCGCCCATTTTGAATAAATTAAAGTTCCGGAAATAAAATGTGGTCGTCGTAGACAAAAACTTCCACCAGATTCGTGTTCAGTGACCAAACTGGCCATATAACTGACAAACCATATTTTATTCTAATGAACAAAAAAGAAGAGTATCTTGTTTTCTAGATATAAATACAAAAGATATTGTGTAGGGCCATAGAAGTGACACTTTCTGTAGAATGACCCATGTGTCTGTATTTCTGTGTCATGTGTGTGCAGATATATCCGAAAATGCACAATACAATTGACATATTATATCTGGCTATGATATTGCGAATAAACACTTTCAAAACAGGTATACAATGGCAATTGATATCCAGTGTCCCATGTTGTTAGTGTTCAACTTTATTTTTGTGCTTATATCCAATTAATGTTCAAGCACGCTGTCCTGGACACAAACCTCAACTATCTGTTCTGTCTGTCCAAGACAGTGGGTTAGTTAGTGGTTAGTGAGAGAAAAGAGGGTGTAGATGTCTTACACCTACCCTTTGAGTCGTTAAAACTCACTCTGGGTGGGAACCGGTACCGGGCTGCGAACCCAGTACCTACCAGCCTTAAATCCGATGGCTTAACCACGACATCACTGAGGGCGGGACATTTTTTCCATTAGTAGCAAGAGATCTTTAATATGCACCATCCCACAGATAGAATAGCACATGCCACGGCCTTTAATACACCAGTCGTGGTGCACTGGCTATAACGAGATATATACAAACAGATTAAATACAAAATGCTTAATATGGTAATAATTTAGATGGCACTACATAATTTAATTTAAAGAAGCAATTAATCTCTGAGCGACATCTCTCCCCCCAGTTGCGTTGCGGTATTTTCAGTTCTCCGAGGCATTAATTTTGCCGTATAATATATATATATATATATTTTTTTTATCCTTCCCCGTACTAACGATGGCTTCGTGATGTTACATCAGAATGAATAGATGAATGTTTAATGACAACCCAGCACAAAATCAGTAGTAGTAGTAGTAGTAGTAGCAGTAGTAGTAGTAGTAGTAGTAATATTATTTAGTTATTTATTTTTCTTACACGCAAAAAACATCCAGTAGTAGTAGTAGTAGTAGCAGTAGCAGTAGCAGTAGTAGTAGTAGTAGTAGTAGTAGTAGTAGTAGTAGTAGTAGTAGTAGTAGTAGTAATAGTAATATTATTTAGTTATTTATTTTTCTTACACGCAAAAAACATCCAGTAGTAGTAGTAGTAGTAGCAGTAGCAGTATCAGTAGTAGTATCAGTAGTAGTAGTAGTAATATTATTTAGTCATTTATTTTTCTTACACGCATAAAACATCTAGTAGTAGTAGTAGTAGCAGTAGGAGCAGCAGCAGCAGCAGTAGTAGTAGTAGTAGTAGTAGTAGTAGTAGTAGTAGTAGTAGTAGTAGTAGTAGTACTAATAATAGTAGTAGTAGTAGTAGTAGTAGTAGTATTAGTAGCAGTAGTAGTAGTAGTAGTAGTAGTAATATTATTTAGTTATTTATTTTTCTTACACGCATAAAACATGGTTGTTTAAACATGTACGTGTGTTAACAATTTCAAGACATACGACTGGCTGATCCTAAGTTCTGACCAGGACACCACTGTCATACATCCAATGAAAAACTACACGATGTAAATCGATTATATTGTGGCGTATAGGCAACCTGACAATCATGGGTCTCTGACACGTACGTTAGCTACAAGTGCAACGGCTATAAATAATTTTTAGTCAAAAAAGATATTAAAATTTGCTGAAAACCTGGTTTTTGGGGATATATAAGAAATAGAATAATACATTCGTGTCCGTTAGATACCATTTATCTTACAACTCGTTGTTTAAAAACGCTCGTTAGATACATTTTAAAAACAACTCGTTGTGAGATAAATGATATCTAACGGCCACTCATATATTATTCTCTATGCACATTTGTATGCATTTTTACGTGAGAAGGAAGAAAGAAATGTTTTATTTAACGACGCACTTGACATATTTCAGCTGCGGTTATAGGCGTTGGTTTATATAAGAAATCCGCTCCCGCTGCAAAATAAACCACTCTTTCCGATTAGCAGCAAGTAGGGCTGAAACGTGTACCCGGGGAAATTTGTGAGGCCAGAAAGGATTTAAATATCCACTGCGCCAGTGCGTTAATATCTATGTATGTAACAGTCAACCTTGACATACATACAATATATAGATATTCATACATCAATACATACTAGCCAGATATTCATACATCAATACATACATACATACATACATACATACATGGATGACTCGATAACTCAGAACGTATCGTGGTTAGTCTGCAATTTATGGGCGATTCGGTGCCAAATGTTCGTGACTCATCAACGGTATGACACAATGTGTGAAACCATAAGGGATTAATAGACTCCATCATAATTAAGTGATCATGTAGGATAGAAGAGGTATACCCGATGTGCTGGGAATGTCGACCCGGGACGAGGCTTGCCGAGTCCCAGGGTCGATATTTCCACCACCGACGGTGTACTTTTTCTATCCCACATGACCGCATATGATGGACTTTTTTCTCTTTTTTTATGTTTATGTGTGTGTAGTATACCCAAGCCACGTGGGTATATAACACGGATGTAAATGTGGCATTTCATTGAAATAAACTTTTGAAAAAAAAAAAAAAAAAAAAAAAAAAAAAATAATAATAATAATAAAAAATATATATAAACAAAAATATAAAAAATTAAAATTAAAATTAAAAAATTTAACAAGATAGCTTTTATAATCAAGGTGTTAATAACAAAATATTGATCTAAAGCAAACCAACTCGGACTGATATGACGTCATATATTACCAACGCCGTAATACCCATGTTAAATTCAATGATGTCATAGCTCACGCAAGACAGATTTATTGGCTAGGAATGGGAGAATTAATTATCCCCTGCGCCAATGCGTTAATATCTATGTATGTAACTGTCAAACCCGACATACATGTACATACAAATTATAGATATTAATACACCAATAAATACATACCTACACACGAAAGTACATATTATACATACATAAATATATTCACATGTTCATATGTACGTGCATGCATGCATACAACAATGCATACGTGCGTGCGTGCATGCATAAATAGAGAGAGACAGACAGACAGACAGACAGATATAGAGATACAGAGAGAGAGAGAGAGAGAGAGAGAGAGAGAGAGAGAGAGAGAGAGAGAGTACACACACACATATACACATACAACTCTGAAGCACTATCGTATATAGAAATATACCAAACAGATCGGACAAAAATGTACTAATACTATTAAACTAGGGTATAGCACCAGCCAGCAGTTACTATAGACCACAGGCGCCTTATACTTGGAAATGACCATAAACTAATTTAGCAGTAGGCTCGTGGATATGCGTTATGAACTTTTGCATGCCTGATTACAAAATTTCATGAACTGGACAAGCCGTTGTCCCGTTTCAGATAGGATTCACTATACGTTGGTACTTGACGATACTTGTTATTGGTTTGGCTCTAAATTGTTGATTACATTATTACGTGTAAAGTGACAGACTCTAGTAGTGTTTAAACCCTATGGCGAATTTCAGTATTAGAGCTGGGGGTTTTGATAACTTAAATCAGACATTACTTCTACACTCGAGACTCTAATATAGTCTGAAAAACTCAGGGTTGGAAATTAACATGAAAACTATGGTCGCCAGCAGGGCCAGTTGAAGAAAAATCTTACTGGCCCTTTTCAAATTCAACTAGCCCTCCAATTATTACACTGAAATTTAACGAAAATGAAAACTAGAATGTTCTTGTTGAATAATAACCACGTTGCTCACCGTATATAATCCGTTTGCTTCAAAAGAAAACCGATGAATTGGCATGTGACTTCATAATGAATAAAGTTAAAATTCATGTAAGAAACTTTTTCTTAAGTTTTAATCCCATACCAACTTAAATAACATTTTAAAAACAAAGAAATCCAGGATAAATAAAAATGTTTCTTTCCAAATAATTGTGACGCTACTGTCATGAGAATGCCGTACAAATTGTATGCATGCGACGTCTGGACTCGAAACGTTTTATAAGCACGGACGCATGTCCTTAATTAATTATGTTTAGTATATTATCAGGTCCCAGTTAGTTGCGTCACTTAATCAGAACCTCACTTTTCAATGTAGGGACTACGTTAGCTGTCGCCATTTCACAAATCTGTAGGCTTGTAACATTTCTTTATGTCTAACCACTTTCCAATGTCATGATATGTTTTTTCTGTAAGCTGGAAGCTGGTGTAAATGTTTACAAATATCACACTGTAACATCTTCCACAGATAGACATACAAAAATAACACTTACACTCAAATATATATATTCTGACAACAGCACAACATGACACGACACAGACGTAAGACAGTCACTACAAGAATGAATTAACATGTGATCTCGGGAGACTTTGTTGTACAACCGAGGGAGTAGCTAATTGTATTTAACTTGAAGATATTACATTCCTCCCCTCCAGTTCACTGTTACTGTGAATTAGACAAAAACACATTACAAATTATTGTCCATGTTATATTTCAAGGTTCATAAAATTTAAAGTGAACTGTTAATTATATTTATCTTGTAAATCAGAATGTTCAATGTTCAAAACAAATGTTCTTGTTTCCTGTTAATTATGAACATGTTCTAAACATTAATAACGTGTTTACACAAAACATTAACCACCACAATAATGCGGAACTATGTGCTCCTTGCAACTGACCAAGGGATTATTATGCCCTTTTTCACACAGGTCATTGCATTTACACTATTTAACAAAATCTTTGAGATGTGTTGGTAGACGCCTTTCACGAACAGGATAACGTCTCTCTTGCACATCAGGAGTGCCAACTACCGGATTCTGAGCTACTGGAACAGAAATTGGTATAGCTTCTGATAAAGATGCAGTTTCAATAAAATCATTGGAAACTTTGTCCCCTTCAGTCTCAATCAAAGGAATAGATGACTGTATTGGTACTTCAGGTATCATTTCTTGAACCCGTTCAGAAACACAACTCGGAGTCTGATTATCATCGTGATCTGTTCGACACCTGACATGATCTTGATGACGACGGATGATACGATTATCATGATCTAACCTGACACAAAATGATACTGGTCCAGATTTTTCCACAATAACACCTGATACCCATTCAGGTTTCCCTCTGAAATTTCGAATATAAACATGTTCACCGATTCCGAAATTTCGAACACGAGAATGTTGATCATGTGTTTTCTTTTGATACTGTTGTCTCCGTTGTACTTTCTGTGATAAATTTGGATGTAACAAATCTAAGTGACTGCGAAGCTGTCGACCCATCAAAAGTTGAGCAGGTGATTGTCCAGTTGTACCTTGTGGAGCATTCCGATAGCTCAGCAAAAAACGAGCCAATTTCATTTTAAGACTTCCTTCCTTCATTTTATTAAAACTTGTTTTAAAAGTCTGTACTGCCCTCTCAGCCAAACCGTTAGACGCTGGATGGTAAGGAGCGGATGTGTTATGTTGAATTCCATTTCTTTCACAAAATCCTTTGAATTCCATACTTGTGAATGACGTACCATTATCACTCACAATGACTTCTGGCAATCCATGATTAGTAAATGAAATGCGTAACATGTCCATTGTAGTTTGAGAACTTGTAGATGCTACAGGATATATGTCCAACCATTTAGAATGAGCATCCACAATTATGAGCCACATTTGATTGTGAAATGGTCCTGCATGATCCACATGAATTCTTGACCATGGTCGTTCTGGCCACTCCCATGGATGAAGTGGAGATTTAGGAGGAGATTTTTGATTTAACTGACAAGTATGACATAATCTTACTGTCTCTTCAATTTCTTGATCCATTTTTGGCCACCAAATCAAGCTTCTAGCCAATCCTTTCATTTTAGTCATTCTAGGATGAGTTGTATGAAGTTCTTTCAGTACTCTCTCTCGTCCTTGAGGTGGAACAATTATTCTTGATACCCAAAGCAAACATCCATCTTGTGTACTAATTTCATCTTTACGTCTGAAATAAGATTGCAATTCATCGTGTGTACAAATGTTTGGCCACCCTTTCTGGGTATATAGCAAAACTTTGGACAAAACTGGGTCAGAACGAGTCCACATTTTTATTTGTTTAGCATCAAGTGGTGTTGATTCCAAACGTTCCAACATGAGAATTACCTCCCCTGGCAAAGGAACTGTCTTTGGAAAAGAAGGTAACGGTAATCTGCTAAGTGCATCACTATTTTCATTTTCTTTGCCACTTTTGTATTCTAAATGATAGTCATATGCTGCTAATGTCAAAGACCAACGCTGTAGACGTGCAGATGCCATGGATGGTATACCCTTGTTCTCACCAAGAAGACCAAGCAAAGGCTTATGATCAGTTGTGATCTTAAAACTTCTGCCATACAGATATTGATGAAATTTCTTAACTACAAATATTATTGCTAATCCTTCTTTGTCTAGCTGTGAATAGTTCCTTTCTTGAAGCTCTCATCACCGTTTTCCATCACATGAGACAAAACTGCCCCAACTCCGTAAGGAGAAGCGTCGCATGATAAAATCAATTTTTTCTCTAGATCATAATGTACCAATAAAGTATCTGAACATAGCAAACATTTAGATGAATCAAACGCTTGTTGTTGTTTTGACGACCACCTCCACACCGTATTTTCCTTCAGCAAATCATATAGCGGAGCTAACATCGATGACAAGTTTGGAAGATACCTGTGATAGTAGTTGACGAAACCAAGGTAGGCTTTTAACTCTGTAATGTTTGTAGGCACAGGAGCATCATGAACAGCTTTAACTTTGGCTTCACATGGTTGAATACCTGGTTCACTGATTACATTTCCAAGTACCATCATTTTTTCTGCCATGAACTGACATTTGCTTCTTTTTAAACGTAAACCAGCACTGTGAAAGTTTCTCCAAAACTTTGGATAAGTTTTCCAAATGTTCATCATCATTTGAACCTGTTATTATCAAATTGTCCAAGTATGCCACAACATTTGGTATGTTATGAAACAAACATTTCATGGTACGTTGAAAAATTCCTGGAGATGATGAAACGCCATATGGAAGACGCTAATAACGATAGAGTCCCCTATGTGTATTTATTGTTACATATTCACTTGAAACATCATCCAATACTAGTTGTTCATAAGCATGACTCAAATCAAGTTCAGTGTATTTCTGTCCTACGCCTAACTTAGCATAAAGATCATCCACGTTTGGTATTGGATAAGAATCCACTTTACAAGCCTTGTTAATTGTCATCTTATAGTCACCACAAATTCTTACCGTAGAATCAGATTTCACAATTGGAACAATTGGTGTAGCCCAATCTGAAAATTCAACCGGTTTGATAGTCCCTTGAGCTTCTAATCGCTCCAATTCAACTTCAATTCCCTCACGTAGTGCATACGGAACTGGACGACTTTTCATAAACACTGGTGTGACACCTTCCTTTAGGTAAATTGTAGCCTTTTTCCCTGTCAGTGCACTAAGTTCATCTTTAAACAAATGATCATATTTCTGAAGAAGTTCATTCAGTACAGTATGATCTGTTGATGAAACTTTATTTATGCCAAATTTGTTTTGAATTTTTCCCCAATTCAAACGAATCTCGTGCAACCAGTTCCTACCCATCAAGTTTGGACCGTGAGCAACTACCAATAATGGCAATGTTTTTTCTTGATTCTGATATTGAACAGAAACATCAATCACTCCCAGTGGAATAATTTTCTCACCTGTGAAAGTACGTAATATAGCTTTGGATTTTCTCAATGGAGAATTAATTTTCAACAACCGAAACGTGTCTTCATTGATCACAGAAACGGATGCGCCCGTGTCAATTTCCATATCAATTTTCTGACCTTGAATTATGAATGATTCTTGTATTTGAGAAGAAGCTTTATTCTTACCATCAAGTGTATACATAGAATAACATTCTTCTTCCTCCCCTTCATCTTGAAGTACATGAGTTTTGGAATTAAATTTCCTTGAAGGCTGCTGCATTTTGTTTAATTTTGTTGAACTAACTTGACTGTATTGTTTTGCACGACACACTGGTTTAATGTGACCTTTCTTACCACAATGATTACAAGTTGCATTTTTAAACCAACAATCATCTGAACTATGTTTTCTACCACATCGAAAACAAACAGTTTGTGTCTTTGATCTGTCAAAATTACGTTTTTGCAATTTATGAACAGTGGAAACACCAGCTGAATTGGCATGCGCTGTTTGAGAAATATCATGAACAATTTTTGCTGCAATTTCCATCGCTAATGATGTATCTAAAACCGTTTTGAAAGTTAAGTTTGCATCTTGTAACAACCGTTGTTGAATTCTGTCATTGTTTGTGCCTGCTACCAGTCTATCGCGTAGATTGTCGTTTAGCTGTGCACCATACTCACATTTCGCTGCAATACTGCGTAGTTCACTCACAAAAGCAGATACCGATAAGTTACTTCGTCGCAAACGTGTGTTGAATTACATCTTTGAACAATAATGTTTGGTTTTGGACACAAATGATCTTGAATTAATTTTGCCAACTGCGCGTATGTTTTATCACCTGGAAGTTCTGGAACACACAAGTTATGCTTCAATTCATAAGTTTCAGCACCAACCACGCTCAAAAGAATAGATTTCTTTTTATGCGCATTGTCAATTTCGTTAGCATCAAAATAATGACCTAAACGTTCAACATACTGAGTCCAATCATCTTTTAAATTAAATTCACTTATCTTGCCGTAAGTAGCCATTTACAAAGATCTTCGGCAGTCCGTGGAGCGCGTGCAATGTCACGTGACTTAAAATAGTTTTTTTCTTCAAACAAAAATGTTGCACTTCAAGTTAGTCGAAGAAAGTCAAAAATTAATTTCAATGCACAAAATCCGATCCTCGTCGCCAATTTGTAACATCTTCCACAGATAGACATACAAAAATAACACTTACACTTTACAAATATATATATTCTGAAAACAGCACAACATGACACGACACAGACGTAAGACAGTCACTACAAGAATGAATTAACACGTGATCTCGGGAGACTTTGTTGTACAACCGAGGGAGTAGCTAATTGTATTTAACTTGAAGATATTACACACACCAAGGTTGCGGATGAACGCTGCCGTATTTTGACTTGTTTCCCAAAACCTGTGCATAAGCTGTGACATTTTTGTCTAAATACAATAAATATTTCCCCAAATCTTCAGGCGTTTTGAAATTCGAAGCATCGATAAACAAATTACTTGGAAATGAACTGGAGTAATCTCCCCCTCCTCGTACAACCGAAACTACGTCATGCTTGAAAACTTTGAACATTTTTTTCTGTTACGTAATCGTCGCACATCAGGCTTTCAAAAGCAAGATAGAATCTGTAGTTTTTAAAACAATTTCCTTCCGTTTGCTTTGGACATTTCAACTTTCCACATTTACCATAAATATCAACCTGAACCCCGTACTGCTGTAACCTCTTCACGTATTCTTCACGCCGTCCTGGCGTCACACAATGACTTACAATCCAGAGAGCGGATTTGCTTTTAGATTTTGCGATTTTCAACCAGTTTTTCTTGTCTCTTTACAATGGCATCATACGGAAACTTGAAATCTGAATCTGACCTGTACGTTATCGTCCAGTTAAACAGTGTATTCCAATATTTCGACGGCCATTTTACGTAACGGAGGGTGCTTTCCGATTCTCGGCAGTAAAACATCCAAATCTGGTTTGGGTGTGGTCGCTGAGGCGGCTTCTCTTTCGGTTTTAAGTAAAATGCATTGACGATGACGCCGTCTGCCTTGGCGATGTCGCTGCTGTTCTGTGAAACCTTGTACGTGTAACGTCCGCAAGTCGACGTCCTCGTGATCGACTGGTTCCATATACGGGAGGCGCCGTTATACCAGACGATAAGTTTGTCTTTCGCGCCAAGTTGCATCGTTCTTTGTTTCGCGCCATCTTTTGTCTTCCTTTCTTTTTCGCCCTTTTGCTTCGAGTTGACTTTAAGAGGTCTCGGTTAAGAAAGAATATAACGAGTACAGTATATCTACAGGTCTCGGTTAAGAAAGAATACAACGAGTACAGTATATCTACAGGTCTCGGTTAAGAAAGAATACAACGAGTACAGTATATCTACAGGTCTCGGTTAAGAAAGAATATAACTAGTACAGTATATATACAGGTCTCGGTTAAGAAAGAATATAACGAGTATAGTATATCTACAGGTCTCGGTTAAGTCATCGAACATAAGGCTGATAGGTGCTGGGCTCACCTCCGCGTACCGGCTCACACTCAGAGGCAATTTAACGACTTAATGGGTACATGTAAAGGCACTACACTAATTTCTCTCTACAACTAACTGCTCACAACTCTGGACAGACAGCTCAAATAGCTGAGTTGTGTGCCCCGGACAACGTGCCTGAACTTTAACTGGATATAAGCATAATATTAAGTTTAAATGAATGAAAGGGAGCTGTGTTTCGATTACTGGGTTTAGCTAACTTGTTTTGTTTAATTTTATACTTACTTGTTTCCATGTCTTTTGTTTTCTTTTTAACCTTTTCTGACTTTTCTTTTACAGATCTGAACAGTATTAAATGATATAATGTATTAACAGTACTAGTATTTATCACGCACCCTGCAAACTAGTCAGACCAAGTTTGGATCTGTGATACTGAAACCATTCATAACACGTTACGATCCGCCATCTTGACAAATGTGAACAACTGTTATTACATCAGGGATTGTATGTGCTACCCTCGACCTCCACCCCACTCCCACCCCCTCCCCCCGTCCTACGCATGCGCCTTTTAAATGATTGTGTTTGAAATAATGTAATCGTGAGAATTGCTGACTAAAATTCTTTATCATCTGGACAGGTAAGCGCGAAACTAACAAAAAAATAATAATAAGAGGGCGTCACATTAAAAACTGTAGTTCGGTGGCGTTGAATAAAAGAAGAACGTCTTCTGGCCGAATACAAAGTACCATTAATTACTTGATTAAATGGAGATGGGGCGGAATCCATAGACCCCCGCCGCCTAAATCCGCTCCTGATAGGCGTCAATATCGAAATAAATATAAAGAGCGGCAAGAAAGAGAACTATAGGTTGTACTATACCAAATAAAATCCCAAAGGGGATCACCTTAAAGTTTGTGCTTAAAAACACTATATCATATGCAATATATCAACCAAACTATGACCCATAAATATCAGTACTACAACCCCTACCTCAAAGTATTAACTGAACAAAGTGGTACCTTTCATTGGCTCAATTTCGGTAGAACCAGATTTTTTACAACACCCCTAGTTTCGCACAAAATTTGAGTACTTTTTTTTTTTACAGCTACCCATACATGTTCCAAGCACAAGGCTACTTGACACAGTGGTACTAGATCAAATAAAATTGCATACATTTTTAGCCTAGATGAAACTTTTTTTTAACAACCAACACACTTACATTTATAACCAATCACAGGACTTGTGGTGTGAACTTCCTTATCAAAAGTTCGGTGCCTCTCGAACTTTGACCCAGCCGGAAATTATTTGATTTAGTGCCACCTATAGTCCGTCCCATCATTTTCTATTAAAATGTTTGGGTTTTTTAATTTTTGTAAATAATTTCAGTTTGGTTTGACGTAAGACGAAAAGTAAGTGTTTTGGAAATAACAAAGAAATACAATTTGTGTCTACAATTTACAAATTAATAGGCTCAGAAATAAATAACTTGTAGTAAATTACATAGTATGAAAAAATGCGATCACGGTGGGACGGACTATAGATACGTAAGCGTGAACTAAAACAATAATAATTATAACACAATAATAATAATAATAATAATAATAATAATAATAATAATAACAATAATAATAACAGGAAGATTACAGGAAACATTTTAATCAGTATCGCGTGACAATAATACTAACAGGAGGGTCTCACATTACAGGAAATATTTTAATCAGTGTCGCATCACTATAATACTAACAGGAGGGTCTCACATTACAGGAAACATTTTAATCAGTGACACATCACAAAAATACTAACAGGAAGGTCTTACATTACAGGAAACATTTTAATCAGTGTCGCGTCACAATAATACTAACAGGAGGGTCTCATATTACAGGAAACATTTTAATCAGTGTCGCGTCACAATAATACTAAAAGGAGGGTCTCACATTACAGGAAAGAGTTTAATCAATATCACATCACGTTTCGCTACGTAAGCGTGAACTAAAACAACAACAATAATAATAATAATAATAATAATAATAATAATAATAATAACAGGAGGGTCTCGCATTACAGGAAACATTTTAATCAGTATTGCGTCACAACAATACAAACAGGAGGATCTCACATTACAGGAAATTTTTTAATCGGTGTCACATGACAATAATACTAAGAGGAGGCTCTCACATTACAGGAAACATTTTAATCAGTGTTGCGTCACAATAATACTAACAGGAGGGTCTCACAATACAGGAAACATTTTAATCAGTGTTGCGTCACAATAATACTAACAGGAGGGTCTCACATTACAGAAAACATTTTAATCAGTGTTGCGTCACAATAATACTAACAGGAGGGTCTCACATTACAAGAAAGAGTTTAATCAGTATCACATGACGTTTCGCTACGTAAGCCTAAACTAAAACAACAGTAGTAATAATAATAATAATAATAATAGTAACAACACAACAACAACAATAATAATAATAATAATAATAACAGGAAGGTCTCGCATTACAGGAAACATTTTAATCAGTATTGCGTCACGTTTCCCTACGCAGGTTTCAGAGTTCGCTACACAATAATTCTAAAACATTAAACAGTAGTTACTAATCAGTTTTCAATTGGATAGAAACGTCGCTAGTAACAATTTTGAATATTAAATATTCCTGCAAAATGTGGTTTCATGGCGATAAAAAGCGGAATACAAAGTAGCAAAAAACAAATAAAATGAAACAGAAAGAAACACAATACTGTTAATTACTTGACCAAACGATAGCAGAGACAAACTCCATACCCCCCCCCCCCCCCCCGCACACCCCTCCTAAATCCGCGCCTGACAGAGTGAAATATTACGTATAGGGGAATGTCCGAGTAAGTCTCCATTCCTGAAGAATAATGAAGACGAGGCCCGCTAAGGCAGAGTCCCATCATTTTTCAAGAATGGAGTGTCAAGAGGATATTCCCCTACTTAAAATACACCACTAAATAATAATTTTATGTGAATATATGTTAGGACATGTATAGAGTTTAACACTAGAGATTTTGGTGGGTTAATTAAGTAGGATTTCGTCTCTCAACTACTGAAAAATAATGGAGCGTTGTGACAATACTGTGACTTCGCAGGTGTAATTTAAAAATTAGAAATAAGGGAAATGACAGAACTCACCTCGTATCGTCGTACTTCAGATCAAGTGGGGACGGACGTTTGATGTGAGAGACACCAGTGATCTGGGTTACCAACACATTCCTAAAGCCGAGCAATACTTTGCCAAACAACGTACAGCACCCAGCTTATTGTAACCATTGTGGGAAACCTAATCTGTAATGAATATCTGTGACAAGGGCGGACAAATAAAACAGTTTAGGGAGGGGAACAAGAAAGAAAGAGCACCGTGAGAGAGAGAGAGAGAGAGAGAGAGAGAGAGAGAGAGAGAGAGAGAGAGAGAGAGAGAGAGAGACAAAGAAAGAAATGTTTTATTTAACGACGCACTCAACACATTGTATTTACGGTTATATGGCGTCAGACATATGGTTAAGGACCACACAGATTTTGAGAGAAAACCTGCTGTCGCCACTACATGGGCTACTCTTTCCGATTAGCAGCAAGGGATCTTTTATTTGCGCTTCCCACAGGCAGGATAGCACAAACCATGGCCTTTGTTGAACCAGTTATGGATCACTGGTCGGTGCAAGTGGTTTACACCTACCCATTGAGCCTTGCGGAGCACTGACTCAGGGTTTTGAGTCGGTATCTGGATTAAAAATCCCATGCCTCGACTGGGGGGGGGGGGGGGGAGAGAGAGAGAGAGAGAGAGAGAGAGAGAGAGAGAGAGAGAGAGACAGAGAGAGAACTCTTTTTACATGTTCATATACCACGAAAGTTTCGAACGCGCCTGTCTCGGGCTTAACCTCTGACATCGCCAGTGACTAAATCCGGGCCAGGAAGGGGGGGGGGGGGGGGGGGGGGGGAGGTAAGCTTGAGGTGGGCGGAATTTGGAATAGCAATTTAGTAGCTAAGTCATAGACCTAAGGACAAAATTAGCTGATCCACCCTAACATGTCTGGCAAAAAACGTCCAAAAATAAAATTAGAGTACTCGGCCGATAACGTTTTAAGGTGATTTGAGCAATTTAGACGGGCATCCAAAAATAAAGTGCGTCGGACTGTTTACAAAAAAACCCCACAAAAAACCCCCATAAAATTTTGAAGGGCAGCCAAAACGTTTAAACGTCCGACTAGGCCCTTACCTAAAAGCGAAGGTTCCTGAAATATTGGAGGCGAAACTCATGGCGTGGTGATGAGTTGATCAACTCGGTAGTTCGGGAGGAACTTGACGAGGTCAGCGTAGCAGTCCCGAAGCAGTGCTTCATATTTCTCAGGCAGTGGAAATCCGGTGGCTGATTGAATTTTCTATGTCTGCTTTGAAGAGTCCTTGTCGATACACCCAGTTCCGCTCCGATGTTAGGAAGAAAGTGTTCATCTCCTTTGCATGCTGAATCTGGTACCGACCCTGACCAGATGGTGTCGATCTCCAGCTTGTCTCCTTGTAGGGACCGACTAGTTGAGAGGGAGACGTAAACTCTCCCTTAACACAGCCGCGGTTCCGAACAGGCAGCTTGTTGTGTGCGATCCTCCAAGCGCTGGGCTGAGGTCTGGACGGGTTCTGTTCTGACACCTTCCGCTTCTTGGATTCACGCACTGCGTCCGCCGCAACAACAACCGGTAGAGACACCGATGGGCTGGACGGTGGAGTCGTGATTATCACGTGTCCAGTCTCCATCGGCGCTGGTGCTGCTGAAGGAGGGGGCGCCACTGTCAGTTGAGCTGACAGCTTTGACCCCCCTTTGCCACTCCTGGCGTGGGCCGAGTAGTGGGGAGCGGCGAAGCAGAATGGACGGCCTCCAGCAGTTGAGCCGCCTTGGGTCGCCGTCTTCTTCTGCTATCAGATCTCCTCCGTCTATTGTCTCCGTAGATAAGCGTCACAATGGCCAAATTCCCGTCGTGCTGGACGCGGTATTGTTTTTCATTTCAATTCTTTATTTCAGCCTTCAACCCGAAGTTCATCGGCACAAAACAAAAACATACACATTTAGAACAGAGTCTAATACACGCAGGCATTAATGAAATGATGACAATATAGTAGCTAATTTCAGAAGTACTTTTAATTTTAGGATAAGCGTTGTGAACAGAGTATCCATTGGACTGGAAATACGTTTACAGCTGACATAAATACTTTGGTAATGGTTAAGGACCACACAGATTTATCCATTGAAAATAATAATTTTATAAGATTATTGAAGAAAACTCTGTAACCCTATATCCAGCTACAGAGAGATGATCCGCTCACAACGTGCACGTTATAAAACCAGTTATAGTTGAGCACAGGAAAATCAAGTATGGGTGTTTTGTCGTCTTTTACATACATTATGTATCAAATTACCTAATCGCCGTAAGTATGTTTACTTGATGAATTAAATAATGAAACCAACTTAAACATGGATGGATGGACACAGTAATATTTGTTATATACAAACGTCTTACTTGGACAAAGGCCCAAATCCGCAAAGCAAGGGTGGGGGGTGGGGGGGGGGGGGGCAGAAAATCTGTACGATTGCCGAACACAACATCGTCGGACGTACAGAGTAGAGCACTGGGACAAATTCCTGAAAAAAACGGCCCTTCAGTAAAAGTTTGGCATGAATGAATGAGTGTTTAACGACACCCCAGCACGAAAAATACATCGGCTATTGGGAATGAATGAATGAATGTTTAACGACACCCCAGCACGAAAAATACATCGGCTATTGCGTGTCAAACTATGGTAATGGAAACAAATAAGGTGATGATCAACATCAACAGAAAAATTCAAGATATAAATAAAAACAGTGTAAAGAACTGTGCAAAAATACAAATACAAATATCACAGATAGATACTGACTTTTACTCTAAACTTCAATTTGTGCTGTATTGGCCATTCTCAAAGAGAATGTTACACCCCTGCACCACGGTGAGATTACAGCACGCGCAGGGGTAAAAGTTTTGCATGCGTGAAATAGAAGTTGAAAACAAATTGTTTAAAAATGGACACTTGGCTTGTATTGTTGTTTTTTTGGCAGGGGGCAGAGACATGCCCCTGATCTCCACTCTTGTATCCGTCCATGTGTGATTACACAAAGACTCAATGCAAACGGCTATATCCATTATATGGTAATTATATATATATATATATATATATATATATATATATATATATATATATATATATATATATGTATATATTCCGAAGTGAAAGTATGGGTTTAGGGAGATAAAGACAAATATGGCCCCAGCATTATTAACTTCATTAAAGTAATTTTCTGTTGTTTATGTTTCAAATAAAATGTTTTTTCTTTGTTTACTTTTTTATTTGTGTGGGTTTTTTTTGTTTTGTTTGTTTGTTTTTTGTTCCTTTGTTGTGGGTTTTTGTGAGGTTTTTTTTTTTTTGGGGGGGGGGGGGGGGGGGTTCTTTATTATTTGTTGTTTTGTTTTGTTTTGTTTTGTTGTTATTATTTGGTTTTTAGAACAAATAAAAAGACAATGGATTTCTCAATCTGTTGTATTGTCAGCGTATGTGTGTATGTTTATGCGTGAATGTGTGCATGTGTGTGGGCGTATGTATATATATGTGCGTGTGTGTGTTTGTGTGTGGATGTGGATGTGTGTGTATGGTTCTGCGCGCGCGCGTGTATGCCACATGCAATTAAACTTCACACATAAGCTTCACACATAACTGTCCTGGCACCACTGATGCATGGTCAGTCTGGGATCGATCCCCGTCGGTAGTTGGCTATTTCTCACTTCAGCCATTGCACCACGATAGGTATATCAAAGGCCGTGGTATGTACTATCCTGTGTGTGGGATGGTGCATATAAAAGATCCCTTTCTACTAATGGAAAAATGTAGCGTTTCCTCTCTATGACTGTGTCAGAATGACCATATTATGTTTGACATCCAATAGCCGATGATTAATAAATCAATGTGCTCTAGTGGTCTCGTTAAACAAAACAAAACACACTTTTTTAACTGTCCTGGTCACAACTTCTATGAAAGCTGCTGTATTACAGGAATATATTGTCCTTTAAACTACTAAAATACTACAGCCGACATCTACAGCTTGAAATCGTGTTATCTATGCACTGCTAGTCTAAGGGCACGTTCTTTTGTGGTCGCCAAGTCTTTAGAAAGCGGATGAAAAGACTTAGGCGATTTTAACATCTTACTAGCCCTTTTCAAATTCAACTTGCCCTGTAATTTAACTGCACAACGAAAATCAAAACTAGAATTTTCTTTGTTGAATAATAACCATGTATAATAATAACCATGTATATAGTCCGTTTGCGTCAAAAGGAAAACGATGAATTGGTATGTAACTTCATAATGAATAAAGTTAAAATTCATATTTAAAAACATATTAAGTTTTAAACCCATACGAACCCAAATAACATTTTTTGAAAAGGAAATCCATTATAACTAAAAATAGTCCTTCACAAATTGCCATTAAGTGCTACAGATTAAATATAATTTTTAATACCGATGTAAAGAAAAATGCTAGAACAGCCAATTTATGCAGCTTCACTTGCATTGTCTCTGATGTAATTGATAATGCAGTACAAAGAGACTAAAAATAATTAAAAGGAAGAACTGCACGTTTTAGTAAACTAGTCGGAGAGTGGCAGTCCTCGTTATGGCGATGCAAGAGGGATGAACTCTCCAGTAAAGTATTTCCTCGGGAGTGGCTGTCTTCCTATAAACAAGATACAAGATACAGATTGATGGAATCATTCACTCGTTTGCTAAATACCCATTCGACTCTAATCTCGTATTACGGTTTCATCGTTCAGATTACCTTGGATGTTCCATCAATTGCCTTAAACCTGTATAAGAAAAGATTTAACCTATGCAGTTTTATAAATATGTATTTTTTTTTTATTTACACTCAGTTTCCCTCCAAAAGTTATTTCAGATGGTATGGGTTCACAATTTAATAAATTAATGTTTTTATATTTTATATTTGCATGTCAATTAATTGACTTCTGGAATAATCCCTGTAGTAATGGACAATTTCATTGTTAGTGGAGTTAACACTACAAGATAAATTTTGATTTTGTCCCAGAATAAATACTAGCAAGCTAATTAAATAGGATTCATTTGTACCATAACATTTAATAATGTCAAAGAGTAGGTCTACTAGATAATTATGGCGCATCCAGTCCATTCCAGTAAGCCGACAACATTATAAAAAACCAAAAAACTCCCACAAAAAACAACAACAAAACAAACAACAACCTGAATCTAACTCTAGTCAGTCTGGTGCTGTCAAAATGTAGAACATGTTCTTGTGTTTTGTCACATTGGTCATTCGTTTCAAATTCAGTGTGTTTCTTTCTTAACTGGTACCATACTTGCCACACTCAAAAATCGATGGTCGCCCAATGGACTATCATTGTAAAATGCTTAGTCGTCCTTAGCCAATAAAGGTCACCACAGGCGACTGCTAATTTTCACCTCTTATATATATATATATATATATATATATATATATATATATATATATATATAAGAATTGACCGAAATTATTTCTTGGTTCATGCAAGTATGAACCGAAAAAACCCGATGTGCACACTGTATGACTCCGCGTAGTGGGTAATACAAAAGTGTGCATATCGTTTTGTCGGTTCATACTTGCATGAACCAAAAAATAATTGCGGTCAAATTTTATAATTAAATTTATATGCATACTTTAACAATACATAACTCAATTTATTTCCCTCGCTGCTGTGCATTTTACGGATAATTTAGTTATATTGGAAGGAATTGTCCTTTTCGTGTTTAGTTTATATTTTATAAAAGTGAATGAAGGGAAAGTATCTAACATTTATACTGTCGGTGGAACCGTTTAATTTTCGCCAACAGCTGTAGAACATCGCTTACAAGTAAGTTACATGCGTGAAGTTTCCTATATGATTTCTTTGGCCACCGACCGAGTCTCAGGGAACCAGGTGCATATTCCAGTTGGGTTTTCTAATTAAACACCTCACTCTGGTCCCACCCAGGGATGTAGCTGAGCACTCAGCTGATGTTATGAACTCATAGAACTGGAAACAGCCTTTCCCCTCCGTGGATCCTTATTTTTCCCATTCCAACCAGGTCCTCACGATGCATATTAAAGTTCATATTATGTGCTGCCATGTATGTGGAAAGTGCATGGGAAAATGTAACAAATATCCTCTGAAGATTGTGTTAGAATTATCAAATGTTTGACATCCAATTGCCAATAATTAAAAAATTGATCAATGTGCACTAAACGTGTTTTTTTTTGTTTTTTTTTGTGTTTTTTTTGCAAACGAACCGTTTATCTTCCTTATTCCTTTTTTCGTCAATTATTATTCTATTTGGTCATTAATTATTGGGGTCTTGGGTAGACCAGTATTGATGTTATGTTAAAATTAATTCATCCAAATCGGGCATGTACGTCCGTCACACATTTTACGTACGTCCGTCACAATATTTACCCTATACCAGTTAGGTCCAGTTACTTTATTGCATTCTGAATATGCTGTGATGCCTTTCTCTGATGTTCAGACTGTATTTACAAATAGGAATTAATTACGTGAGTACTAACGATCCACAGAATTTGTATCATATTTTGATGACACTGGCTGTTTACTAAGTATGCATGTACGTCCGTCACGCGCCTTGGTACAACCATTCAAAAATTTCTGTCGAGACAAATTTATTTTAAGGGTCTAATACAGAAGTGTAACTAATGGTTGAATGAAACCATCATTAACTTTTCCGATTTTTATTAACTTGTTTTAACATTTAGTATTTTAGTCGTCCAATGTGTACGTCCGTCACAATGGAATTGCCCTGTACTGACTCTAAGGTTAATACTAATAGTAATACCTCCAATCTACTAATTTCAAAATGCATTCAGTATAGAGTACATCCCCAACTGCCATGCAAATAGATATTCAAATGACTGCAATACTGAAAGTGTATCATCATAAAAACCCATTTTATACAATGATACCTCACCCAGCTGTTATGTAAATAGCTATGCAAATGGTTGTAAAACTGAAACTGACTTACCTGTACCCATTTTAAAAAAATATTGTATATAGTGAAACAAACCCCAGCCGTCATGAAAATAGATGCACTAATATTTGTAATACTGAAACTGATTTACCTGTACCTATTAAAAAAACCCCCCCCCCCCCCCCCAAACCCCCCCACAAAAAACACACACACAACCCCCAAACAAAACAAAACAAAAACAAACAAAAACAATAAACAAGCAAACAAACAAAAAACAAACAAAAAACCCCACCAAACATTGTACATAACGATACATGCCCAAGCTGTCATGAACATAAATATTCATGAAATATAAGAAAAAACGGACATACCTTTCGTATTTCAATGTAAGTTTTGACAATAAAAGTTGGTTGTATTATTCATTATTTTTTAGCTATTTTTGTTAAATTTTTAAATACAGGTGTAGTTCATTGAAAAGTGTAGGTGTATCATGATACACCTACACCTTTCCTCCAAAAGTGTAGGTGTAGCATTCGACCCGTACAGTATTCCCTATTTAGCTGGTACAGTTACATATGACACGTCGAGCTAGCATTCGACCCGTACAGTATTCTCTATTTAGCTGGTATATTTACATATGACACGTAGAGTTAGCATTCGACCCGTACAGTATTCGATATTTAGCTGGTATATTTACAGTATTCCCTATTTAGCTGGTACATTTACATATGACACGTCGAGCTAGCATTCCAACCGTTCAGTATTCCCTATTTAGCTGGTACAGTTACATATGACACGTCGAGCTAGCATTCGACCCGTACAGTATTCCCTATTTAGCTGGTATATTTACATATGACACGTCGAGCTAGGATTCCAACCGTTCAGTATTCCCTATTTAGCTGGTACAGTTACATATGACACGTCGAGCTAGCATTCGACCCGTACAGTATTCTCTCTTTAGCTGGTACA
Source organism: Gigantopelta aegis (assembly GCF_016097555.1). Classification (NCBI taxonomy): domain Eukaryota; kingdom Metazoa; phylum Mollusca; class Gastropoda; order Neomphalida; family Peltospiridae; genus Gigantopelta; species Gigantopelta aegis. Next base: position 41,231,282 of record NC_054710.1, on the reverse strand, counting down.
TATACATATGACACGTCGAGCTAGCATTCAAACCGTTCAGTATTCCCTATTTATCTGGTACAGTAACATATGACACGTCGAGCTAGCATTCGACCCGTATAGCATTCCCTATTTAGCTGGTATATTTACATCATACACGTCGAGCTAGCATTCGACCCGTACAGTATTCCCTATTTAGCTGGTACATTCACAAATGACACATAGAGTTAGCATTCGACCCGTACAGTATTCCTTATTTAGCTGGTACATTTACATATGGCACGTCGAGCTAGCATTCGACCCGTACAGTGTTCCCTATGTAGCTGGTATATTTACATATGACACGTCGAGCTAGCCTTCGACCCGTACAGTATTCTCTATTTAGCTGGTATATTTACGGTATTCCCTATTTAGCTGGTACATTTACAAATGACACATCGAGTTAGCATTCGACCCGTACAGTATTCCCTATTTAGCTGGTATATTTACATATGACACGTCGAGCTAGCATTTGACTCGTACAGTATTTGCTATTTAGCTGGTATGTTTACATATGACACGTAGAGTTAGCATTCGACCCGTGCATTATTCCCTATTTAGGTGGTATAGTTACATATGACACGTAGAGCTAGCATTCGACCCCTACAGTATTCCCTATTTAGCTGGTACGTTTACATATGACACGTCGAGCTAGCATTCGACCCGTACAGTATTCCCTATTTAGCTGGTACATTCACAAATGACACGTAGAGTTAGCATTCGACCCGTACAGTATTCCCTATTTAGCTGGTATATTTACAAATGACACATCGAGTTAGCATTCGACGAACTATGTCAAAACAACCAAAACTGGCTGTATTTCACTTTGACAGAACCGCTCCAAATTATGCGTCCACATTACCTCCAAGAAATTACGCAACAGTTTCTATTGGGCTATAATTTGCAAATTCAATGGCACCAAAAACCACCCTCACTCATTTGCAATTACCAGCGCGGGCGATCCATCCCCTCCCCTCTGCGGGAGCCGACATCTGCGCTCATGACAGGCGTGCGCTACAATATCTTGTTCTGAATGTGCACGTTAAAACCTATGACGTGGCCTGACCTGACCTGACCTGATATAATACGTGTACACTCACCTGAAGATGTTGGTACAAAGAAAAGACTTGAAAGTGGTGATCCAGTTGATACAATCCATATGTGGGTATCGCTCTCAAGTTCACAGGAGACCTTCTCAAACGGTACTCACTTGTTCAACACTGTCAACAGAAAACAAAAAATCTTCAAAAGACATTAAACTTTAACTCATTCTTGACTAGTATGATAACAATGTTGGTATTGATATGAGAATGATCACAGATGGTGGTGATGACAACGACGACGACGACGATGATGATGATGCTATGATCATTTTGATGATAATGTTGATTTTGATAATGATAATGGTGATTTTGACGATGATAATGGTGACTTTGATGATGATGATGATGATGGTAATTTCGATGATGATGATTTTGATCATAATGATAATGATCATGGTGACGACAACACTGTCAACAGAAAATAAAAATCTTCAAAAGACATTAAACTTTAAAGGGACATTCCTGAGATGTTAGCGACTAAAAGAGACTTTTTAACGATTGTAATTACATATTAAATATACATTTCTGCATAAAATATTAGAGGCTGTATATTAAACGTACTTCTGTTTGTTCTAATATTTGTACTAGGTTAAATTTAATTTTATTTCCAATATATATATATATATATATATATATATATATATATATATATATATATATATATATATATATATATATATATATATAAATTAATTAAATAAAAAATAACTTAATAATAATAATAATAAGTTCCGGAACTAAAATGTGGTCGTAGACAAAAACTTCCACCGAATTCGTGTTCAGTGACCAAACTGGCCATATAATTGACAAACCATATTTTTTTCTATTGAAAAGAAAAGAGTATCTTGTTTTCTAGATATAAATACAAAAGAAATTGTGTAGGGACATAGAAGTGACACTTTCTAAAGAATGACCCATGTGTCTGTATCACTGTGCCATGTGTGTGCAGGTATATCCGAAAATGCACAATACAATTGATATATTATATCTGGCTATGATATTGCGAATAAACAGTTTCAAAACAGGTATACAATGGCAATTTATATCCAGTGTCCCATGTTGTTGGTGTTGAACTTTATTTTCGTGCTTATATCCAATTAAGGTTCAAACACGCTGTCCTGAGCACACACCTCAACTATCTGGACTGTCTGTCCAGGACAGTGGGTTAGTTGTTAGTGGTTAGTGAGAGAAAAGAGGGTGTAGTTGTCTTACACCTACCCATTAAGTTGTTAAAACTCGCTCTTGGTAGGGGTCGGTACCGAGCTGCGAACCCAGTACCTACCAGCATTATGTCCGATGGCTTAACCACGACACCACCGAGGCCGGTAGTGTCCCAGGTAAGCAATACTCAATAAAAAAAAAAGAGTTTGTTTTATTTAACGATGCCACTAGAGCACATTGATTTTTTTTTATCTTTTCATCGGCTATTGAACGTCAAACATAATAAATTATGGTCATTCTGACACTGTTTGTTTTTAGAGGAAACCCGCTGTCGCCACATAGGCTACTCTTTTACGACACGCAGCAAGGGATCTTTTATTTGCGCTTCCCACAGGCAGGATAGCACAAGCCATGGCCTTTGCTGAACCAGGTATGGATCACTGGTCAGTACAAGTGGTTTACACTTACCCATTGAGCCTTGCGGAGCACTCACTCAGGGTTTGGAGTCGGTATCTGGATTAAAAATCCCATGCCTCAACTGGGATCCGAACCCAGTACCTACCAGCCTGTAGACCGTTGGCCTAACCACGATGCTCAATAATTTCTTGTATTAATTTACATAATTTCTTGAGAACACCTATTTTGCTATTCGTCATTAGTTGTTTACATTTCAACATACTTGGTTTATTATAATAATATGGCTTAAGCAAATGTTTACGGGAGTTAGTGAAATAAGTACATGTGAATAAATAGTGAAATTCGTCTCCAGTGTCATTATTGTTACACAATGTGCACGTTCTATCTTCTACTGGGGTGTTGTTCCAGCGTCCTATTTAGATTGGTAAGTAGTGGTTAGATGTTCTAAATTTGAGAAATATAGCACAAAATGTTTGTGGTAATATAATAAGATATTTTTCTAATCTAAGGTTTTCTTTAAATATAGCGTACGTTTTACCTCTTGATGATAAAGCTATGTTACTATCCCATTGTTGTAAACACTGGTCGTTTTGTCTTAATTTTACTTGCTAAAGAAGTATTTTTAATGGATGAAAAGTTCCGTGACATCCAAACATTTGTCATGCCTAGCTGGGTAAATATAACTTCACCAACGGGTGTGTAAGAAAGGTATACAATGGTAATTAATATCCTGTGTCCCAGGAAAGCAATTCTCGACAGCAGCTGAAAGGTGCAACATGCCATTAAGAAACCTATCCGCGCAGTGTGATCTAGGGCACACAACGTAAACACCATATCATGCTTGCAGTATTTATTTAAGCATTGAACGAATGCAAATTAATGAATGCTTAACGACACATTCGAACGAAACACACATCGGCTAGTGGGTATCGAACAGCGATAAATATATGAATGAATTGATAATCAACATCGAAATAAAAATTCACAATTTAAATTCAAATCAGTGTAAAAGGCTGTTAAAAAACTACAAATATCACAGATAAGTAAATTCGAATAGTAGGTTACGTGTGTATAATTATATATAAGAGATCACACAAATACTATCAGCAAGTAAAGACAGCAAGCAAAACCGTCAACCCTTGTTGTCAGAAGTAGACCGTGTTACTGGCGGTCAGTTCAACACAGTCTAATTTCGTCCATTAGGTCAGGTCATGTCATAGGGTTTTACGTGCACATTCAGAACAAGCTGTTTTAGCGCACGCCTGTCGTCCATGACAGGACAGGTGTGTGTGGGGGGGGGGGGGGGGGGGGAGAGGAGGGACCGCCTGCACTGGCAGGTGCAAGGGAGCGCCAGCAGCCCGATCGATTCGGTAGCAGGCGGGTGGGTGGTGGTGGTGCTATGGAATTTTGAATGGAGCCGTTAATGCCAAAGAGAAAGGGTGCGCAATTTGTGATTGAGGAAATTTGGCGCAGTTTTTGAACGGTCGGTCGAAAGGTAAATGGCCGAGCTAATATAGGTTTTGATATTAGTGAATCGAGAGTAGCTCGTTAATTAGACCTCTGTGATGCTGGGTGTCTCCCTAGGTTGCCCGTAGGGCCCTTATAAAGGGCCTGACCGCTTCTGGTCGTGGCATGACAACCTAGAGAAGACTCGTGCAATTGTGTGAACACCGGTAGGCAAGGGAGTTGTTCCGGGGGTTCCCGACGTTGTGGCCGTTGTTTGGTCCTTTCCCGTGTCACCAAGACAGTACTAGCAGCAAGTATTTGGGATTGGGTAGGGTAGACTGGTATTCTTTTGTCCAGTTTCCCCTGGGTGCAGTGCAGTTGTGTACTCGGAGCTGGTATTATTTTATCCAGCTCCTTATTAGAGTACGTGCTGGGCCATTAAATGGGTGCGGGTGCATTGTTATCATTAGTCAATGCACCCTGTGTACTGATGTGATGTGCATGCTATCTGTATGTGAGTCCTACTTTGGTGTTAAGGTTGTTCCTATTGTCCTATGTCCCTAATCTAGTGTTTTCCAACGTCTTTTCAGAGCCACCCCCCCCCCCCCACTCCTTGGATTATAATGAAATACAAGGATAGGGGCGGAGTTATACTAGCCTAGCTATCTAATTTGAAGGGAATGTACCTTGTAGTGTGAGTATTGGTTAAAAAGCAGAGTGCTCTAGCATGTTTTTAATTTGTTGCCAATAAATTATCTCTATTGCCAGGGAGCCAGTCAAGGCTGTTACACAAACATACTCCAGACAGACACACAAACACACTACTAGTAGGTAACTGTATACATGTACCGTTTTTAAAAAAAAAAAATTTTTATTCCCGCCCCCAAAATATAAAATTTAATATATGATATTAATCTGATTAATGTACCTTTATTATTTTCTGTCTGGTTGTTGTAGAGCTGGTCCCGAAGGGTTGGTTCTCCGTCTGTTTCTGTTTGTGGATCTAAGTGCCTCACCTTATTGCTATAAGAAAGTGTATTGGTGGTACATGGTGCAAGTGCATAATTTGTGCGAAATATACATGTGGAGTTCCTGGTTCGTGATAAGCTGGATTGGACCAATGAGAGTGCTGCAAAGAAAAGGTGATAATTAGTGATATCCTATCTTGGTTGATTGCCTAACGATGTTGATTGGCTAAATGGGTTGCTGTGATTTCGATCCTGTCTTAGTGGAGAGAAAAATAAAATGTGTCGCTAGCGGGTGGTGTATGCCAGTTGTCAATCACGAGCTTCAGAACATGAACATATTTACAGTAGAATGATATGGTTATCGTGGTTAGGTCTGGTTGGCATTGGCATATCTAGTGGTTATTAATCACTCGCTACCGTCCCGCCGTTAATCCCCAGGTTGGAGTGCCTGGTCGAGTGCTTAAGTTCGCCCTTCCGTCCGAAAGATGTACAGGCGGGTGGTTTTGAGTAATTGTTAATTTATTGCTGAATTTGTGCCAGCTAATTTGGCTAGGTATATGCTTTTACTTTTGTCGTTTCACCGTTCTCTCCCCGGGTTGGAATACGTGGTCTGTTCGAGTGCGTAGGGTGGATGTTCCATCCAGTGAGTCACGGGTGTCACGAGTTAAGCAGCGTATTAATTACTTATCTTAATTATAGATCGCCACCTTCCCTCCGTTGGTCCCCCGGATTGGAGTGCATGTCGGTCGAGTGCAGAAGGTCGCTCTTCCCTCCGGGAGACGTACAGGCGGGTGGTTGCGATCATTTTCTAATTTTAGTTTTTAACTTTATGACTGTCAGGAGCCCGATGGGTGTGCTACGGTTTCCCATCCTGCTTGCGATCAGTCGGGTTGGTGGTCCGCGTCGACCGAACGCTTGCAAGGCGGGCAGTACGTGGCACTTATAGTTTTGGTTTGGTGGACTGGACGAATTGATATACTGCTTTGAAGGTTTTATGTTTTAGATATTTATCAGGGTTAAGTAAAAAGTTATGTGTAATTGGTTTATTGTGGTTGGCTTCGGTTATTGATTCTATCATTAGTTTTCTCTAGCTGTTGTGTAGCGTGCAATCCAGAAGATAGTGTTTCATGTCTTCTCGGGTGCCACACTCACAGTCAGGGGTTTTTTTTGGTGAAAGAGCAGCTGTTGAGCTGCGAAGATTTACCTATGCGCAATTTAGTAACTAGATTATCCAGGTGTTTAGGTGTTTATGTCGGATAGAGTTGACTAGTGGTTTGATGTTATAGTGCCGTGTATTGGCTGTTAGGTCCCAGTTGGCCTGCCAGTGATTAATGTAGTGTTTTCTTGCTTTTGACATTAGTTCTGATATTCCTAAAGGTAGCGCTGTAATTGTACTAGTGATTGAAAGTGCAGTTTTGGCTCCATAGTCAGCTATTTCATTGCCAATTATACCTACGTGAGCTGGGACCCATTCGAATACTACTGTTAAATTAAGCTGGTTTAGTTCTTGAAGTTTATTGTGGATAGCTGCGAGGATATCTGGCCTGGTAGATTTATTAGTTTGAAGTGATTGGATGGAGCTAAGACTATCTGAGAAGATAACGCTTTTAGAGTATTGTTTAGTTTTAATCCAGATTAGCGCTTCGTAGTTGGCTGTCATTTCTGCTGTATAGACTGATAGGTTATCTGACAGCCTGGCGTATTTAACTAGTTTAGAGTGTTTAGATATTACTGCGAAGCCAACCCTACCGTTATCTGGATTTTTTTTAGCCATCCGTGTAGATATGGATATGCTCAGGGTAGTTTTCATTAGCTGCAGCTTCGAACAGGACTTCCTTAAATGGTGGAAAGGGGGTTTCATCGGTAGCTTTTTTAATTAGGTATGGTGTGTGGCATTCGATTGGTTGATTGAGATGGTATAGTGCCACAGGTGTGTTATCAATTCCTACTTCTATTTTCGTCCATTATACCACGTGTTCCTTTATTTCTTTCCAGCAGTATATATATATATATATATATATATATATATATATATATATATATATATATATATATATATATATATATATATGTATGTATGTATGTAGTGTTTTTCCTAGCTTGTTTTAGCATGATGCGGCACCATGCCTCAATAGTCTAGCACCATCTTGCCTTAATCAGCACTACGCTGCCCTGAGACTAAAACAATTCATTCTAAAATTGCCTTTATAAAGCGCCGAAAAATATATTATTAATTAATAAAATATGCCTTTTATATCTTTTGCCATTCATTTATTACAGCAAACACATAAATTACATTAATGTTTATTTTAATTAATTTTTGTGTATAATTAATGAAAAACAAGTGCCCCCGAAAATGGTGAAAATGCCCCAAAAGTGTTTGGTCTACCATGCCTTGCCTAATTTCTAGGGAAATCACTAATATATAGTTCAAGATATACAGGGAAAGTCGCGGTACCTTTCGTGAATTATATAAAATCATTATGTAGGTAGCCAGATGATTAGGTGTACGTGCGTGTGTGTAAATACGTGATTGTGTGTATGTACGTAGACACGTACGTACGTACGCATGTATGTTTATGTATGTATGTATACTCACATACATAAATACATTCACATATACATACACACACTTAAAGTGTGTATTGTGTTTAACAACATTACTAGAGCACATTGTTTTATTTACCATCGGCTACTGAATGTCAAACATTTGTTACATATATTTTCCATTGGTAGCAAGGGATATTTTATTATATGTATCGTCCCACAGACAGGATAGCAAATGCCACGGCCTTTGATACACCATTCGTGATGCACTGGCTGGAACGAGAAATAGCTCAATGGTCCCACCGACAGGGATCGATTCTAGACCTACTGAGCAACAAGCGAGCGCTTTACCACTGGGCTACGTCCCACACCATACACGCTCACAGAGAGGAGTTTGAACAACGTGGATTTTGAAGGGGAATGTTTCTGACCGGGAGGGGAGGTGATAATATAGAGGTTACGGGACGATTTGTACCCAAATAGACGAAAATAATGTGTGTACGGCAAGAAAACGAAGATAGATAATGCAGATACGTAAATAAGTAGACACACACACAAAAAAACCCCCAGATTAAATGGATGACGGTCATATATATCGTGTAACAAGCCAACGCGTGGAGTAACAGTATTTGAATGCTGCAATTATTGGTACTCACCTCTGCTCTTTCTCTAGTCTCAATCAAAACAACATATTTAGTTTTAAAAATGAGAAATAAATGTCTTCCAACGTCTTTGAAACCCTCAGCAAAAGGAAAGCAGCCAACCTTGACGTAACGTTTCATGACATGATATAATGTGTTTAACATGCTCCTATACCACTAAGGTTTCGAGAATGACCACCCCGGGCTCGGCCTCTGGAGGCCAGTGACCCAGCCCGGGGCAGAATTACTTAGGACAATTTTGAATTTACACCAATCAGGAAATGGGACTTTATAAATTAATATTTGTTGTGCCATTTCTAAAAATAATAAAATTAAAACAATTTATATAATTTTGATCGCACTCTTAGAACGGGTATTTCTGATATTAAATTAATAATACAGAGCTCTCTATTCACCCTATTTTTCCAGGTAGGTTGGTTTCTAGGAGGTTGGGCCTAGGCCACAGGAAGTTTGTTTAGCAGTGGGGACGAGTGTTATAAGGGGCACCAATTATATTTGGAATTTCAGTGTTGCCGCAACCGGGGGAGGGCCCCGAGGGGGCGGTGGGCAGACCCCCTGACAAACCTAACACCCCCTACGGCCGAAACCGCCTACGCCTATGGCCTAATCTACTTCCGGTGGCATACCCCCACCCCTCCGTGGCCCACCCCCAGCCAACCCAACCGTCGTGCACTCCATTCTCGGTGCTCCTCAGATAGTTTTGCGGTTGGATCACTAGGAGAGTGATCCACATCCGCTAGATTAACAGGTACAGAAGAGATTGCGTCCGGTGAGTCTGGCAGAGTGAAACGTACTCAGATGATCCTGAAGTCCAGAGGCGCCTCTCCATAATCCACGGGAATCTAAAGGTTACGTCATTCACCAGACGCTGTGACCCTTTAATTTAGAACACTAGAGGATGGAAACGGGGTATAGTACCAAGTTCCATCAACTGGGATAGGAGCAGCGCACAGCCCTATTGAGTTCCGATTTCTTTTTATTTCAAATAAATTAAAAACAAGTATAAAATAATTAAAACATATTAAAACGAGCATGCCAATTACCTAATAATAGAATTTTAAAAAAATAGAACCAAACTAAGAATTAAAAAAGTTTATACAATATATTTGGTCGGCGAAAAGTGTGTGTGTGTGTGTGTGTGTGTGTGTGTGTGTGTGTGTGTGTGTGTTACTGCCAGATAACATTCCCCCTACCATCAGCCTGAAGTAAATATATCATTCACCCTCACCATTCATGCAACAAATTAACTATACATTTTAAAATCAATTTTATACAATTAAATTTATCAATATAATATATAAAATATACAGATTTATGGTTAAAAAACCGGTACAATATAAAAATAATTGTAAACCATTAATCCGAAGCCGGCCAGGCGCGACATGCATACGGAAGAGATTGAGAAGTGGACAGTATGGGCGAGCAACGTCCTTCCAACTCCATAAGGGAGAGGAGGCAATTACAATATAGTAATATTGCCGCACCCACCGAATATTTAAACAGATCCCGAGTGGCATACCCTAATGGACCTAAGTGCATTACTAGGGGGAGTCCCGGTCGGAGCCGGCGAGCAGCAACCAGTGCTGCCCCCATACCGACCAGAACTTACCGAATGCCATCTCGGGACTGGTAATCTATAATACCTCCCAGCTCCCAGGCGGTCACTTTTGCACCAATCTAACAATGCCTTAGCAGTGACCGCCCAGGGACCGGCCACTCAGTCAAAAAGTGATTAACATTTTCTATGGTATGGCATACCAAACATTTAGGTGACCGTATTTTTCTGATTTTAAATTTAGTATCATTCAGTGCGGATGACGTACCATCCGCAGTCTTGATATAATTTTAGTGGCTTTAACATTAAATGAAACCGGACCGGGGGTGGCCGCCTTTGGTTTGATATAAGCATGCCCCACTCTGGTTCTGTGGTCCCATTCGGTCTGCCACAGACGCCCAAAGTGTGGTTCGGCTATAGAGTTTATCTCATTATAATTATGTTCCACTGGCACACCGACCACGTGGTCCAACAAACTCCTTTTTGCGTTCGCATCAGCCAGCTCATTACCGGCTATTCCGATATGTGCCGGAACCCACTCCATGACGACCTCAATTCCTTTACCTACAACATTATTATAAGTTTTTAGAATTTTGCAAATAATTTCCGGCCTAACACTATGGGCGCCACTGATTGCCTGCAGGGCACTAAGACTATCAGAAAAGAGAACATATCTGTTAGGGCTATTATCTTTATGATATCGTTCGACCTACTTCAGAGAATACAGTATGGCCATCAGTTCGGTGGTATAAACTGAAATATTATCCGACAGCCTAGCCCTAATGGCTATGGGATTTTTTGAATTAACATTTTTAATTATAAAGGCCATTCCTGTTTTCCCAGTGTCTGGGTCTTTCGACCCGTCTGTATAGATCTGAATTACATCCGGGTAGAATTCCCCAATCACTGTTTGAAAAATTACTTTCTTTAAATTGTTGTTATCAGTTTTTATAATTTCTTCCCTGATGTGGTAATGAACCCGAGGGATGCCGGCCCGCCATGGGAGGGTAGAATCAATTTCCATCCTACTCAAGGGGAGACCAACAATCCCAAAGTCATTTGCGAACTTATTTAAATATGAAACTACAGATATGTCCCTATCTCTGTTAATATTCTTTATTAATATAGGTTTAAGTTGGTTGACAGGAGAGTCAGGCACCTGACTACGAACTTTATTAATATATCTTAAACCTTGCCTGATTCCCCTAAGGGCCAAGGGCATAACTCCCAGCTCAACCATTACACTATCATATGGCGTACAGATAGTGCACCCAACAATAATTTTGAGAGCCCTACCATATACGCTATCAAGTTTCTTGAGCTGGGTTTGACTGGCACAGCCAAAAGCCTGCGCACCAATTGCAGCCTGGACACAATAAAGGCCTCAAAAATCATGAGCAATGTGTTACGGTCTGCACCCCATGGTGTGCCTGATAATACCCTCAATAAATTGAGGTATATAGTACAGTTACCAGTAACCTCAGTGATGTGCTCCCCAAAACTAAGATTGTGGTCAGAGATAACTCCGAGAAATTTGACCGATTGCACTTGATTTATTACTATTTCATTAAATTTTAATTTCAAATCACATACTGATTTAAATTGTCTTTTCTTATGAAAAATTATACTTTTAGTTTTTGCACTGGAAATGGTAACACCCCAAGCTCTGGACCATAGGGCTAAATTATTAACGTCCACCTGGAGATCTTTTTGAAGGTCCTCATAATTACTTGTGATTCTCCAGAATGCTGTATCGTTTGCAAAGAGACCGATACTTATCTTAATCTTAATACTTTCATTTTTAGTAATAAGCACCTCTGCCAAATCATTAATAAAAATTGCAAAAAGGGTAGGTGCTATTACTAAGCCTTGTGGGATACCATTTTCCAGTGTTAAAATGGGGGAAAAATAACCAATGACGTTAACTGCAAATGTTCTCTGCATTAAATTTTTTTATATAAATGTAAACATTGCACCTTTAACCCCCATTTTATAAACTTTCATCAACAATCTCCGTCACCAGACCATGTCATACGCCTTTTCAATGTCTACAAACACTCCACCCACTTTGTGCCCATTCCGCATGGCATCTTTAACCTCGGTTTGAAGGCGTACAATATGGTCAGTGGTGGAGTGATGCTTTCTAAAACCACTCTGGAAGGTAGACAATAAACTATTTACCTCCAGAAAGTGGACAAGGCGGTTGTTAACCATGCATTCCATGGTCTTGCAAACGCTGGATGTCAATGAAATCGGTATATAATTAGTAGGGAGGGAGAGGTCCTTACCCACCTTAGGGAGCGCAAACACTTCAGCGTGCTTTCACTCCAATGGGAGGTACCCCTCGCTCCATATTAAATTAAATAATTCCAGGAAGAGTTCTAGTGTTTTGGTGGGCATATTTTTCAGAAAAATATAACTAAAATTATCAGGGCCAGGAGCCGTGGCCTTTCGGCCACCAAGAGCACTATACAATTCCTGCAATATAAATGGTGCATTGTAAGGCAGGTCATCTTTCGGGGAGCAGGGTTCTTGAGGGATAGGACTAGATTTTTCAATAATAATTTTCCTGCCTTGAAATTCTTTATTGTAATTATTAGTAGCTGAATTATTCCTAAAAGCAGCTCCCAAAATATTAGCTTTATCTTGGTTAGTTTTACAGTTTTTATTGTTTTTAAGTATTACTTTAATACTAGATGGTTTCCCGTTCACCCTTTTGATCTTTGCCCACACCTCTCTAACCTTTGAGTTCCTGTTTAGGGAACCACAAAACTGAGTCCATGAGACATTTTTAGCTTTACTAATACTGAGTTTCAATTTATATTTACTGTCTTTAAACATTTTTAATATTTTCCTCAGTATTTGGGGTTTTTTTTTTTTTTCTAAACTTATTTCTAAGTATTTTTAATTTAGATAATTCTTCCGTCCACCAGGGGACCGGATTATAATTATTTTTAGTACAGTAAAAAGGAATGGTCTGTTTAGCGATATCAATAATAGCTGTTATCAAATTTTTATTAAATTTATCTATATTAATATCTCTTATTTGGTCATGATCTAATTTGGCACATAAGTATCCAAACCGGGACCAATGAGCTCTATGAAAATTCCATTTAAGTTTATATTTAGTTTTATTAATCCACAAATCAGAGATATTGTACATTGTTTTAATTGGGAGGTGGCCACTACCCAAGTCATCAAAGACCTCCCACCCACAACCAGCCGCCATATTACTGGAGACCAATGTAATGTCCAGGCAAGACCAGGTGTGGTATGTGTCAGAAAAAAAGAGTACTACTTCCGTCATTTAAGCAGACTAGGTCTAACTTTTCGATAAAGGTATCGATAGTGCGACCTTGAAGATTGGTAACCTTCGAGCCCCACAGTTTATTTTTACTATTAAAATCCCCAAGAATAATTAAATTTTTATTATAGTTACCAATGGGTGTCAACAAATTATTAAGATTTAATTTAATACCGGAAGCAGCAGGATGAACATAATAATTAAATATATTGATATCCCCAGATTTAGCATGTATGGCAACTCCCACAACCTCGATATTTGGATGCTCATTCTCGGTCTTAATTTGCGAGTGGGAGATACTATCTTTGACAAAGGTAGCTACCCCTCCCCTAATACCATTATCATTCGTATAAAAGAGTCCAGTATAACCCGGAATTTTATATTCAGTAAATAACTTAGTGCGTTTAATTTTATCAGTAGTATTTGCAATCCAGGACTCTTGAATGGCAATAATATCTATATTTTTATTTAAATCCAAATATTTCTTAAGCTCTGATCCATTTGTTCGCAGGCCCTTGGCATTCCATTGAAGAATGACCAGGCCCGGGTTGTCGGCTCTCTTGTTATTAACTTTATTATTATTATTATTATAATTAGTATTCTTACAGCCATTTATATTATGTGTAAACATAATGGGGGACGGAACAGTACTAGTTAATGGGTACTAACTATAAAAGTTAATCCACACTAGTGTTAGTTCGCGTCTCCGTAAACTTTAGATCCCTAGCTTTATACCATGAGACACTACGAGTCTCAATGGCAGCAGAATTAACTTTAATAGCTAGGTGATCATTAAGAACCCTGCACGCATCCCTAGACGCCACAATAATGTCGTCCAGAATTATTTTTTTATGTCGGGCTTTAGGAATCTCTCGCGTTAGGAAAATACCAGAAATAATCCTAACAAGGTCGAGAGCAGTTATAGGCTGTTCAAAATCTGATTTACCTGCCCCATGTGCTACTACCAGTCGTATGGTTAGTGACACTGGTTAGTGATGATTCGTATAGTGGTAGTACTCTTTTATAGTTGTCGCTGTACGAGCCCTCGTTGTGAAACACTCGTACAACGGTTGATAAACTCGGAAGATCGATCAAGTTAAGGAAGATTTTAATAGGTTATAAGTTACACATTTCACAAGGTATAGTTCAGTTCTTCTTTGAGTTCTCGTCACAGAGTTAACTGATAGGATGATCGTGGTTCGGGATAAAATGTTCACAGGAACTGCATCTGCCTCACGTTATCGTCGGATGTTTCAGTTTTACTTTCGTCAGAAAGTATAACGACCGCCTGGGTCAACAAAGTAGCTAATTCTTGGATTGCCGTTGGCCGAAGCTTTTCGTGGTTGAGAAAAGACTGTCGATAGAGCTTGCTGGCTCTTCTTTTAAACACTACTGGCACGAGGAAGGTATGCGGGTTATGCAGCGACATTGGTCGGTTGAGGCCGGATCTGTTCGTCAATACAGTCGTACGCGGTCATCTCGCACCGTCCACAAAGTTCATATATGAATTATAGACTGACCACCGCTGGCTCATCGCTGTTCCTTTAATGTCAGGAGAATTAGTTCGGAGATTTCTGGACTGACTTCCGCTGGCCATCGTCGTTCCTTTAATGTCAGGAGAAATTAGTTAGCTATCTGTTCCTTTAATGTGAGGGTATTGTGTTACATTCGTTCCCCGCAAGAAAAGATCTTTGCAAGGCAACGATCTTCCAAATTAAAGTAACACAATCGATCCTCACTGTAAACGTTATATTGTTCATCTTGCGTCGTCTCCCTGGAATACACAATGTTCATGATCATCTTGTGCGAAAATATATCGCATCGCACATTATATAATCACTTAGATATAGTCATAGGAGTTATGAGACAGTTGACATAGAAGTACAAACAAAAGACGGAGCTGCAACAACCCCAGCAATGAAAAAAACGAGAGCTGTTCCATTGACCTTGCAGCCAGAACAAGAACAAGAATTGGCTGACTGGTATAAAGAAAATGAATTCTTATACAACTTCAGGATAGCTGATTATAAAAACAAGGAGAAAAGGCAGAGAATAATAAAAGAAAAAGCTCAACAGTTCGAAATATCTGCAGGACAGTTGACCACCTGGTTGAAATCGATGCGAGACAGAGCAGGGAAAATCACCAAGAAGCAACCCTCTGGCTCTGGAGCGCAGCCCCTCACTGACCGTGACAAGTGGGTCCTAGACAACTTCGGTTACATCCAGAATTACATGAGGAGAGTTGCAGAAGGCAAGAGAAAGAAAGGGGGTCAACTGTCGGAGAACCTGCCCAGTGCTGCTTCATCTGATGTATCTCAAGATCATGGTTCCACAGAAGAGGATTCTCTTTGTACTTAGGTTAAAGCTATTTTTCTCTTTTTCACGGTAGCCGTGGGGTCAAAGTCGCTTGATTAATTATCTTACGCCTCTCACCTCCTAGGCGTGAGTTCGAATCCCGCTCAGGGCAGGTTAATACTTGTCAAGGGATTTTTACACATACGAGTGTGGGAAAGTTGCCAGTTACTTGCCGTGGGTCGGTGGATTACTCCGAGTACTCTGGTTTCCTCGACCACTAAAACTGGCATGTCCGTAAATGTCCTATATTGTGTTAATCGGACTATAAGCCCTTTCCCTCCGTCCTCTTGAAAAACTTACATTTTAATTGGAATGATGACAGAAATGTGAAGTTACCTCAGAAAGTTCTTGAAACTTGACTGGTCTTCTGCTCCCAATTCAACCATGAGTTGCTCATACTGTCCAAACCTGACCCTTCTCAGCAACACTCTTCTCTGTCTTTTCATTCTCCTTCTTTCTCTTGCAGCAACAATTTCAGCTTCTTTTTGCCTCCTCATTATTATAATGACCATAGCAGCTTCTGCAGTCAGAACCAGGAGCTCCATAGCACATTGTTGCAGTAATTTAGCTCTATTGTCTGGTGGTAAAAGCGTGTCTTCTTCAGACAGCATGTTATCTTCTTGAAATCAGCAGATGAAATGGTAGACAGCAGCATTGGAGGGACTTTTTATACCAAAACTTCTGCGGTTCTGCGCGGTTGCCCACTCCGCAGAGTCTCGCTGTTTTCCGCAGTTCCAGAACCGTCTACACACCGTGAGGAATCCGTGGTGTACGTATTCATCGTAGTGCTTCCGTGATTATCCGCAAAGTCACCGCGAACATCCGTGCATGTCCGCGAGCCCACCGCTTATATTAGTGAAGACAACGCACACATCCGCGAAACCACCGCGTATATCTGTGAGGATACCGTGTACATCCGTGAGAACACCGTGCATATCCGTGTAAACAACGTGATCACCGTCTATCATCCCCGGCGATCCGCTGAAAGACGACCTTCTACGACCCTACGCGAGCCGAAATCCATCGAACCGCAGGAACCGCTACACCACCGTGATCAACCCGTGAGCACACCGTCTAGGTAATGAAATTTGCACGTTGGTCATAAAAAACTGGCGGAAGACCGTACACTCCAGAATCGCGAGCACCGTATGAAAACCGCATAAGTGGGAAAGGGGTAAGGCCGTTAGGTTGGTTTCTACTTCGGAGAGGCTGGAGATTCCCGGAGTGTCGGCAGTTGGTCTTTTCGCTGACGTAGTGTCTGAACTACACTGGAGTAGCCGGAGCCGCAGACTGCATTGATCATCTTGTGTATGGATCTGTTGTCGATCTTGGCGAACAAGATGCACTGTCTGTAGGTCTGGTCCCTCCGGTGCGTGACGACTACTCCACGTATTCCACTAAAGATCTTGTTGTGTAGCTCGTAGCTGCTGCCGTCATCCAGTGGTCTCCAGTCCGCGTTGAGGTATCCTCCCCGAAGTCGTTGTGGATGCCGCGTGTCCCCCTGCATATACTGGTGCAGTTGGCGTCGAAGTCCGTTGATGGCAAGGACCCAGTCGGCGTCGTCAGGGGGCGGGGCTACCGGCGGCGGCTTGGTCTTGGCTGGTTGGGTGGTCGGTGATGTCGCGTTCCGCTTCGCCGCCGCAGTTTTGCCAGTTCGCCCCGTACCAGTGGCTTATCAGCTATCCAATACATGGGCAAACTTGACCAGCGATGAAGTTGGACGTTATTTCATGTGCTCTCCCCCCCCCCCCCCCCACACACAAACCTGGGGGGATTGATCGCTAGTTTTGGATCGCTGTTAGAGTACCGCGTCGCGTACACCGAGTCACGGGCAACCGTGACCTTGGTGTATGGCGACGCGGCTACAGCCAAGAGGAAGGGAACTAGGAAGAGGAAACGTGCGCCAGGGGCGGCTCAGGCGGGGACAAAGCTGGCGGCTCAACCGCCAGTGGCGGTCCCGTCTGCGTCGCCGCCCCCACCACGACCAAACCGGACGGATCGACGGGAGGCGATTCGCCAACCAGCCGGACCAACTGTTCAGATGCGGGAAGTGGAGCAGCCAACCAGTGCACCGCGACCAGCGTCACCTGTTCCCGCTCGTCATTCGTCTGCGTCGAGACCCCCACCCACGGGGGACTCCGCGACGGCGACTCTGGATGTTGGGGCTGTCAAGAGGAAGGCCGTGACCTCCCCCCCCCCCCCTCCCAGGGGACCAACCAGCCAAGACGCGGCCTTCTACTTCCTCTTCGGGTGACTGGAGAGTGGCAGCGCGGAAGATCAAAGGCCAGTACTCTAAGTACTTGGTGGGAGACGTCACGGACCCCGACAGGCTGCCAGGCGGGGTCTACGAGGAAAACTTCAAGACGTTTCCCGATGGCCACCAGGTCGCCATCCACACGGTCAAACTACGGGGAGTGGAAGCTATTGTAGTGACGTCGCGCCGGGATGATCTTTACCGACAGGGATTCCTCAGCCATGACATGGATAACAACACCATCCACAGAATCATGAAGATCGTCACCGGCGCCCAGTACCCACAGATGGTCCACTGCCTTAGCACCCACAGCTACAGGAGACTGGTGCCTCACTTTGAGGAGAGGAACATCATCACCTCCCCGTAGATGCTGTGCACCCAAACGGCCTTAACGAGGCCACTCGCGTGGACATATCGATCGGACTTTAAACTTTTAGATCTGCGTTAAAAAAATTATGTCGAAATTACTTCTTTTTTTTAAATATTATTAAATAGAACTGTCCTTCTAAAATGCTACAAATTATATAAATATTCGGCCGAGCAGTCAATTCTTTTTTATTTTTGGCCTGTAACCTTTTCCTTTTTCTTTTATTTTATCTATTAACTTCCTTACTAATTGCTATTTTCAAAATTCTGCCCAGTTTCAACCCCCTCCCTCCCGAGTCAGGCCACCGATCTTATCGGAGGTCGGACTCGGGATGGGCGTGTTCGAAACCCTAGTGGTATATGGGCACGTTAAGCTAGTTATCATCATCATCATCATCATCATTATCAGCTATCTCGATCCCAGTTTCGATGCCTTTCTGACCGTCAACATTGACAGCGGCACCGGCCCGGGGACTAACAGATTTATTAATAAGGCGGTGTATGGACCCTGCCAGGGCCAAGCTCTGGTTAGGGCCGGGTCCAAACGCCTCTAAGTAACTACTGCTAGACAACCTATTTGATAGGTTGTTGTTATCATTTTCGGTGGGTACGGCAGTACATTCTTTAAACAACACAGCAACCTCATCGCCACAATAAGGGTGGGGCCTCAAACTCAATACTGACCCCACGGCAGCAAAGGGGGCGTTACCGGTTGTTTGTATAAAAGTTTGCCCGTTGGATAGTCTAGAATAGAAAAAGACTGTTTGTTTAAAGATCACCCTAGGGGCTTTATTCTGCATGTCCTTAATGGTGTGTTGCAAGAATTCAAGTCCGTAGGGGGTGGGGTCAGAATTGCCAAACATAATCCTTCTCAAACCCGGTACATTTTGGATATCTTTTTTAGGTGTATTTGTTTTTGAACAAACGTTTGGTTGGTTATGAGGTATTAAAGAGGAGGCACCACTGAGAGCAGCAGGCACCTTTCTCTTTCTTGGTTCCTCCAACGAAAGTCCCGGGGGTGGGGTCGGGGATCTCGGTGTGGTTGGCTGCTCGGCCGAGAGGGTTGGTGAATCAGAAGTTGGGGCACTTACCTCGGCCTTGTCAACAACAAACACAGAGTCATTTCCATCTTTATTTATTGAACTACTCTCCGACTTCTCATTTGTCACCCCCGAGCTGTTTGACACATAGCATAATTCCGACCGGGTAGGGCTGAGAGCAGAACGGTTATCATCGACCGGGTCGGTGATTCTGCTTACTTCCAACTCTCGGTGGAAAGCGAGTTAGCGGGGGAGACTATCATTATCCTCCACGTGCAAAAGTCCCCCCCCCCCCCCCCCCGGGCAGACACCCCCCCTCAGGTGTTTTTCAACCGTAGAGGCCGCCATCAGGGAGTAGGGTGTCACGCCTGGCGCGCTTCGACGGTGTGGACGAAAGCAGTGCAGTTTGGTAACCTGCCTTTGTGTCCCCCAGGAAGTCCCACGTCATGCGATCCACCCTGGCTATGTGAGACACATCAGGCAATTCCGACCCCCCCCCCCCCCCCCCCCCCCCCCCGACCTATCAAGGGAGGGGGTGCCGGATAAATTAATTCTATCAGTAGCCAACTGCACTGCTATAGTATTTAAACTCCTGTCCAGGTTAGCTATAACCCTGTCGTCATCTCGGTGACACGACATGGTTGGAACAGGAAACGTAATGTGATATTTATAAACACGTGTTCACACCTGGCACGTATCTGGCAATACTCGCCAAATCACAACACAATGTAAACAAAAGAAATAGCCCTGGTAGCTATTAACGAAGTATTTACGAAATACAAAACGTCACAACAGACTTACACACTTGTACACACTTGCGGAATACTCCAAGCTGATAGTAAACAATAATTAAAGTGTATAATAACTAATTAATTACCAATATGGTTGAATTTTCTTCCCATTGTTTACACACCGCCATTCTCGCCGACCGCCAATTTTGCGAAACCTACTTTTTGTTCGCGTCAAAATTTGGAGCACCATTTACTTGGATATAATGAATTACGCGCAAATGAAATGGGTTACCTTGATTTATTTTTGCGTAACCGATAAATGGGTCACGTAGATTTTCAATTCTCAGAGGCCTGGTAGATCAAATAGAGTAATGCTTAGCTCGCCAATTAAGGTTCAAGCACGCTGTCATGGGCACACACCTCTGCTATCTGGGCTGTCTGTCCAGGACAGTGGGTTAGTTGTTAGTGGTTAATGAGACAGAAGACGGTGTAGTGGCAATACACCTACCCACGGAGTCGTTAAAACTCGCTCTGGGTGGGAACCGGTACCGGGCTGCGAACCCTGTACCTACCAGCCTTAAATCCGATGGCTTAACCACGACATCACTGAGGGCGGGACATTTGTCCATTAGTAGCAAGATATCTTTAATGTGCACCATCCCACAGATACAATAGCACATGCCACGGCCTTTAATATACCAGTCGTGGTGCATTGGCTATAACGAGAAATATACAAACAGATTAAATACAAAATGTTTAATATGGTAATAATTTAGATGGCACTACATAATTTAATTTAAAGAAGCAATTAATCTCTGAGCGACATCTCTTCCCCCAGTTGCGTTGCGGTATTTTCAGTTCTCCGAGGCATTAATTTTGCCGTATAATTATTTTATTTTTTAATTGTTTTTAATTTCACTTTTCTTAATTATTTCCTTTTCGTATTAATACTGGCAAATTAAACTCGTCTTACACACTGACCGGAATACTGCCATGAAAAATGCTGTGGAGACCGTGGTAGTCGCCACTTTCTTAATTGTCAGGTCTGCGCTTGAGGTTCGATGCTTGTTCATAGAGGCAGTCGCGTTGGGTGGACCCCCCCCCCCCCCACCCGCTCCCCGTACCAACAATGGCTTCATGATGGAACATCAGAATGAATAGATGAATGTTTAACGACACCCCAGCACAAAATTAGTAATAGTAGCACTAGTAGTAATATTATTATTATTAGTAGTAGTAGTATATTAGTAGTAGTAGTAGTAGTAGTAGTAGTAGTAGTAATATTATTTATTTATTTTTCGTGTACACATAAAACATGGTTGTTTACACATGTACGTGTGTTAACAATTTCAAGACATACGACTGGCTGCTCCTAAGTTCTGACCAGGTCACCACTGCCACCAATGAAAATCTACACGATGGAAATCGATTATATTGTGGCGTATAGGTAACCTGACAATCATGGGTCTCTGACACGTACGTTAGCTACAAGTGCAACGGCTGTAAATAATCTTTAGTCAAAAAAGATATTAAAATTTGCTGAAAACCTGGTTTTTGATAATATGTAAGATATAGAATAATACATTCGTGTCCGTTAGATACCATTTATCTCACAACTCGTTGTTTAAAAACGCTCGTTAGAAACATTTTAAAACAACTTGTTGTGAGATAAATGATATCTAACGTCCACTCATGTATTATTCTCTATGCACATTTGTATGTATTTTTACGTGAGAAGGAAGAAAGAAATGTTTTATTTACGAGAGCACTTGACATATTTCAAACAACTCGTTGGTTTAATATTCTCCCGCTGCACAATATACCACTCTTCCGATAAGCAACAAGTAGGGCTGAAACGTGTACCCGGGTACTCGAGTACGAGTCGGGTACATGTATTACGTCCACGAGTCACACTCGAGTATCGAGAGTGATCTCTATGATCACAGTTTGTATGTATTTTTACGTGAGAAGTTAGAAAATAAGAAAGATCCACATGTTTTATAAATAATTTTATTTTAACGACGCCGAAAAAAGGCAGGAAATCGCTAATTTGGCCGTTAAAACATATTTCGGGGGGGGGGGGGGGGGGGGGGGGGGGGGGGGGCATAACCCCCTGGTTTACTCATTGGCTTCGCAAACTCGAGCAGGGGTCTTCGCGACTTGCAGGCGAGTACTCGAGTACTTGTCGAGTAATTCAACATGAGTACTCGAGTACCCAATTTCGTACCCGTTTTAGCCCTAGCAGCAAGTGGTCTTTTATATCCAGCGTACAACAGGCATGATAGTACGTACCACGGCCTTTGTTACACCAGGGTGTAGCACTGTATACAACGAATATAGCCCAACTGACCCACCGACGGCCCTAGTCTGACCGCGCATCAGCTGAGCGCTTTGCCACTGAGCTACGTCCAGCACTGAGCTACGTCCAGCCCCTCTTTATGTAGAAGTAGCTTCTGTAGATTGCTTTAGATAGCCCAGTCTAAAAAAGCGCCAAAATTATAAAATTTTCTAATAAAAGTAAGTAAAATATATTTATTTAGATTGCGCAAATAAGTTTCAAAGTTCAGGTGTTTATTTGCGGTAAGTTTCAAAATTGTCCCAAATATTTCTGTCCCGGATCAGACCACTGGCTATCCGGAGACCGGACTCGTGACAGACATGCTCGAAACTCTAGTGGTATATGAACATGTAAATAAATATTGGTTTCGGTTTCTTTATTTGACCGTTTATCATAAATAAACTACACTATCGTATTTGCGCGTATATTTCATGTGTTAAATACAACTTAACACTACAAATTAACAAGATAGCTTTTATAATGAAGGTTTTAATAAAAAAAATATTGATCTAAACTAACCAACTCGCATTGATATGAAGTCATATATTACCAACGCCGTAATACCCATGTTAAATTCAATTACGATTTATTCCGCATGGGCTGACGTCATTGGATGGATCTCTCCTGCATGGCTAGGATTGGGAGAATTAATTGTGCCCTGAGCCAATGCGTTAATATCTATGTATGCAACTGTCGAACCCGACATACACGTACATACAAAATATAGATATTAATACATCAATAAATACATACCTACACAAGAAAGTACATATTATACATGTATAAATATATGCACATGTTCATACGTACGTGCTTGCATGTATACAACAATGCATACGTACGTGCGTGCATGCATAAATAGAGAGAGACAGACAGATAGACATAGAGATACAGAGAGAGAGAGAGAGAGAGAGAGAGAGAGAGAGAGAGAGAGAGAGAGAGAGAGAGAGAGAGAGTACACACAAACATATATACATACAACTCTCAAGCACTATCGTATATAGAAATATACCAAACAGATCGGACAAAAATGTACTAACACTATTAAACTAGGGTATAGCACCAGCCAGCAGTTACTATAGATCACAGGCGCCTTATACTTGGAAATGGCCATAAGCTAATTTAGCAGTAGGCTCGTGGATATGCTTTATGAACTTTTGCATGCCTGATTACAAAATATCATGAACTGGACACCTTCAGATAGGATTCACTATACGTTGGTACTTGACGCTTGTTATTGGTTTAGCTCTAAATTGTTGATTACATTATTACGTGTAAAGTGACAGACTCTAGTAGTGTTTAAACCCTATGGCGAATTTCAGTATTAGAGCTGGGGGTTTTTGATAACTTAAATCAGACATTACTTCTACACTCGAGACTCTAATATAGTCTGAACAACTCAGGGTTGAAAATTAACATGAAAACTATGGTCGCCAGCAGGGCCATTTGAAGAAAAATCCCGTATAAATAAAAATGTTTCTTTCCAAATAATTGTGACACTACTGTCGTGACAACGCCGTACAAATTGTATGCATGCGACGTCTGGACTCGAAACGTTTTATAAGCACGGACGCATGTCCTTAATTAGTTCTTAATTCTGTTTAGTATATTATCAGGTCCCAGTTAGTTGCGTCACTTAATAAGAACCTCACTTTTAAATGTGCGGGACTACGTTAGTTGTCGCCATTTCACAAATCTCTAGTCTGGTAACATTTCTTTATGTCTAACCACTTTCCAATGTCAGGATATGTTTTTCTGTAAGCCGGAAGCTGGTGTAAATGTTTACAAATATCACACCAAGGTTGCGGATGAACGCTGCCGTATTTGGACTTGTTTTCCAACGCCTGCGCATAAGCTGTGTCATTTTTGTCTAAATACAGTAAATATTTCCCCAAATCTTCAGGCGTTTTGAAATTCGAAGCATCGATAAACGAATTACTTGGCAATAAACTAGAGTAATCTGCCCCTCCTCGTACAACTGGAACTACGTCATGCTTAAAAACTTTGAAAAACTTTTCTGTTACGTAATCGTCGCACATTTGGCTTTCAAAAGCAAGATAGAATCTGTAGTTTCTAAAACAATTTCGTTCCATTGTTTGAGGACATTTCAACTTTCCACATTTACCATAAATATCAACCTGAACCCCGTACTGCTGTAACCTCTTCACGTAGTCCTCCCGCCGTCCACACGTTTTGCAATGACTTACAATCCAAAGAGCGGATTTGCTTTTAGATTTTGCGATTTTCAACCAGTCTTTCTTGGCTCCATTTCTCTTTACAATGGCACCATATGGAAACTTGAAATCTGAATCTGACCTGTACGTTATCGTCCAGTTAAACTGTGTATTCCAATATTTCGACGGCCATCTTACGTAATCAAGGGTCCTTTCAGATTCTCGGCAGTAAAACATCCAAATCTGGTTTGGGTGTGGTCGCTGAGGCGGCTTCTCTTCCGGCTTTAAGTAAAATGCGTTGACGATGACGCCGTCTGCCTTGGCGATGTCGCTGCTGTTCTGAGAAATCGTGCACGTGTATTTTCCGCAAGTCGACGTCCTCTTGATCGACTGGTTCCATGTACGGGAGGCGCCGTTATACCAGACGATAAGTTTGTCTTTCGCGCCAAGTTGCATCGTTCTGTGTTTCGCGCCATCTTTTGTCTTCCTTTCTTTTTCACCGTTTTGCTTCGAGTTGACTTTTGCGTCTTTGGCGACTTTCTGCATCGTGCTTTCGTTAGGTGTCTGGTAATCGACCATTGTCTTTGGCACTGGGTTGACTTCGTTCAGTTGTGAATAATTTGCAGACAGTATCAATAAAAGAACAACTCCAATCAGGCACAGCCATTTTTGCTTTCTAGAGAACAATATAAAAGAAAGAATATAACGAGTACAGTATATCTACAGGTCTCGGTTAAGAAAGAATACAACGAGTACAGTATATCTACAGGTCTCGGTTAAGAAAGAATATAACGAGTACAGTATATCTACAGGTCTCGGTTAAGAAAGAATACAACGAGTACAGTATACGTACAGGTCTCGGTTAAGTCATCGAACATAAGGCTGATAGATGCTGGGCTCACCTCCCCGTACAGACATGGCCACAACAAACAAGCAAGTGTTGCGGTTGGTGGGACAGGGACTGCGATGTGAAAGTGGACAGCAAACGACGTTGTAAGATTAGCTGCCAGAATAAGATCAGATATGAGAGGAAAAGGGGGGGGGGGAGAGGGGATGAAAAAGGGGGGGGGGGAGAGGGTGTGGCAGTGGACTACATTTTGAAAAATAGTAACGGTGGTATAGTGAAAGCAGGGACCCACTACTCACCTGAATATATCTGTAAATATGAGATATTTGACTCACATGAATATATCTGTAAATATGAGAGATTTAACTCACCTGAATATACCTGTAACGATGAGAGATTTGACTTACCTGAATATACCTGTATAGATGAGATATTTGACTGACCTGAATATACCTGTAAATATGAGAGATTTGACTCACCTGAATATACCTGTAAATATGAGAGATTTGACTCACCTGAATATACCCGTAAAGATTATAGATCTGACTCACCCGAATATACCTGTAAAGATGAGATATTTGACTCACCTGAATATACCTGTAAAGATGAGAGATTTGACTCACCTGAGATAACTCGGGCCCAATAACAAATTAATCTTTTGTGGATAGTCAACTCGACTGGCATTCTACCAAGTTCACCATATAACATGAAAAATAGGGTCGCTTTTTTTACAGGAAAAATATGTCTAAGAGAAATTGATTTGAACAGAGTTATATATGTAGTTGTTTTCGAATCCCCATATTTCACAGCCATATAATAAATAATATTGGCAGAACCATCGAGTCAAACATTTTGTGTTTACACTCAGTCGATAGGTGTCGATATTTTGCTTTTGCCAGAAAGAAATACATAGCCTTTGTCACCTGTTGTTTAAGTCTAATCTTAGTATTTTTAAAGGTATTTGGTTTAGTAAAAGTGGCACATAATATTTGTATTCTTTGACATTTTCGAGAGTAGTTTTACCAATCTTAAAAGTATATTTATAATCTTTAGAATTTCCATTAAAAAGTAATACTTTGTTTTTGTAGTATTTATTTTAAATTTCCAAATATTACAATATTGACAGAATATATTTAACGTGTGTTGTAAATCAACCGCACTTGTTGCTAGTAAAGCGGTATCATCAGCGTACAATAAGTAAAGCAGATGTATTCCAATGTTTAGTGGGTTATTTTTAATATCTGCGATGGACGAAACGCCTTCACAGCCATGGTCGAGTAAATAGTTGTTTAGTTCATTTAAATACAGGGAAAATAAAATAGGGGATACATTTTCACCCTGACGTACACCTTTATGGCATGCGAATAATAATGATTTATTGTTATTTACAAATATTAATGATTTTATTCCTTAATACATTTGATAAATGATTTTAAAGAATTTACCATTTATGTTATTTTCTAGTATCCTGTGCCATAGATATGCTCTTGGGATCATATCGAAAGCTTTTTTCAAAATCAACAAATGCGCAATATAGTTTCTTTTACCTTTTTTAGGATATCAATTAATGAATGAAGTGTAAATAAGTGATCTATAGTCGAATAACCTCTACGGAAAGCAGCCTGGTCTTCCCTCATAACATCGTTTTCTTCAATAAAAGTAGTTAACAGGTTATTTAATACAGTTGTAAATAACTTCGAACAGTAATATAGTAATGTAAGTGGTCGATAATGCTCAGGGGATAAACTACTACATTTATTTTTAGAGACTGGTATAATTATTCTAATCAGCCATACTTCTGGAAGGAAGGAAATGTTTTATTTAACGACGCACGCCATATTTCTGGATACACACTGTGGTCTAAAAGTATATTAAAGAGTTTAACATAGAATGGGAGCAATAAATGGGCTGTCGATTTAATATATTCGTTAATTATTTTATCTACACCTACCACTTTATTGTTGTTTAGTTGTTTTATAGATTTTATATTTCGTCCTCACTGAATCTTCCATTTATAATAGCATCATTGCTTACATGGTCCACGAGATCATCAATATTTATGTTGGGCACTGTATCAGCCGATAGGTCCATAACTGAATTTATTTCCCTCGCTGCTGTGCATTTTAGGGATCATTTAGTTATATTGGAAGGAACTGTCCTTTTCGTGTTTAGTTTATATTTTATAAAAGTGAATGAAGGGAAAGTGTCTTACATTTATATTGTCGGTGGAACCGTTTAATTTTCGCCAACAGCTGTAGAACATCGCTTACAAGTAAGTTACAGGCGTGAAGTTTCCTATATGATTTCTTTGGTCACCGACCGAGTCTCACGTCATGATTAGCGAAGAGGGTTTTTTTTCTTAAATCAATGGGTATAGATCTACATGTCTACTCTGTTATAGCATTTTGCATTAATTTATCCTATACATTTCTATTACTTTGTGTAGCTTTCACGTGTGTTTTCTTCAAAATATCTGAAAATGGTTTCTTGAATAATCCGGCTTGTTTCACAAAAGTAGTGCGAGTCGTGGTGGTGGTGGTGGTGGTGGTGGTGGGGGGGGGGGGGGGGTGTAGTAGGCGTAGCTTAAATTTGTTCGGTTCATCGAGATATGAACGAAAAAAAGTAAGCACCTCTGGACCAATCAGATTGCCGTAAAGTGTATAGACGCAAAGAAAATTTCAAATTTCATCGCAATACGGGATACACGCCACTATACACACCCAATCCTAAAAACGTTTTATTCCAAACCACCATAAACACTACGCCACTTTCTCTGCAATCAGCGATATATCCTCAGACAATCGTATCGCATTTTGCTGAAAACTGAATTTGAACAGTGAATGGTATTCGCACAATGTTTTTTAATATGGCGTTTATATCATTGTTAAATGTTTTAATGGAAACATGGGGTATCCAGAAGGATGATGAAAGTCACAAAACAGGAACCAAACATTCCAATCTCATTTTTAAAGTAAAACCAATATTATTATTGTTATGTTTTAAAAAAACATAATACATTAAGCAGTTATGCACGAAATATAAATAACATTAATTCTCTCATACTTTTATAATTTTTGGGGGTGTACAGGACTTTCTTACATGACCCCATTAGCGTTGTATGTCCATCTCAAAATTGTATCAAAACATGTTTTTGTTTCAAGAACATCATTTTCGTACGTACGTCCGTCACACTAAAAATTATCGTGAATATGTCCAAACAAAAGTTAGAAAACATGTTTAAATACAATAAACGGACCTGAAGCTATCCCAGTATTGAACAATTTAGATAAGACATACATATCATTATTGTGTTGATGGGGACATATATTTTACATGTCCTGTAACGAAGAAGTTATGACCTTTACTATAAGGCTATAATAAGCGGTGTTTCAGTCTAGCCTACTAAATAAAATCTTGAGGTGGTCCTGAGGATCATGTTAACATACATTATTCAGTTAAAACGTTCTAAACAATCCCATTGAAAGAATGTGTAATAAACATTGAGCAGATATAGTCTCTTCGACACGTTCGTAAGATACATCGGATGACAATGGCAAGACCATAATTATTTTTTTTCGAAATTCAGACTGTCCCCAAAATAGTCTACAATATAATAAACTGAGGGTGGGAATTAGGATGTAATAAAATTAGCTAATGATAACTAGTGATAAAAGTAGGCAGTTAAATACTTGGGGAACCAGGTGCATATTCCAGTTGGGTTTTCTAATTGAACACCTCACTCTGGTCCCACCCAGGGATGTAGCTGAGCACTCAGCTGATGTTATGAACTCATAGAACTGGAAACAGCCTTTCCCCTCCGTGGATCCTTATTTTTCCCATTCCAACCAGGTCCTCACGATGCATATTAAAGTTCATATTATGTGCTGCCATGTATGTGGAAAGTGCATGGGAAAATGTAACAAATATCTTCTGAAGATTGTGTTAGAATTATCAAATGTTTGACATCCAATTGCCAATAATTAAAAAATTGATCAATGTGCTCTTAACCGTGTTTTTTTTTGTGTTTTTTTTGGAAAACGAACCCTTTATCTTCCTTATTCCTTTTTTCCTCAATTATTATTCTATTTGGTCATTAATTATTGGGGTCTTGGGTAGACCAGTATTGATGTTATGTTAAAATTAATTCATCCAAATCGGGCATGTACGTCCGTCACACATTTTACGTACGTCAGTGACAATATTTACCATGTATCAGTAAGGTCCAGTTACTTTATTACATTCTGAATATGCTGTGATGCCTTTCTCTGATGTTCAGACTGTATTTACAAATAGGAATTAATTACGTGAGTACTAACGATCCACAGAATTTTTTATCATATTTTGATGACACTGGCTGTTTACTAAGTATGCATGTACGTCCGTCACGCGCCTTGGGACAACCATTCAAAAATTTCTGTCCAGACAAATTTATTTTAAGGGTCTAATACAAACGTTTAACTAATGGTTGAATGAAACCATCATTAACGTTTCCGATTTTTATTAACTTGTTTTAAAATTTAGTATTTTAGTCGTCCAATGTTAATACTAATAGTAATACATTCAATCTACCAATTTCAAAATGCATTCAGTATAGAGAAACATCCCCAACTGCCAGGTAAATAGATATTCACATGACTGCAATACTGAAACTGACTTACCTGTATCATCATAAAAACCCATTGGATACAATGATACCTCACCCAGCTGTTATGCAAATAGATATGCAAATGGTTGTAAAACTGAAACTGACTTACCTGTACCCATTTAAAAAAAAAAATTATATAGTGATACAAACCCCAGCCGCCATGAAAATAGATACACTAATATTTGTAATACTGAAATGATTTACCTGTACCTATTGAAAAACAAAAACAAACACCCCCCCCCCCTCCCACACACCCCAAAACCCTCCCAAAACAAACACACAAAATAAAAACTACAACAAAAAACAAACACCCCCCCCAAAAAAAAAAACAAACAAACAAACAAACAAAAAACAAACAAAAAACCCCACCAAACATTGTACATAACTATACATGCCCAAGCTGTCATGAACATAGATATTCATGAAATATAAGAAAAACAACGGACATACGTTTCGTATTGCAATCTAAGTTTTGACAATAAAAGTTGGTTGTATTATTCATTATCTTTTAGCTGGTTTTTTGTTTGTTTGTTTTTTGTTTGTTTTTTAAATACAGGTGTAGTTCATTCCCTATTTAGCTGGTACATTTACATGTGACACGTCGAGCTAGCATTCGACCCGTACAGTATTCCCTATTTAGCTGGTACATTTACATATGACACGTCGAGCTAGCATTCGACCTGTACAGTATTCCCTATTTAGCTGGTACAGTTACATATGACACGTCGAGCTAGCATTCGACCCGTACAGTATTCCCTATTTAGCTGGTACATTTACATATGTCACGTCGAGCTAGCATTCGACCCGTACAGTATTTCCTATTTAGCTGGTATGTTTACATATGACACGTAAGCTTAGCATTCGACCCGTGCATTATTCCCTATTTAGCTGGTATAGTTACATATGACACGTAGAGCTAGCATTCGACCCGTACAGTATTCCCTATTTAGCTGGTACGTTTACATATCACATGTCGAGCTAGCATTCGACCCGTACAGTATTCCCTATTTAGCTGTTATATTTACATATGACACATCGAGCTAGCATTCGACCCGTACGGTATTTCCTATTTAGCTGGTACATTTACATATGACACGTCGAGCTAGCATTCGACCCGTACAGTATTCCCTATTTAGCTGGTACATTTACATATGACACGTCGAGCTACCATTCGACCCGTACAGTATTCCCTATTTAGCTGGTACATTTACAATGTCACGTCGAGCTAGCATTCGACCCGTACAGTATTTCCTATTTAGCTGGTATGTTTACATATGACACGTAAACTTGGCATTCGACCCGTGCATTATTCCCTAATTAGCTGGTATAGTTACATATGACACGTAGAGCTAGCATTCGACCCGTACAGTATTCCCTATTTAGCTGGTACGTTTACATATGACACGTCGAGCTAGCATTCGACCCGTACAGTATTCCCTATTTAGCTGGTATATTTTCAGATGCCACGTAGAGCTAGCATTCGACCTGTACAGACCGGTCTCGGTGGCGTCGTGGTAGTCCATCGGTCTACAGGCTGGTAGGTACTGGGTCCGGATCCCAGTCGAGGCATGGGATTTTTAATCCAGATAGCGACTCCAAACCCTGAGTGAGTGCACCGCAAGGCTCAATGGGTAGGTGTAAAACCACTTGCACCGACCAGTGATCCATAACTGGTTCAACAGAGGCCATGATTTGTGCTATCCTGCCTGTGGGAAGCGCAAATAAAAGATCCCTTGCTGCTAATTGGAAGAGTAGCCCATATAGTGGCGACAGCGGGTTTCCTCTCAAAATCTGTGTGGTCCTTAACCATATGTCTGACTCCATATAACCGTAAAAAAAATGTGTTGAGTGCGTCGTTAAATAAAACATGTCTTTCTTTCTTTCAATGTGACCTAGTGGTGTGTTTAAACAAAAAACACTTTTAATTAATTTATTTTTAGTTTATTTATTTATTTATTTTTATTATTTTTATTGTTATTATGATTATTATTATTTTTATTTTTTTTATTGTTATTATTATTATTATTATTATTATTTATTTATTTATTTTTTATTTAAAGGGACATTTCTGAGTTGGCTGCATAGTCATACATCCAATTGAAAACTACACGACAGAAATCGATTATATTGTGGCGTATAGGTAACCTGACAATCATGGGTCTCTGACACGTACGTTAGCAACGGCTGTAAATAATTTTTAGTCAAAAAAGATATTAAAATTTGCTGAAAACCTGGTTTTTGGGGATATGTAAGAAATATAATAATACATTAGTGTCCGTTAGATAGCATTTATCTCACAACTCGTTGTTTAAAAACGCTCGTTAGATACATTTTTTAAAACAACTCGTTGTGAGATAAATGCTATCTAACGGCCACTCATGTATTATTCTCTATGCACATTTGTATGTATTTTTACGTGAGAAGGAAGAAAGAAATGTTTTATTTAACGACGCATTTGACATATTTCAGCTGCGGTTATAGGCGTTGGTTTATATAAGAAATCCGCTCCCGCTGCACAGTAAACCACTCTTTCCGATTAGCAGCAAGTAGGACTGAAACGTGTACCCGGGAAAATTTGTGAGGCCAGAAAGGATTTAATTATCCACTGCGCCAGTGCGTTAATATCTATGTATGTAACAGTCAACCTTGACATACATACAATATATAGGTATTCATACATCAATACATACTAGCCAGTGCCAGGTCTGCCCACTGTTTCATGCACGTAAGCGGGATCGACCGCGTAGGTTGTAGGCCCCAGGCATGTGATTGAGTTAAAGAGCATCCTTTTTATGGATGCCTCAATAGCTCAGAGCGCATCGTGGTTACTCTTGCAATTTGCGGGTGATTCGGTGCCACAGGTTCGAT
Source organism: Gigantopelta aegis (assembly GCF_016097555.1). Classification (NCBI taxonomy): domain Eukaryota; kingdom Metazoa; phylum Mollusca; class Gastropoda; order Neomphalida; family Peltospiridae; genus Gigantopelta; species Gigantopelta aegis. The sequence goes on along the minus strand of NC_054710.1, from coordinate 41,198,483 downwards.
TCCCAGCAACGGCATCCATCATAATAGACTCCATCATAATTATGTGATCATGTGGGATAGAAGTATACCCGAGGTGCTGGGAATGTCGACCCGGGACGATATTTCCACCACCGACGGTGTACTTTTTCTACCCCACATGACCGCATATGATGGAGTCTTTTTCTCACATCCATTCAATATATAAACCATTATTGTACACGAACAACCTATGTTTGGGTTACCACTATGTCACTCTGCTAGTGGCAATGTCACTCTACTAGTGACATCAACGATGTATTCCTAATTCTTTTCGAGGTGGCACCATGACTGCGGTTGGACCGACTGGGGGCGCCATGGGTGTGTGTGTGCGTGTGTGCGTGTGTGTGTGTGTGTGTGTGGGGGGGGGGGGTTATTCCACCGGAGATTATGGGTAGGGCGCTTAGGCGTAGGCGGTTTCGGCCGTAGGGTGAGTTTAGGTTTGTGGGCCTGCCTCCCCCACCTCCTTCCCTTCTCTAGTTGGTCACACTAACGTTACCGAATTGACTACTGCCCCTCACTTCAAACATTTACTAACGTCTCCTACCAATCTCCTACTCCCCTCCACCTAAAGGGCTTAAGCGCCAAATATATTAAATGTTCTAATAAAAGTAAGTAAAATATATTTATTTAGATTGCGCAACTAAATTTTAAAGTTCTGGTATTTATTTAGCGGTAAGTTTCAAAACTGTCCCAAATATTTCTGTCCCGGGTCAGGCCACTGGCTATCTGGAGACCGGACCCGGGACAGACATGCTCGAAACTCTAGTGGTATATGAGCATGTAAATAAATATCGGTTTCGGTTTCTTTATTTGAGCGTTTTATCATAAATGAACTGCACTATCGTATTTGCCGCGTCTGTTTCATGTGCTAAATACAATTTAACACTAAAAATTAACAAAAAGTTAACATGGGTAAACAGACTAATAACATCAGATGGTTTGTGGCAAAAGTTGACAAAGACAATATTACTTGAATTTGGAAGTTTAGACCTTTTTTCATTTCAGAAAAAAGCAATTACTTAAGATATCAAAATGTGTCCAAAATTTATTCTGGAAAGATGTAATCAATAATTATGCATTACTACAGGAAAATGATTTTCAAAATGAAAACCAATTGATACAAACCTCATTACAGTTCCTACATTGGTATGAAAAGGGTCTAAAATCGGTATGTGATTTATTTACACCGAATGGTATGATAAAGCGATTCATAAGAGTTAAAAATGAATATAACCTAAATGGTAATTATTTACTATACTTTCATATATATTCAAACTATTGGTTACGCAAAATAAAAGGACATATGTTAACTTTGGAAACCCCAGATAATGACAATATTTTAAAAAGAATTCAAAAATTGAAAAGCTGTAAATTTATTTACTATTTATATATGAAATCAAAAGTGTTTTCTACCTTACATATTGCGAATAAATGGTCACAAAAACTTAATACAAATATTACTGAAGGTCATTTGTCAAAATGTTTTGAAATTATAAAACAAATTACCCCTGACATTAAAACTAAAAACTTTCAATTCAAGCTTATACATCGTATTTTGACAACAAATACCTATCTCTGTATGTATGGCATACAGGCGGATAATAAATGCAGTTTTTGTGCTAACGAACCAGAATCTTTGGAACATATATTTTTCTATTGCCCTCACTCTAATCAAATATGGAAAACATTTCAAGTCCATCAATTCCACTTAGTTTATTTTTACGCTAATGGAAACATCCTTTCAGCTGGAGATAAAACATTTCCTTAATTTTCTTACTAATATAACTGTCCTCGATGACTTTGCCAATCCCTATTACGCAATAGAAGTACATAGCTATTTTTCATTATTATTATTTTGCGATGTTATTTCTTCAGATAAGATGTATAATATTTATTATGTATATGTGTGTGTGTGTAGTATACCCAAGCCACATGGGTATATAACACGGATGTAAATGTGGCATTTCATGGAAATAAACTTTTGAAAAAAAAAAAAAAAAAAAAAAAAAAAAACAATAATAATAATAAAAAATATTTAACAAATAAAAATAATAATAAAATAATAATAATAAAAAAAATTAACAAGATAACTTTTATAATCAAGGTTTTAATAACAAAATATTGATCTAAAGCAAACCAACTCTGACTGATATGACGTCATATATTACCAACACCGTAATACCCATGTTAAATTCAATGATGTCATAGCTCATGCAAGACAGATTTATTGGCTAGGAATGGGAGAATTAATTATCCCCTGCGCCAATGCGTTAATATCTATGTATGTAACTGTCAAACCCGAAATACATGTACATACAAACTATAGATATTAATACACCAATAAATACATACCTACACACGAAAGTACATATTATACATACATAAATATATGCACATGTTCATACGTACGTGCATGCATGCATACAACAATGCATACGTACGTGCGTGCATGCATACAGAGAGAGAGAGAGAGAGAGAGAGAGAGAGAGAGAGAGAGAGAGAGAGAGAGAGAGAGAGAGAGAGACAGCGAGACAGACAGCGAGACAGACAGACAGACATATATATATATATATATATATATATATATATATATATATATATATAGAGAGAGAGAGAGAGAGAGAGAGAGGAGAGAGAGAGAGAGAGAGAGAGAGAGAGAGAGTACACACAGACATATACACATACTACTCTGAAGCACATTCGTATATAGAAATATACCAAATAGATGGGACAAAAATGTACTAACACTATTAAACTAGGGTATAGCACCAGCCAGCAGTTACTATAGACCACAGGCGCCTTATACTTGGAAATGACCATAAACTAATTTAGCAGTAGGCTCGTGGATATGCTTTATGAACTTTTGCATGCCTGATTACAAAATATCATGAACTGGACAGCTTCAGATAGCATTCACTATACGTTGGTACTTGACGATGCTTGTTATTGGTTTAGCTCTAAATTGTTGATTACATTATTACGTGTAAAGTGACAGACTCTAGTAGTGTTTAAACTCTATGGCGAATTTCAGTATTAGAGCTGGGGGTTTTGATAACTTAAATCAGACATTACTTCTACACTCGAGACTCTAATATAGTCTGAAAAACTCAGGGTTGGAAATTAACATGAAAACTACGGTCGCCAGCAGGGCCAGTTGAAGAAAAATCTTACTGGCCCTTTTCAAATTCAACTAACCCTCCAATTATCACACTGAAATTTAACCAAAATGAAAACTAGAATGTTCTTTGTTGAATAATAACCACGTGCTCACCGTTTATAATCCGTTTGCTTCAAAAGAAAACCGATGAATTGGCATGTAACTTCATAATGAATAAACTTAAAATTCATATAAAAAACGTTTTCTTAAGTTTTAACCCCATACCAACTTAAATAAAAAAAATTGAAAAAAGAAATCCAGTATAAATAAAAATGTTTCTTGCCAAATAATTGTGACACTACTGTCATGACAACGCCGTACAAATTGTATGCATGCCACGTCTGGACTCGAAACGTTTTATAAGCACGGAGCCAGGTCCTTAATTAGTTCTTAATTCTGTTTAGTATATTATCAGGTCCCAGATAGTTGCGTCACTTAATAAGAACCTCACTTTTAAATGTAGGGACTACGTTAGTTGTCGCCATTTCACAAATCTGTAGGCTTGTAACATTTCTTTATGTCTAACCACTTTCCAATGTCAGGATATGTTTTTCTGTAAGACGGAAGCTGGTGTAAATGTTTACAAATATCACACCAAGGTTGCGGATGAACGCTGCCGTATTTGGACTTGTTTTCCAACGCCTGCGCATAAGCTGTGTCATTTTTTCTTAAATACAATAAATATTTCCCCAAATCTTCAGGCGTTTTGAAATTCGAAGCATCGATAAACGAATGACTTGGAAATGAACTGGAGTAATCTCCCCCTCCTCGTACAACAGGAACTACGTCATGCTTGAAAACTTTGAACAATTTTTCTGTCACGTAATCGTCGCACATTTGGCTTTCAAAAGCAAGATAGAATCTGTAGTTTTTAAAACAATTTCGTTCCATTTGTTTTGGACATTTCAGCTTTCCACATTTACCATAAATATCAACCTGAACCCCGTACTGCTGTAACCTCTTCACGTAGTCTTCCCGCCGTCCTGACGTCACGCAATTACTTACAATCCAGAGAGCGGATTTTGTTTTAGATTTTGCGATTTTCAACCAGTCTTTCTTGGCTCCATTTCTATTTACAATGGCACCATACGGAAACTTGAAATCTGAATCCGACCTGTACGTTATCGTCCAGTTAAACAGTGTATTCCAATATTTCGACGGCCATTTTACGTAACGGAGGGTGCTTTCCGATTCTCGGCAGTAAAACATCCAAATCTGGTTTGGGTGTGGTCGCTGAGGCGGCTTCTCTTCCGGTTTTAAGTAAAATGCGTTGACGATGACGCCGTCTGCCTTGGCGATGTCGCTGCTGTTCTGTGAAACCTTGCACGTGTAACGTCCGCAAGTCGACGTCCTCGTGATCGACTGGTTCCATATACGGGAGGCGCCGTTATACCAGACGATAAGTTTGTCTTTCGCGCCAAGTTGCATCGTTCTTTCTTTCGCGCCTACTTTTGCCTTCCTTTCTTTTTCGCCCTTTTGTTTCGAGTTGACTTTGGCGTCTTTGGCGACTTTCTGCATCGTGCTTTCGTCAGCTGTGTGGTAATCGACCATTGTGTTTGGCACTGGGCTGACTTCGTTCAGTTGTGAATAATTTGCAAACAGTATCAACAAAAGTACAGCTCCAATCAGGCACAGCCATTTTCGCTTTCTAGAGAACAATATAAAAGAAAGAATACAACGAGTACAGTATATCTACAGGTCTCGGTTAAGAAAGAATACAACGAGTACAGTATATCTACAGGTCTCGGTTAAGAAAGAATATAACTAGTACAGTATATCTACAGGTCTCGGTTAAGTCATCGAACATAAGGCTGATAGGTGTCGGGGTCACCTCCCCGTACCGCCTCACACCCAGCGGCAGTTTAACGACTTAGTGGATACGTGTAAAGGCACTACACTAATTTCTCTCTACAACTAACAGCTCACCACTAACCCACTGTTCTAGACAGACAGTCCAAATAGCTGAATTGTGTGCCCCGGACAACGCGCTCGAACCTTAATTGGATATAAGCACGAAATTAAGTTTAAATGAATGAAAGGGAGCTGTGTTTCGATTACTGGGTTTAACTAGCTTGTGTTGTTTAATTTTATTTTTACTTGTTTCCATGTCTTTTTTTTTTTTTTTAATCTTTTCTAGATTTTCTTGTACAGATCTGTACAGTATTAAATGATATAATGTATTAACAGTACTAGTATTTATCACGCACCCTGCAAACTAATCAGACCAAGTCTCCGGCAAAACCAGTGTTGGAAAATTACACACATGGTCACAACAAACAAACAAGTGTCGCGGTTGGTGGGATGCGGACTGCGATGTGTAAGATGGGCTGCCAGAATAATAAGATAAGAAATGAGAGAAAGGGGGATGGGTGGCAGTGGACTAATTTTAAAAATAGTAACAGTGGCATAGTTAAAGCAGGGACCCACTACTCACCTGAAAATACCTGTAAAATGAGAGATTTGACTCATCTGAATATACCTGTAATGATGAGAGATCTTACTCACCTAAATATACCTGTAAAGATGACAGATTTGACTCACCTGAATATACCTGTAAAGATGAGAGATGCAACTCACCTGAATTTACTTGTAAAGATGAGAGATATGATTCACCTGAATATACCTGTAAAGATGGGAAATTTGACTCACCTGAAAATACCTGTAAAGATGAGAGATCTGACGCACCTGAATATACATGTAAAGATGAGAGATTTGACTCACCTGACTATACCTGTAAAGATGAGAGATTTGACTCACCTGAATATATCTGTAAAGATGAGAGATTTGACTTATCTGAATATACTTGTAAAGATGAGAGATCTGACTCACCTGAATATACCTGTAAAGATGAGAGATTTGACTCACCTGAATATACCTGTAAAAATGGGAGATTTGACTCACCTGAATATACCTGTAAAAATTAGAGATTTGACTCACCTGAATATACCTGTAAAGATGAGAGATTTGACTCACCTGAATATACCTGTAAAGATGAGAGATTTGACTCACCTGAATATACCTGTAAAAATTAGAGATTTGACTCACCTGAATATACCTGTAAAGATGAGAGATTTGACTCACCTGAATATATCTGTAAAGATGCTAGATTTGACTCACCTGAATATACCTGTAAAAATGGGAAATTTGACTCACCTGAATATACCTGTAAATATGAGAGATTTGACTCTACACACCATGTTGTTCCTTACTTCTAACACCAAGACAAACTTTGTTTGGATCTGTGATAAGAGAACAGTGATACTGAAACCATTGATAACACGTTACGATCCGCCATCTTGACAAATATAAGCAACTGTTATTACATAAGGGATTGTCTGTGCTACCCTCAACCTCCACCCCACCAAACTCCCCTTACACATGCTCTTAAATTCCTTATTATCTGGAAGCGCGGAACTAAAAATAATAAGAAGAGGGCGTCACATTAAAAACTGTAGTTCGGTGGCGTTGAATAAAAGAAGAACGTCTTCTGGCCGAATACAAAGTACCATTAATTACTTGATTAAATGGAGATAGGGGCGTGATTCGTGGACCTCCGCCGCCCCCCCCCCCCCCAACCCACCCCCCGCCGCCCAAACCCGCTCCTGATAGGTGTCAATATCAAAATAAATATAAAGAGAGGAAAGAAAGAGAACTACATGTATAGTCCGTCCCATTATTCTATTAAAATGGGTGTTTTTTTTGGTGGGTTTTATTTAGTTTGTTGTTTGTTTGTTGGTTTGTTTGTTTGTTGTTGTTTTTTGTGTTTAATAAAAAGAAAAGAATTTCAGTGTTTTGGAAATAACAAAGAAATACAATTTGTCTGCAATTTACAAATTAATCCGCTCAGAAATAAATAACTTGTAGTAAATTACATGATATAAAAAAATGCTATCCCTGTTTGAAGGACTATAGATACGTAACAACAACAACAACAACAACAACAATAATAATAATAATAATAATAATAATAATAACACAATAATAACAATAATAATAATAATAATAATAATAATAGGAAGAACAGAACAGAACAGAAGAGAACAGAACAGAACTTTATTACAATTAGGCCGTTATGCAGCAGTTTAAGATGAACATACATATTCTGATTTTAACAAGATGGTTTAAAGGAAGGTAAAAATAATAGAAATGCATGGCTTGGTACATATATGAATACAAATACAGTACATGGTATTACATTATAAAGATATGTGTATCAACAATATAAATACATGATATTACATTATCGAGATATGTGTATTAACAATATAGATACATGATATTAAGTTATAAAGATATGTGTATGAACACTATAAATACATGCTATTACATTATAGAGATATGTGTATTAACAATATAAATACATGCTATTACATTATAGAGATATGTGTATTAAAATATAGATACATTCCGTTATGTAACAGAGTAGAGATATATTGTAAAATATAATTATTCCGAATATTTCAGTTACAACTGTGTAGTTTACATTTCTTGATATTACAAAATATAGATATAAATATTTAGTGATTTTCAATTTTTATTAACGTGTATAATTTGATGTAAAAATAAAAATAAAGTTTCATAAATTAACACTAAAGATGTAAAATAATGTAATACAATTTAAACTATATCAAGTATATTGACCTTTATTTTCATTAACTGGTTAAAGTAAGGCAATTTTGGTTGTTGTTGGGTATTGTTATTGTTATGGGCGTTTAAATACTTGAACAGTTATATTCGTAAATTTAGCAAATTGTTTTAGTGTGCTTATTCTTTTACTGCTCATAAGTATTGTGTTAGGTTGACCTGGGCGTACAGGTTCTAAGTCCTTGTAACGATAAACAATAAGAACGTGACACTTTTAGTACGCTGCACGGTTTAATATCTAAGACTACCATTCCATACCTGGGGTAACTCCCCGTATGTACTTCTGTATTAAATCCCTGAACTATGTCAGATGCTCTCTAACCTTACATCCCCCTTTCTTTATGATTAAACTTAATTTTACACTTCCCGATGTATTATTAAAAACTGTTCTTTCATGTTCCAAATAACAGTCCTACTTGCAATGTTCAAATAAGAAACTGGCTAACTACTGAAACTAATATCTCTATGCCGTCCAACTTAAAATGAAACTTCCCACATTTAAAGGCCCAGTTTTTGTGGTACTTTAACTACGCGACCACTTCTGGTTATAGTCCCCTTTGGATGGGTGATTGTTACACCAGAAGACGACGAAGCAGACTCTGTCATGGTCTCCTCATACATCACTGGTACAGGATCGATATCCATAGAAATATTGTCCTCTGCAGGGTTTGGCGAGGTCGATGACACTGCAGGGTTGATTAATTGATGAGGAGGCGGACTTGAACTTCGTCGATTTAGGTGCCCCCTATTCCTTCTGCGTAGCCCAGTCGATGTCCTGACTACATAAGATCTCGGACCAATAGACTTCACAACTTCCCCCTTCATCTCAGTCGGTTCTTTGATAAAAATCTGATCTCCAGGTAACAGATTCGGAAATGTAGTAGCTCTATGCCGCCTGCCAAAGTTCTTTTTCTGCACTTCCTTCTGGTTTGCATTTACCAACTTCATGTCAGCCAGCTTAGGCCAATCAGGAGTAAGCAAGGCAGGGACGACTGGAACTCTCGTCCTCAGGCAACGGCCCATGGATATTTTTGCTAGACTGAAACCACACTGGAGAGGAGTAGCGCCAGATATGGGTCTCTCAGCTTTCAACGGAAAATTCTTGACCGTCTGCACAGCCCTTTCAGCTTCCCTAGCTTGCGGATAATGAGGACTGCTGGTTTCATGGGTAAATCCATATTCTGTAGCAAATCTGCTGAATTTCTGGGATGCAAATTGTGGTCCATTATCTGACTGAACAACTTCAGGATTCCCGTGTCCTGGCCACCACACAGAACACTTGGCCAAAGTTCTGCACTTTACAATGCCTTGATGGCCATCATGAATTCGGGTCAAAATGTCCTTCCTCGGTTCCACCGGGATGACAAGTCTAGTGCGATAAAGTAATAGTCCTTCTTGGACTGTTGAGTCGTCTCTCGCCATGAAGAATGGACAAACATCTGGATGAAGTTTGGACTTCGCAGCAGACCATCCATCTCTGCAGTAACGAGCAACTTGACTACATACCCGGTCTTGCTGCTGCTTCGTCCTGATCTCTACTAGCCGACTTTGGGTCGCTGGTATACCATCAATTACAGACTGTACTAAGGCTGTGGCATCACTTTCCAACAACAGGTCAGTTTCCTGGGGAGATCCAACCGGAGCGCGAGACAACGCATCTGCAGTCGTCAGGTTCTTACCCACTGTATAGATCACTTCATAGCTGTACCGCATAAGGTGCTTTAAATAAATAGTATACAGTTTTTTTAACAAGATTAAGTACTCTAATAATACATTTCACCTACATTTATGTAAATTACACACTTGAGTCATTTTTCAAAAATGGTATTTTATCGTTAGAAAATCTAATAGGCTAATATTCTATGCTGTCTAAATGTATTTATTGTCAGATGCTGGTACACTTGTCAAGTTTATTGCAGAAAATGTGCCAAAAAGGTTAACATTTGGCTTGTAATACATATGGCAGAATAATCCATAATGCATATTCAGTGGTCATTACTACAAACATCCTTCCAATCAAGAAATACTACGCTGAGGTATCCAAGACACTGGCACATGATTACACTTGTTAATAGTTATCACTGGAAACTGAAAAATATGGTGCAAGTACCTCTTGGTAGGATTTATATCAGCATTTTGTGCCAAAATCTTCATTTTCAAAGTTGTCGTCAACAAAAAACATATTATGGTGTATACCTAAGTAACATCTGTAGGGCATATTCATATGAATATGCATTTATATGGGGTGTTTTGCCTTTTACAAGTGGCTACATGTCTAATACAGTAAACGAAGTAGATTCAGTAAATATAGCAGGTCAAAATTGAATCTGAGGTCTATCATGTCTAATTTTCCCTGAAATTAGTGTGTAAACATTTGTTGCAAATGGCCCCAATTTTGTGACTTTCACCATACCTCTGACACATTTCTAATACGGTACCATGAATTCAGTCACCATATCTTTAATAAGCCTCCAATTATCATATCTAAAATGCAAAATTTTATAGTTTCAGATTTTGTTTTTTCAAAAATTTAAATTTAAGTTTAATATTTCATTAAAAATGAAGTAAAATCTAATGATTGTTTTTTTTTCCTTTAAATATTTCAAAATCTTTCCAAGACAACACTGTGTAGATAGAACATATGTAGACGAAAAAAATAGCTGTTCATTGTATGAAGAAATTCCAACATTTGATAAAGTTATTACATTTTGAAGTTGGTGTCCCTCAAGTTTCCATTGCTAAAATTGGCCATGGCCAGGCACTGTGGTAAGTGTTTTAACACAGCCTCTATATACTCTCATTTTAAAGGTGACATCCCGATATTTACTTTGCATTGCTTTAATATGTATATCATTGGAATACATTAGTGTGGGCCAGTTTTGAGGTGAAAAATTGACTGATAGGCCTCAGATTACAGTTATCTTCCCATTTGGTTGTCCAAAATCCGGAAATTTGTCGGCGTAAGTAGTCTGATTATTTCATGGCAGACAGCTATGAAGTGGCAACTATGTAACTGAAGTGTAACTTGTTGACATTGAAGACTTGTTTGTGGTAATTCCGGCCCATGCAAAAGTAGTGCTTTTTGTGTAAAATGGGTGTAATCCGGCCTGGTTTAGAGGGTGTGTTTGTTTAAACCAATATGCTGGGAGAAAGAGCTGGACAACTGGGTATGTGTACCCCAGGCAGGCAAAGGTACATACAAAAATCCACGGGGCTGCTTATATTAATAAAAATGTTATAGCCACTAAGGCTATATAGAAACATATAGCGAAATTAATTGTGGTCTAAGGCCATTTAACAGTAGACGAAAAACAGACAAATAGTTCAAGGGGTATAACTCTATCTGTCCTGTTAGGATAGTTACAAATGCGGTTGTTTCTCTTGATTCGGCGAATCTTTTGCGCGGAACGTTCTGACGTGAACCCAATTTTGCTAATTGAACTGACAAGACGAGGTCGCGATTTCCTATTTCTGGAAATACTCCAAAGTTCACCTTTATTTGTTACCAAAACCTCCGGATTCTGACACCAGATCGTTTTAGGTTGACCTGGGCGTACAGGTTCTAAGTCCTTGTAACGATAAACAATAAGAACGTGACACTTTTAGTATGCTGCAAGGTTTAATATCTAAGACTACCATTCCATGCCTGGGGTAACTCCCCGTATGTACTTCTGTATTAAATCCCTAAACTATGTTAGATGCTCTATAACCTTACAATAAGTTCTCTAAATTTATATATATTTGGTCGGATATATTAATATGGACGTAAACATTCTTTCTTGATATTATTGAAAAAACTACGTACAAATAAATAATGAAATACGTCTCCTATATCACAAATAGTACAAAGTCTGTCTTCTAATAGAACTGTATCCCAACGTCCAGCAGTCTCAACAGGTAAATAATGGTTAAAAATTCTAAATGTTATCATAACTGTCCATAATGTTTTAGGAATAATATTAAGATAATTTTCAAAATTTAGTTGCTCTTTGAAATGTTTTGTAGGTTTTACCTCTCGATGATTATTTTTCCATGTTTGTAAATACTGATCGTTTTGTCTTATTCTAATTTTTTGTGATAGCCATTTTACAGACAGAAAGGTTTGTGATAGCCATGTATTACTCATTCCTAGATGATCTAAAATATTTTTAACAACAGCAATCCAGTTATAGCTAGTTCCATTGCTAATTTGCTAATATGGTCTCTCATCATTGATTTGCATAATAATAGAGATAGTTTAGACTGTTTTCCTGAGATAACTCGTGCCCAATAACAAATTAATCTTTTGTGCATAGTCAACCCAATTGGCATTCTACCAAATTTAGAATTTTTTTACAGGAAAAATATGTCTAATAAAATTGATTTGAACAGAGTTACAGATGTTGTTGTTTTTGAATCCCCGTATTTCACAGCCATATAATAATATTGGCAGAACCATCGAGTCAAACATTTTGAGTTTACACTCTATTGATAGGTGACGATCTTTTGCTTTTGCCAGAACGAAATACATAGCCTTTGTCGCCTGTTGTTTAAGTATAATCTGAGTATTTTAAAAGTTATTTGATTTAGTAAAAGTGGCACCTAAATATTAGTAAAAGTGGCACCTAAATATTTGTATTCTTTCACATTTTCGAGAGGAGTTTTTCCAATCTTAAAAGTATATTTATAATCTTTAGAATTTCCATTAAAAATTAATACTTTTGTTTTTGTAGTATTTATTTTCAGTTTCCAAATATTACAATATTGATAGAATATATTTAACGTGCGTTGTAAATTAACCGCACTTGTTGCTAGTAAAGCAGCACCAATAGCGTACAATAAGCAAAGACGATGTATTCCAATGTCTAGTGGATTAGTTTTGTTATCTTTGATGTAAGAAACGCCTTCACAGCCGTGGTCGAGTAAATAGTGTTCTAGTCATATAAATACAGGGAAAATAAAATTGGGGATAAATTTCACCCTGATGTACACCTTTATGGCATGCGAATAATGGTGATTTATTGTTATTTACAAATATTAATGATTTTATTCCTTGATTCATTTGATAAATGATTTTAAATAATTTACCATTTATGTTATTTTCTAGTACCTTGTGCCATAGATGTGCTCTTGGGATCATATCGAAAGCTTTTTCAAAATCAACAAATGCGCAATATAGGTGTTTTCTTTTCTTTGTTTTTTTGTTTTTTAGGATACCAAATAGTGAATTAAGTGTAAATAAGTGATCTGTAGCCGAATAACCTCTACGAAAGCAGCCTGGGCCTTCGCTCATAACATCGTTTTCTTCAATAAAAGTAGTTAACCGGTTATCTAATACAGTTGTAAATAACTTGAACAGCAATATAGTAATGTAAGTGGTCGATAATTCTCAAGGTTGAACTACTACATTTATTTTTAGAGACTGGTATAATTATTCTAGTCAGCCATATTTCTGGATACACACTGTGGTCTAAAACTATATTAAAAAGATTAACATAGAATGGAAGCAATAAATGGTCTGTCGATTTAATACAGTCGTTAATTATTTCATCTACACCTGCCGCGTTATTGTTGTTCAGTTGTTTTATATATTTTTTATTTCGTCCTCACTGAATCTTCCATTTATAATAGCAAAATTGCTTACATGGTCCACGAGATCATCAATATATATGTCGGGCACTGTATCAGCCGACAGGTCCTTATCTAATCCACTGAAATAATGAAAGAAGTCTTCAACCGGTGGTACACTTTCTGTCCTGTTCTGTCATCTGTTTTTAATAGCCTCATGTTCTGCTCAGTTTTAAATTGATAATGAGAATAAGATTTAAATATAATAATACTTCTTATAGCATTTACTTGCGTTTGTTGGACTCATTTTATTTTCTATAGTTTTATGTTTCGAGAAACATTTTTCTTTTTGCCTCAAAATATTTTGTTCGTAGAAGCTTACACCGTTTACTAAACCAGGGTCGCTTATTACTCGGAGAAGTGCCAGATCTGTGTTTATATGTCAGCACGTGACCGAATGTTGATTTGGCCGAGTTTAAAAATAGCTTGTTCAGCGTGTCGACCGTTTGGTTTACACGTGTTGGGATACTGATAGATTCATCATCGATAGTTATTGATAGTGATTGAAGTAAGTTTGTATTGATATTGCTCATACATTCATTACTTTTATTGACGTTCCATTTACTGATTTTAATTGCCTCCGACTAGTCATTTATACATTGGTTATGTTTAGTTTATACACACTTCAAAGTCAAAGACAGATTTAAAGATGTAGCGAGTACTAATAACATAATCATCACACTACAATTTGTACTGGTAACTGCGCCTACATGTTTATCTTTTCCGCAACTACCATTGAGGATATATATATATATATAAATAATTATTTTGTTTGCACAAATCAAGAAGGTTGAAACCACGGCTGTTAACCCTACCCGTATCCTGGCTTGCTCTGTCCCTGGGTACATTTAAACTATCAAGCTTTGCTATATCATTTAAAAAGGTTTCCATGTCAACATTATCAATTATATATATATATATATATATATATATATATATATATATATATATATATATATATATATAGATAGATAGTATTATTATCAACAAGTGTAGTGTAATCGGGCAAACATCTAGTTCTTGCATTAAAATCACCCATTTGGAGCAGAAGTTTTCCTGGTTCTGTCATTTGGGAAATTTTATTTTCAACAATATCAAAGGTATCAACTTTTAAGTATGGTAAGCCAATTGGGGGAATATACACAACACCAGCAGTTATTATCTATACACTCTTTGTCTAAAATACTAAACCAAGGGTCTCACATTACAGGAAACATTTTAATCAGTATCGCGCAATCTAATTAAAATTAGCTCCACTATTACATGTGGATAAAACACCAGCCAGTTGGAGCTCATGTCCACCAATCAAAACCTTACTTGCAGAATCCTGCCAGTGATTTAAAAATAATTTGAAAACATTCCGAATTATCCTGAGGGTATACGACATGTTTCGTGTGAATTACGAATGCCTTAAAACATGTTTTATTTTATAAAATAAATAATTTGTAATGTAAAACTGGAGACTGATTTAGTTTTTTTTTTTTTATAAATAAATAAATAATTTTTAATCTAAAATTGAAGACTGATAACCCACCCCGTACGTATTGGTATGGTTCGCTGTACTGCGGCCACTAAAATAGACTCGCCCGATATTTTTAGAATTTGTATGCTCCCAAATAACGTTCTAAAAGCGAAGTGTGATTGGTCAATATCTAAATTATTATTTACAGACGAAATGTTACCTGGACATTGGGGAATACGCAGTGTTGTTAGTTTTAAATCACTGGCAGGATTCTGCAAGTAAGGTTTTGATTGGTGGACATGAGCTCCAACTGGCTGGTGTTAGATCCACATGTAATAGTGGAGCTAATTTTAATTAGATTGAGTATCGCGTCACGATTCGCTACGTAAGCGTGAACTAAAACAATAATACTAATACTAACAGGAGGGTCTCACATTACAGGAAACAGTTTAATCAGTGTCACATCACGATTCGCTACGTAAGCGTTAACTAAAATAATAATAATAATAATAATAATAATAATAACATAATATTGTTAATAATAATATAATAATAATAATAATAATAATAATAATAATAATAACAACAGGAAACATTTTAATTAGTATTGCGTCACGATTTCAGAGTTCGATACACAATAATTCTAAAACATTAAACAGTAGTTACTAATCAGTTTCCAATTGGATAGAAACGGCGATAGTATAAATTTTTGAAAATTAAATATTCCTGCAAAATGTTTAATGGCGATAAAAAGAGGAGTACTCGCCATATACAAAGGAGAAAACCCCAAAATGAAATGAAAAAGAAAGAAACAAAATACAATTAATTACTTGACCAAACGATAGCAGATACGGAGTCCACCCCGCACATCCCTCCTAAATCCGCGCCTGACAGGGTGAAATATTACGTATAGGGGAATGTCCGAGTAACTCTCCATTCCTGAAAAATAATGGAGACGAGGCCCTCTAGGGCAGAGTCCCATTATATTTCAAGAATGGAGAGTTAAGAGGATATTCCCCTACTTAAAATACACCACTAAATAATAATTTTATGTGAATATATGTTAGGACATGTATAGAGTTTAACACTAGAGATTTTGGTGGGTTAATTAAGTAGGGTTTTGTCTCTCGACTACTGAAAAATAATGGAGCGTTGTGACAATACTGTGACTTCGCAGGTGTATTTTAATAATTAGAAATAAGGGAAATGACAGAACTCACCTCGTATCGTCGTACTTCAGATAAAGTGGGAACGTTTGATGTGAGAGACGCCAGTGATCTGGGTTACCAACACATTCCTGAAGCCGAGCAATACTTTGCCAAACAACGTACAGCACCCAGCTTATTGTAATCATTGTGGGAAACCTAATCTATAATGAATATCTGTGACAAGGGCGGACAAATAAAACAGTTTAAGGAGGGGAGCAAGAAAGAAAGCGCACTGAGAGAGAGAGAGAGAGAGTGAGAGAGAGAGAGAGAGAGAGAGAGAGAGAGAGAGAGAGAGAGAGAGAGAGAGAGAGAGAGAGAGAGTGAGGAAAAAAAGAAAGAAAGAAAGAAAGAAATGTTTTATTTAACGACGCACTCAACACATTTTATTTACGGTTATATGGCGTCAGACATATGGTTAAGGACCACACAGATTTTGAGAGGAAACCCGCTGTCGCCACTACATGGGCTACTCTTTCCGATTAGCAGCAAGGGATCTTTTATTTGCGCTTCCCACAGGCAGGATAGCACAAACCATGGCCTTTGTTGGGTCGCCGTCTTCTCCTGCTATCAGATCTTCTCCGTCTATTGTCTCCGTAGATAAGCGTCACAATGGCCAAATTCCCGTCGTGCTGGACGCGGTACTGTTTTTTCAATTCAATTCTTTATTTCAGCCTTGAACCCGAAGTTCATCGGCACAAAACAAAAAACATACACATTTAGAACAGAATCTAATGCACGCAGGCATTAATGAACTGATGACAATATAGTAGCTAATATCCGAAGTAATTTTAATTTTAGGGTAAGCGTTGTGAACAGAGCATCCATTGGACTGGAAATACGTTTACAGCTGACATTAATACTTTGGTAATGTATTCCTTATCCACTGAAAATATAAGATTATTAAAGAAAACTCTGTAACCCTATATCCAGCTCCAGAGAGATGGCCCGCTCACAACGTGCACGTTATAAAACCAGTTATAGCTGAGCACAGGAAAATCAAGTATGGGTGTTTTGTTGTCTTTTACATACATTATGTATCAAATTACCTAATCGCCGTAAGTATGTTTACTTGATGAATTAAATAATGAAACCAACTTAAACATGGATGGATGGACCCAGTAATATTTGTTATATACAAACGTCTTACTTGGACAAAGGCCCAAATCCGCAAAGCAAGGGGTGTGTGTGTGGGGGGGGGGGGGGGGGGGGGGGATCTGTACGATTGCCGAAAACAACTTCATCGTCGGACGTACAGAGTAGAGCACTGGGACAAATTCCTGAAAAAAAGGCCCTTCAGTAAAAGTTTGGCATGCGTGAAATGGAAATTGAAAACAAATTGTTTGAAAATGGACACTTGGTTTGTATTGTGTTTTTTTTTTCAGGGGGCAGAGACATGCCCCTGATCTCCACTCTTGGATCCGCCCATGTGTGATTGCACAAAGACTCAATGCAAACGGCTATATCCATGCTAGACTTACTACCCGTCCATTATATGGTAATTATATATATATATATATATATATATATATATATATATATATATATATATATATATTCCGAAGTGAAAGTATGGGTTTAGGGAGATAAAGAACAAATATGGCCCCAGCATTATTAACTTCATTAAAATAAATTTCTGTTGTTTTTGTTTCACATAAAATGCTTTTTTTGTTTGTTTTGTTTCCTTTGTTGTTGTTTTTTTGTGAGGGGTTTTGGGTTGTTTTTTTCTTTATAATTTGTTGTTTTGTTTTGTTGTTATTATTTGGTTTTTAGAACAAATAAAAAGACAATGGATTTCTCAATCTGTTGTATTGTCAGCGTGTGTGTGTATGTTTATGCGTGAATGTGTGCATGTGTGTGGGCGTATGTATATGTGCGTGTGTGTGTTTGTGTGTGGATGTGAATGTGTGTGTATGTTTCTGCGCGCGCGCGTGCATGCCACATGCAATTAAACTTCACACATAAGCTTCACACATAACTGTCCT
This sequence comes from Gigantopelta aegis, assembly GCF_016097555.1. Classification (NCBI taxonomy): domain Eukaryota; kingdom Metazoa; phylum Mollusca; class Gastropoda; order Neomphalida; family Peltospiridae; genus Gigantopelta; species Gigantopelta aegis. The sequence continues at coordinate 41,180,405 of NC_054710.1, read as the reverse complement.
GACACCACTGATGCATGGTCAGTCTGGGATCGATCCCCGTCGGTAGTTGGCTATTTTTCACTTCAGCCATTGCACCACGACTGGTATATCAAAGGCCGTGGTATGTGCTATCCTGTGTGTGGGATGGTGCATATAAAAGATCCCTTTCTACTAATGGAAAAATGTAGCGTTTCCTCTCTATGACTGTGTCAGAATGACCATATTATGTTTGACATCCAATAGCCGATGATTAATAAATCAATGTGCTCTAGTGGTCTCGTTAAACAAAACAAAACACACTTTTTTAACTGTCCTGGTCACAACTTCTAGGAAAGCTGCTGTGTTCCAGGAATATATTGTCCTTTAAACTACTAAAATACTACAGCCGACATTGCACTGCTTGAAATCGTGTTATCTATGCACTGCTAGTCTAACGGCTGTTTCTTTTGTGGTCGCTAAGTCTTTAGAAAGCGGATGAAAGGACTACGGTGGTATTAACACTATGTATGCCCTGATCGCACCGTGATACGTTTCACTATGTGAATAGAAATTGTTCCTTCTTGAACTTATTACACCGCATAATATAATGATGTTACAAATAATATAACTGCAGATCCGTTCGAACCGAGGGTGGGGAGTGCAGTGGCACAACCAGCACCCCACCTGAATACACATATGAGCATAGCTTCGCCCGTGGCGGAATCCAGGGTAGCTACTTTTAGTGGAATATGGTTCTGTAAAAACTAAAACTACAACCGAGTTTAAATTGTGATATTTATGTATGTTGTGTATGGGTTTGTTTTCAAAAGATCACTGCATGGTTAACTTTGTGTTTTTCGATCCTGCCCTTCTTTACACAGAACAAAAACATATTCTGGCAAGCTCTAATCTAGAATTGAAAAAGTAGGTTAAGTGACTTCTCCCTTTCAAGACGAAAGGGAAGAAGTGTGATAAAAATAGGTGAATTGAACATGTGTCGGTACATTTTGTAATGTTTCATGATTGACGAGGGTACCTTGGCGGTAGAGACCATCGCGGCGTAACAAGGCAGATAGTCCCATCACGCAAGTCCGTGTCGTGGATCGTCAACTCACGGAGTCCACGTTGGTAGTGTACTTAGTGTACTGGGGCTTGATCTTGCTGGCCTGGAGGTTCCAAGCGACGGCCTTCGCTTAGTAACAAGTCTACTCGGCTCGACGGGAGGCACCAATCGTGGAGGCGATGGCACAACCAGAGTCGCCTGGGTAGATATTTGCTATTAATATGAATGCGTTTGTGTGATATACGCCGTCCTCGGTGGTGTCGTTGTTAGGTCATCGGACATAAGGCTGCTAGGTACAGGGTTCGCAGCCCGGTACGGGCTCCCACCCAGAGAGAGTTATAACGACTCAATGGGTAATACCACTACACTATTTTCTCTCGCACTAACCTCTAACAACTAACCCTTTACCTGGACAGACAGGCCAGATAGCTGATGTGTGGGTTCATGACAAAGTGTTTGAACCTTAATTTGATATAAGCACGAAAATAAGTTAAAGGGACAAACACTAGTTTTTAAACACTAAAGCGTATTTGTTTCACCATTAGAGCCGTTTATGATCACAGAAATCAAACATTACTTATATTTGATTGTTTAGATTATCCATTCCCGTACAACCGAAGTATTTCTGGTCACCCTGGTGTTTCTAATACCACAAAATGTTTTTTTTCTTATTTTTAAAACAGCACGTGCGTCTGAGAAATAACAGTTATGGAGTAGAGTTTTAGTCTATTTTTAACAGCATTTCACCGTTTTATCGTGACAGACTCTCGTTTCACTCTCTTGTAACATTATCCATGTGTGTTACAGGTTTTTAACTTAACTAAACTTAGTGTCCATTTTTACGGGTTAAAACTAGTTCAAAATAAAATGTGTGTGTGTGTGTGTCAGTGTACGAACGGAAGTGTACACAAAAGGACTAGCTGCGGTTATCTGTACCGCTAGGTGCATTAACAACTTTACGACATAATTATGCAGTAGTTAATAATGAAACTAGCGATACAGAAAAACACGACCTCGCCGTCACCTAACAATACGTCTGACTCGGTAATAAATATTTAGTTTTGGGAGCAACCATGCACGTATTTTTCAGTGGAATTAACACGGGTAACAACTGCTTTCATCGATGTCCCAAACTGCGTTCGGCTAACGGGGGAAACACGAATACTATACTTTCGAAAATAATATTCTATATTTTTCAGTTACTGTACATGAAACAAAATACATTCCAATCAGTTAACGAAAAAACCCTCTAACAACATGGATGTAAAATTGATCCATTCCAGTAAACAAAAGTGTAACACCATCCACTAAACAAGAAAGTGTGATGGTTTTTAACTGTGCTAAGGCACATGCGTTTGAACACCCACCCCCACCCCCAAACAAAACAAAAACAAAAAAAACTACAAAAAACCCCCACATTTCTATGTATGCGCAGTTCGCCATTTTTAATTTTTAAAGCCATCACATGGTAAAATATATATTTCTGAAATATGCACAGTGGACGAACACTGATTGATATTTTTTAAAAGGAAAAATTCAGTTTGTCAAGAGCAGTCAGTTTTTCCCCTTGATTGCTAATTACACTTGATGCTAATACAGATAGGTATTACGCTTTTAACAGTGAATAGTTTGTAAAATATCGATTTTCTAATGAACTGATTCTTAATTAAAACAATTTATACACTCAAAACTATTTATAATTGTTTTGAATGGACTGAGGGCGGGATTTAGCTCAGTCGATTAAGTGCTCGCTTGGCTTGAGGTGCTTGCGTCGCAGGATCGAACCACCTCGGTAGATCCATTCAACTGATTGGGTTTTTTTTTTTCTCGTTTCAACTAGTGCACAACAACTGGTTAAAGGCCGTGGTGTGTATGTGTGAAAGTACATATAAAAATCCTTTGCTGCATTATGAAAAATGTTGCTGTTTTCCTCTGATGACTACGAATCAGAATTACCAAATATGTGACATCCAATAGCCGGTGATTAATTAATCAATGTGCTCTAGTGGTATCGTTAAACAAAACAAACTTTTGAATGGACTATATCTGCTATTCGCTACAGAAGGGACAACATTTTTTACACCTTTTGCAAATCGAATATAATAATTAAAAAACAACAACAACACCAGGCGGCATGAAAATATTTGTAAAAAATTATTTGGCGTTGTTGATTTGGCATGCGAGGTCATGTGACACGCAACGAATGTTAATTCTTCTTCCTCCATTTTAACTCAATAGACCTCTTTCTCATTCCACTGCGCATGTGCCCGTTGCGGAGTTACTCGAGGACGCAAACCGCGAGATTTCGCGAGATCTCGCCAAAATAGACCTATCTGCAAATTGGGGGGCAAAAGCAATGGGAGGCCACGACCATTGTTCAATTATTAACTGTTCCAATCGCATATGTCCGGGAAATTCGTTATCCTTCCATCGATATCCAGCCAATGGATATCGGAAACGTTTGTGGGTAATCGTTTCACGTAGAAAACGATTTTAATGTTACTCTAAGTACGAGGGTTTGTTCGGTACATTTTGTAGGAGGGAACCCAGTGAACGCATAAGGGACCAAAACCTTACCGGTTCTGTACAGGACGTTCCTACACAGGGCGGTCTAGTATACTTAGATATGGTGGAAAACACATTAACAGTAAAGAAAATAAATATATATTTTGTATATAAAGAAAATATATGTATATTTCGAATTATACTCAATAAAATATATAACGTGGCGTGTGAAATATATAAAAAATATATGTAGTCAGGACAGCTATGTACAGAACGTTCCTATACAGGGCGGTCTAGTATTCCCTACTTAGATATGGTAGTAAACAGTAAATAAAATAAATAAATATATATTTTGTATATACAGAAAATATATGTATATTTCGGACAATACTCAACAGAATATATATATATATATATATATATATATATATATATATATATATATATATATATATATATATATGAACTTTTAATGTTATTATTACTCAGTGTGTTTCAAATTTAATTATAAGTATTGTCTGTTATTACTTTTACGTTCATCTAGGTATTAACAAAAAAATCATCCGCAAACTTATGTGAGAACGGCTTCGCCGATTCACACAATTTACGGATGATTTATTTTGTTCATACCCCGATGAACGTAAAAGAAATAACAGACACTCCTTAAATAATAATAATAATAATGATATATGAATATATATAGAGTGATGACGGCTGTGTACAGGACGTTCCTACACAGGTCCGTCTAGTATTTTATATACTTAGATATGGTGGAAAACAAATTAACAGTAAAGAAAATAAATATATTTTGTATAATACTCAATGCGTTCATGTTGACACTGTATAAAAATGTGTGTATGGGTAAACAGAACGGCGCCTACCTTCAACCCCCCCCCCCCCCTCTAATCCCCCTTTTTTTAAATTCCCACTTTATGGATATACATGTAACAGCATAAAATCAATTCCTTTTTTTAACTTTTTCCAATTAGATAGACACTAAGAAAAATGCAACAAAACACCTTCTGATATATATATATATATATATATATATATATATATATATATATATATATATATATATATATATATATATACAGTCAAACCTGTCCTAGCGGCCACCTGTACTCAGCGGTCACCTGCCTTAAGCGGCCACTTTTTTCCTCCCAAACGATTTATAATGTAAATGCACCTGTAATAAGCGGTCACCTGTCTAACGCGGCCAGCGGCCAACTAAATCGGATCCCAAATCGCTAAAATACCTGCATTAAGCGGCCACAGTAAAGTTTTACTCTTATATAAAAGGGATATTTTAACAACAGCGATAAGGTGCAGCAAATAACTGATCTTCACACCTTCAGGAATACTAGTACCCATTCAGTCCCGACATCTCCACTGTGTATCAATTAAGGAAGTATGAATCTGACATGCATCTAATTGCCTCTGGGCAGGCTACGCTTGACATTTGTAGATTCACTTACTATAACAATACATCACATGAAGTCGGAATTAAATAATTAAATGGAAAAAGAAAACAAAATTGTGGAGAACGGTTAATTTAATATACTCTATTTGCATTATTTCTGAAGGAGACAACATGTCAAAAGTTGATTTATAGTCAACTATGAAGCACAAATCCGTTAATTAGCAGTACAGACGGTAAAACAAGAAACAACAACAAATGTTTTAAAGACTATATATGTGGCAACCTGTACTCAGCGGCCACCTGTCTTAATCGGCCACGTTTATCTACCCCCCTGTGTGGCCGCTTAAGACAGGTTTGACTGTATATATATATATATATATATATATATATATATATATATATATATATGTGTGTGTGTGTGTGTGTGTGTGTGTGTATACTCTCTCTCTCTCTCTCTCTCTCTCTCTCTCTCTCTCTCTCTCTCTCTCTCTCTCTCTCTCTCTCTCTCTCTCTCAAATATATATATCGATCGATGCCATAACCTGTCGATGCCATAACCTATGGAATCTGTCAACTGTTTTGTTTATACTTTTTACGAGATAGTCTTTTAATCTGGCGTTATCAAAACCCTCGGGTACGAGTCGCAGAGACTTTGTCCAAGTTGTTGCACTGCTTTTTAAAGGGACATTCCCGAGTTTGCTGCAATTTTTAAGATGTTATCGACTAACAGAGACTTTTTAACGATTGTAATTACATATCAAATATATTTTTCTGCATAAAATATCAGTGGCTGTATATTAAACGTGTTTCTGATCGTTCTAATATTTGTACTATGTTAAATTTCATCTTATTTCCTAAAATATTGTTTTTTCTTATGTACGAAGTTATTTGAAGACAAAATTCAGTCTGGGCTTCTTACAAATATTAAGACGATCAGAAACACATTGAATATACAGACACTGGTATTCTAAACAAGAAAATATATTTAATATGTAAATTTAATCGTAGAAATATTTTATTAGTCGGACACATCTTACAATGCAGCAAACTCAGGAATGTCCCTTTAATTTGAACCATTCCGCTGTAAATTTCAGCGGACCGTTTTCTACGGCCATTATACCATCTAATTCGAAATATGTACATGTTAGTTGCCAAAGTTTAAAAGTCTCCTACGAAGCTACTCAAGTCACCCATAACAACCTGTCTGTCACGCCCCCCAATTTGTAAATAGACTAGTTTCAGTCTATTTTGTCAAGGGACGTTACTCTTCGCGCGCATGCGCAATAGGAATGCGAAATACCTCTATTTCTACGAATCTTGGAATCAAGTGAACCCGATATCGGTAATTTTAAGGAATAAACAAAAACGAGTTAGTAAAATTAATGGTTTTAGGGGTTTGTAAAGTGTTGCATTTAGATACTTACTTGTCTAAACTTTATTATAATGGAAGCGTTCCCAAACTGTGAAAAAGACCTCTCAAATGAACAACAAGCAGACGACAACAAATCGAATGTTAATTGCATGAACCGTGGTCGAGTAAACAAACCGAACGGAGTTTGAAGAATAACGACTAGACATCACGACGTATTTTAGGCCTATTAAATTTAATTTAAATTCCGATAATGTATCAGACGATATTGTTTTTGTGTGAAAATATGCAAACAAGTCGCAGGTAACATTTTGATTAAATTTCCGTTCGTACACGCAATATGAGTATAATATTGTTTTAATAATATTAGTTTCTGTTAGACAATTAGGCAGAGATACTTTCCCTAACCGCTTTCCAGTTCTGGCGTGTTCAGCTAAAACAGCAAGCATGACCGTAGCTCTAGTCACCTTCATAGGTATTTACTATACCAAATAAAATGCCATAGGCGACCATGTTAACGTTTGTTATTAAAAACACTATATGTAATATATCAACCAAACTATGACCAATAAATATCAGTACTAGAACCCATACCTCAAAGTATTAACTAAAGAAAATGGCTCATTTTCGGTATAACCAGATGTTTTTACAACACCCATAGTTTCGCACAAAATTTGAGTACTTTATTTACAGGTACCCCATACATGTTCCGAGCACAAGGCTACTTGACACAGTGGTACTAGATGAAATAAAATTGCATACATTTTTAGCCCAGACGAAACTATTTTTTTACAACCAACACACTCACATTTATAACCAATCACAGGACTTGTGGTGTTAACTTCTCTATCAAACGTTCGATGCACCTCGAACTGTGACCCAGCCGGAAATTATTTGGCCCTCTCTTTACTGATATTGATATATACGGGAAGGCTAGATGAAAATATATGTGATGCTTTGGCAATCGTCGACAACCAAATGGTAGCCAGCTACTGTGTCTAAAATACAGTTTCCCCCAAATCTGATGTCACAGAGCTTTAGTTTGATTATTCTCGAATCCAGTGATGACATTAAACTTACATGTTGTTAACCAGTACCAACGCTACACGAAGAAACCCGACGTCCCTATGCAAAACGAACCTGCGCTGTACTTTCTTGTGGTGACGTAGAGTTGTATCTTCAACTGTTCAAATATTTAACACCTGCTCCAGCTATAGTAAGTTTGTACTAATATAGCGGGCCCCAGGCGTGCCTCGTTACAGGTAGTACTAAACCAAATAACTTCCGGCTGGGTCAAAGTTCAAGGTGCACCCAACTTTTGATAGAGAAGTGAACACCACAAGTCCTGCGATTGGTTATAAATGTGAGTGTGTTGGTTGTAAAAAAAAATAGTTTCATCTGGGCTAAAAATGTATGCAATTTTATTTCATCTAGTACCACTGTCAAGTAGCCTTGTGCTTGGAACACTTTGGAACACTCAAAGATAACGGACAGAATTTACAAAGCCTGTTTTATACTTACACGCGTGTAACTACATACATTTACAATGCTTAAACACCTGTTTATGACGTACACGCGTGTAACTACATACATTTACAATGCTTAAACACCTGTTTATGGCGTACACGCGTGTAACTACATACATTTACAATGCTTAAACACCTGTTTATGACGTACACGCGTGTAACTACATACATTTACAATGCTTAAACACCTGTTTATGACGTACACGCGTGTAACTACATACATTTACAATGCTTAAACACCTGTTTATGACGTACACGCGTGTAACTACATACATTTACAATGCTTAAACACCTGCGTGTAAGAAAAACAGGTTTCGTAAATTCGGCCCAATGTAGTTTGCGTATTGTGACTACTCTAAGGGCAGCCATTTTAAAGGGTTTTCTTCATATAAAATTTGTTTACATTACTACAAGTAAAATGTGCTTACCTTTTCTTGCTTAGAATATAAATACCTCAATAACCAGTGCATTTCTGAATATCGTAATGTTTAATAGTATCTCAATATTCATTTCTGGCGAGCATAATACATTGTTTATTCCTAATGTATGATATTAACGATACCGAAACACACGAGGGTAATAATCTTTTTTATCCTATAATCTCAAGCTTAATACAACGTGTTTTTGAAAACTGTACACCAGACCTTGTCTTTTAAGAGGACGGGACGTAGCCCAGTGGTAAAGCGCCCGCTCGATGCGCGGTCAGTCTGGGATCGATCCCCGTCGGTGGGCCCGTTAGGCTATTTCTCGTTCCAGCCAGTGCACCAGGACCGGTATATCAAAGGCCGTGGTATGTACTACCCTTTCTGTAGGATGATGCATATAAAATATAAAAGATCCCTTGCTGCTAATCAAAAAGCGTGACAAGAACGGTAGTAGTCCTGCAACAGAGGCCCCCAAAAGTGAAGTGTACCCGGGGCCGGAAGTATAACATTTATCACCATGGTGGAAATTAATCTCTGTGGTGCAGAGTTCATGAAAATATAAGATGACATTTTCTAAAGTTGGTGCAAAAAAGATGGCGGCCATTCTGGAAAATGACCGCCAGTCCATCAATAAAATTGTATATCTTTAGAACTACAACACTTAGAAAGGTAATCTTGGTGTCACAACTAATCTTTATGGCGTCAATAAGTTCATCAGAACGGTTTCTTATACTGCCAGATAATTGGTAAAAAAAAGAAGAAAAAAAGTTTTATTTAACGACGCACTCAACATATTTTATTTTACGGTTATATGGCGTCAGACATATGGTTAAGGACCACACAGATATTGAGAGAGGAAACCCGCTATCGCCACTTCATGGGCTACTCTTTTCGATTAGCAGCAAGGGGTCTTTTATATGCATGACCCCACAGACAGGGTAGTACATACCACGTCCTTTGATATACCAGTCGTGGTGCACTGGCTGGAACGAGAAATAGCCCAATGAGCCCACTGACGGGGATCGATCCCACACCGACCGCGCATCGAGCGAGTGCTGTACCATTAGGCTACGTCCCGCCCCGATCAGATAATTGGTTGTCAAACAGTTAAAATGACTGACACTAGCATCAGGGATAATGCAAAGGCAGATTCAGCTGCCAAGTCTGCTTTGGATTTGCCTCATGCCAGGGTTGGTGTGCCGTATACTGATTTTAAATATAGTATTAACCAATTTTTCGTTTCGACGTGGCAACATGATTGGGATGCTGCGGTTGCGAACAAGCTCCATGCTATCAAGTGTGATCTACCAAGTGTCATTGTACTCTTACGGGGCGCCACATTTTAGTGGAGTGTAGTATTTGAAAGAAACTCGAAAAGATATATTTGGTCCGAGGAATGTGATGGAATCCTTTCGCTTTCATCCAGAACTTTTATTTCAATTTCTTCGAGATAATGACTTTTATTCTAAATTTTAAATGTATCTATGTGTGATATTGGTATTTTTTATATTGATGTTGATCACCACTTTATTTCGTTACATTTACCATAGTTTGACACCCAATAGCCAATGTATTTTTCGTGCTGGGGTGTCGTTAAACATTCATTCATTCATTTGTTTATGTACACATGTACTTCAAGTGTTAATGTCTTGACATTGGACAACCTTGCACAGCAGCATGTATATGTATCCAGGGATGAACCAGATTATTTTGTTGCATGTAATCTACCAACACAAGTTATATCAGTATGTTTTGTTCAACAACATCACTGAAGCACATTGATTTACAATCATTGGCTATTGGATGTCAAACATTTGGTAATTGTGACATATAGTGTGAACAGAGGAAAATCCGCTCCCACAGCCTTTGATATACCAGTTTTTGTGCACTGGCAGGAATGAGAAATAGTCCAGTGAACCCATAGACGGGGATCGATACCAAACCATCCGCGCATCAGGCGAGCGCTTTACCACTGGGCTACGTCCGACCCCGTCAGTTGAGAAGGAATCTGATGACAGTAGTATGTACTATGTATTATTATGTACAACACATTGAGGTCAGCTGAGAAAGAATCTGATGACAGTAGTATGTACTATGTATTATGTACAACACATTGAGGTCAGTTGAGGAGGAATCTGATGACAGTAGTATGTACTATGTATTATGTACAACACATTGAGGTCAGTTGAGGAGGAATCTGATGACAGTAGTATGTACTATGTATTATGTACAACACATTGAGGTCAGTTGAGGAGGAATCTGATGACAGTAGTATGTACTATGTATTACGTACAACACATTGAGGTCAGTTGAGAAAGAATCTGATGACAGTAGTATGTACTATGTATGTACTCGGGTCCGAAGTTACCAGGCCGAAGTTACCAAAGTCCGGTTACCACGTTCCATGTATATACATGTATTATATTGTTCTTGGCGTTCAGGTGAGGAAAGTCCAAACACATTATGTATATACATGTATTATATTGTTCTTGGCGTTCAGGTGAGGAAAGTCCAAACACATTATGTATATACATGTATTATATTGTTCTTGGCGTTCAGGTGAGGAAAGTCCAAACACATTATGTATATACATGTATTATATTGTTCTTGGCGTTCAGGTGAGGAAAGTCCAAACACATTATGTATATACATGTATTATATTGTTCTTGGCGTTCAAGTGAGGAAAGTCCAAACACATTATGTATATACATGTATTATATTGTTCTTGGCGTTCAGGTGAGGAAAGTCCAAACACATTATGTATATACATGTATTATATTGTTCTTGGCGTTCAGGTGAGGAAAGTCCAAACACATTATGTATATACATGTATTATATTGTTCTTGGCGTAGTGAGGAAAGTACATTATGTATATACATGTATTATATTGTTCTTGGCGTTCAGGTGAGGAAAGTCCAAACACATTATGTATATACATGTATTATATTGTTCTTGGCGTTCAAGTGAGGAAAGTCCAAACACATTATGTATATACATGTATTATATTGTTCTTGGCGTTCAAGTGAGGAAAGTCCAAACACATTATGTATATACATGTATTATATTGTTCTTGGCGTTCAGGTAAGTCCAAACACATTATGTATATACATGTATTATATTGTTCTTGCCCACTGGACTGAATTATACAGTTTTGGCCCTCTGCCAGAGAAAAGTAATCTATTATGAGTGGCTGTTGAGAGATCAGCTGTTTGTGTGAAACAAGCCTTGGCGAGTTGTAGCTCGAGTGTTGGCATTTCCCCTTTCTTCAACAGCCGTGAGTCTTTAATTGTTTTTCATACATACTAATCTAGTTTTAAAAATATCGAATGAAAGGGCCAATACATTTGCACATGGTACAACCCCTCCAACCCCCCCCCCCAAAAAAAAAAACCCCCCCACAAAAACAACAACAACAAAAAACAAACAAACAAACAAACAACAACAACAAAAAAACACAACAACAACAACAACAAAAAAACAACAAAAAACAAAACAAAAAAAACAAACAAAAAACCCCAAAACAAACAAACAAGAAAAACACCAAACAAAACCAACAAAACCAACAAAACAACAACAACAACAACCAAAACCAGGCGTCTTAACTTGATAATAAAAATATAATTGAACACTGTTGCAAATATATTATTATGCAAAATAGTACTACTAGCAGCTTCAACAGAATGTTATTAATTAATTTGTGAATAATGGGTATGTAACGAATAAATACCCAAAATAATTAGCTGATATTGTTAATTTTGAACACGATGTTTATTGCAAGTCATCTACAAATGGCATGTTCCTCGTGAACCAGAAATCGGACACACAAACGTGTTTGATAATTAATAATAAACTAATGAATCAGATACGACACACCTCTTCCAATTTCTCCAGTCACATTTTTGAGATGACATAGAGATGCGACGGATATGATAAAGAGTGTGACGTAGATGACAATGTATTATACCTAATATAACAAAGGTACATATATAGATTTTGGTCTTAGAATGGAAGCAGGTCATGTTCCACCGGAAAATACATTGACAAAAAATAGTAGTAGACCTCGACGTGAAAACAAAAATGATGAGAGTTATCAACTAGTTGTACGCAGACTTTCTCATAATGATATAAATTCAACATACAAACAAAGGTGTCGAAATTATAAAACAATACAGGCAAACCTGTCTTAGCGGCCACGTGTAGTCCTCAGTGTAATGAGCAGTCTCTTGCTGTAAGTGGTAACTTTTTCCGACTAAAAGATGTTTTAATGTAAATGCACTCGTAATAAGCGGTCACCTGTCTAACGCAGCCAGCGGCCACCTAAACTGGATCCTGGGTCTCTAAAATACCCTTGTTAAGCGCCCACTGTAAATTATATTAAAATACGTTATTGTAAGCAAGCTTTAGCAAATAAGCAATCTTCACACCTTCACGGGTAGAAGTACCCATTCTGTCCGACATGTTGTTTGTGTATCAATGTTTTAATTCAATTATTTCATTGGTTTAAGATATAAGCTTATCAGTACAGCATATAATCACACATAATATATATACACACAATACAATTCGATTATCAAATTGTACGTCGATTAAATATAAAATATAAAGAACCTCACTGAAAACGCATCAATATGTCGTTGAGAAAGTAATAGTACATTTAACTGTTGTAATTTTCTAACTAGATGTTATTTGTAGGCGTTTTGTAACCACACAATCGAAAATGAGGATTAGAGTTTAATTTATTTGAATTGAATTTCCTTACACATCGCTATAAGGGATGACCCGTTGTAGATCAATATCGTCTTCAACATATGTTGTAGATCACTTGCGATTTTGAGGTCATGACCCGAATGTTCCAAGTAACCATAAACGGATGACGTCATTTTAGTTCGCCATTTATGTCTATGACATCACTAACTTAGGTATTACTACACAGATGTCATCTGCCATTGGAACCCATGTTAAATTGTCCAACTTCGAATGAAGATTGCCAATAGAACGGGTTCTCGTTGGCACTAACAACATACACCATTGCGAACATACATTATATAAGCATTTATTTTCACTACAAAATTGAGCACATTTCCGTCTCAGTTTTTTGCTATATGACCGCATCTGGCTGTAATACCGGTCCGAACAGGTGGTTCATTAACCGATTCACTCCGGCTGTCTCTTACGCTATACACTCATGTCCCAAAAGGTCAATGCACAATAGTACAAAATAGCATAGGCAAAATAGAGCCAGAAGGCTTACCATTAAACATACATATTGTTTTAATTATTCACCATTTCCTAGAAGTGAATATGTGAACCATACCTTGTGTCACAATTAGGAACTATAGTGAACTTTCACCCGGAAGTGATCCATGATGAACGAACTTTCACCCGGAAGTGATCTGTGTAGTGAGGCCTTATACACCTTCAACCTAATCATGCTGAAGCTTTCTGTTTTTGTGTTTTCCTCTTACACTATATTACAAATTACTTTTAAGGGTGTGTAAGAAATAGAATAATACACTCCGTGTCCGTTTACGACGATTTATCTTACAACTCGTGGTTTCCAAACGTATCTAACTCTCTTTCGCTTCTTAGATACATTTGGCAACCACTCAATGTAACATAAATCGTCTGCAATGAGTACTCGTGTATTATTATCTATATCAATCGGGAACCAGTCAATTCGTTTGCGAAAGTTCGCGTTGCTCGCTGTTACTGAACACGAGCTATAAGTCATGATTTCATTTCAGTTTATGTTCGTGCTTATATCCAATTAAGGTTCAAGCACGCTGTCTTGGGCACACACCTCAGCTATCTGAGCAGGCTTTCCAGGACAGTGGGTTAGTAGTTAGTGAGAGAGAAGAGGGTGTAGTGGTCCTACACCTACCCACTGAGTCGTTAAAACATGCTCTGGGTGGGAGCCGATACTGGGCTGCGAACCATATACCTACCAGCCTTATATCCGATGGCTTAACCACGACACCACCGAGGCCGGTCATAAGTCACCACGTAATGTCGCATACGTGTATATAGAGGATACTCTCCGAGTGTCTTGTGATATCATAGTTTATCGGCACGAGTTGATAAAAGTATGAAATCCGTGGCTTGATATCACAAGACACGAAGGGGGTATTATTTGTATCATTATTTTCATTTGCGACAGTTGTAAACAATATCAGTAATGTGCGCTGAATGTCACAATATTTGGCAGTGCTAGACTCGTTAACTAGCAGAAAGACAGTGACATGACGTCACTTAAAATAGGTTTAGCGCTGAAACACAGTGAAATAACAAAAGAAGCGATATCTCCTAGGAAAACATCGCAGGAGATATCGCAAATTATATCTCCTACAAAATCCTTCAATGGATGATAATTAATTTCATTTCCTCTTTCATTGTTAACAGTATCAAAAAGAAATGGACTTCGTTTCCACATATTAGCACCTCTGACGTCGCCAACAACTACAACTGCTAGAATCCCCGATGCGCACCCGATCGTACAATAGCTGACAGACAACGACGGTCCATCGATTGCCATGGCATCCCCACAAAACGTCGACGACGAATCACTTGACGGTGGCATTGATGGCTTGCTGAGAGCGTTGTCGCGGGCGATCAACCGCATAAAACGAGCGCGACAACTGCGGCTGCGGAACGCCTACGAAAGATGGAGACGGCGTCATTTAGGACGTAGAGACGAACGCGTTCGCGGTCCATTGTTTGTTGGATGATTCCAACATGCATACTAGGGTTGAAAGGGTGGACATTGTTACGTCACTGTGAAAATGTTTTATAATATTTTGGCCCGGAACTTTTAGGAATCTGGGGAACATTTTCAGTTTTACACATTTATTGTTTTGCTTAACATTAATTAAACAAATAATAATAATTTTTAAAAATACAAACCCAACAACATAACTAACACTAATCTAACGGGGTTCTCTCTCTCTCTCTCTCTCTCTCTCTCTCTCTCTCTCTCTCTCTCTCTCTCTCTCTCTCTCTCTCTCTCTTTTAACACATGAACGGGTTTGTTAAACATTAATAAAAATGAATCCCTATATCATAAACAATACCAATCTAAAGCTTTTCATTCATTAACGATATTTCTTATTCATCAGCATTTGCATTATCATCAACATCATCATGATCACCTTCTTGTCTGCGATTGAATATATTTGGGGTGTCATTGAATATATAGTATGACTTCAGTTAAGTTTTATTTCCAGTTGACAACATTAAATATCCCTGTGTAACTTTGAATCAGGCGTTGTTGTTGTTGGGTTTTTTGGTTTTGATTTTGTTTTTTGGTTTGTCAAAGTTAAAACTACAATATTTTGTCATTTTCACACTTATTTGTAACAAATAACTACAAACTAATCGATTCCACGCATTATCTTTCCATAATTAACCCTAGACTAATATTTTTTAAAGTTTTGTACAGGACAACAAGAGGGGTTCCCCGATTGGTTTGTGGCTAAATATAGCATGACAACCATCTTTGTTTCTTTGTCATTTCATTTCAACGTATTTTCGTGCTTATATCCATTTAAGGTTTCAAACACGCTGTCCAGGGCATACACCTCAGCTCGCTGGGCTGTCTGTTCAGGACAGTGGGTTATTTGGTAGTTGATTAGTGATTAGTGAGAAAGAACAGGGTGTAGTGGCCTTACACCTAGCCATTGAGCCCTTAAAATCTCGCTCTAGATTGGAGCCACTACCGGGCTGCGAACCCTGTACCTACGATCCTGTAGTCCGATGGCTTAACCACGACGTTACCGAGGCCAGTACAATCTATTAGGTTTCCAATTGCGTTCCAGACTCTGCAGAAATTGTTTGCTTTCTCCAATGCTATTTCCATCACGATCTCCTGACAGAAACGTCCCTGGAAGTCAATCGTGCAAGTTAACAAATTAACAAAACAAAACAACCATAATGTCAGTCTATTTTCGGGTGTACACATTCTCAAGCTTTTTTATATTATTTTATTTTTTATTTTTGTATTGCCCCAGATCAATGTGATAATGTCAATGATGAGGAGCCTGGAATCATTGACATACACAGCGTTTGTAACATACTCGTGTACATACATATCCATATCCATACACTCATACATAATGTATACATACATAAACATATTTTCAGAGATATTCACACGTCAGGAATTAGTCTTGGATCTGAAGAAACAAGCGTACTTGATTTTTGCGGATGCATCGCAATCTTTGTTTGTTTTATAATATCCATCCCAGTAAGCCAGAAATTAGGATATATTATTTTTCAGTATATAATAAAAAATAAACCACCAGTGTCAAAGTGTCGAAATAACAGTATTATGTTTTGTCCATACATTAACCCACGTACTGAAATGTGTGTTTTCTTAGTTAATTGGTATTTTCTTTCCGTGGCCTGTACCTGTGGTTCCTGGTTGGCAGGTGTATATTTGGACTGTCACCAGTCAAGGTGTCTAGACACAAAAAATACGTGCCTGTTTTAGTAAGATCACAGGGTATTATGGGATAACCGGCCACCCCTAAAATAGTAATAAACATTATCAGCCGTCCTGCTTTATCACTGTGAATAATTCTGTAAAACCCTTGATTAAGTAGACTTTCCCATCTAAAATCACAAACCTGACCAATTACGTAGTCCCAAATAAAATAAAATTATCACTTGGGTATCGTGAGTGGTCGTTTCTGCTCCATCGTACCCTACCAATAGACCGACCTAATAATGTGCATTTTTTTCTTTGGCTTTTTTTTATAAGAGAGAAAAATATTATAACCTCATTTCGTTCTATTAATTCAAATTGAAATATACCTAGTTAAATAGTTTATTATATTATCAAGTCATTCATTTTGTTTTACAAGTCAGGTTGATGAAAGTGAAGCGCCTTGTCGTAAATGGCTGTTTTTGTTTACACTGTGCATACAGGAGTTGGTCGGAGCCCCAAGCGGATCCCAGTCGAGGCATGGGATTTTTAATCCAGATACCGACTCCAAACCCTGAGTGAGTGCTCCGCAAGGCTCAATGGGTAGGTGTAAACCACTTGCACCGACCAGTGATCCATAACTGGTTCAACAAAGGCCATGGTTTGTGCTATCCTGCCTGTGGGAAGCGCAAATAAAAGATCCCTTGCTGCTAATCGGAAAGAGTAGCCCATGTAGTGGCGACAGCGGGTTTCCTCTCAAAACTCTGTGTGGTCCTTAACCATATGTCTGACGCCATATAACCGTAAATAAAATGTGTTGAGTGCAGCGTTAAATAAAACATTTCTTTCTTTCTTTTCTATAGGGCATCGTACAAACTTGCATATTTTGTTTTCTCTCACACACACAAATAATAATAATAGTTAAAACATAATAATAATACACAGTAGCATGGAACTTCGTGGACTCATGATTCTTAATAGGAAAGCACATACCACGGCCTGTGTCCAGTTGTGGTGCACTGGCTGGAACGAGAAAAAAACAATCAGCAAAATGGATCCACCGAGGTGGTTCGATCCTGCGACGCAAGCACCTCAAGTGAGCACTCAACCGACTGAGCTAAATCCGTTTGCCGTTTGTATATTTCCTTCCTACACGTGTAATGCAATACATTATATTATTAATGGTAGTTTTTGAAATCTCTTGTACACAAACGGCAAATAAAACAACCAGAAACAAGATGCATACCTTTGAGTTCACATTTTAATACTTGTGCGGCACAAAAAAAATAGTAAATTCACCATTTTCCCATTTTATCATATAGATACCAATGATGAAATGAAAAGAAAGACAAAAGAAATTTATTTTATTACAAAGTTTTGTCCACTACTTAATGCTCTTCGTTAGATAAAAGCAATCGTTACGTAATTAAGTAGCTATCAATCCCCTTCTACTGCCGTGACGCCATAATATGTATTACGTCATCTTTAGCTGTTATTTAGCAGTTCCTTTCTGATGATTAATTAGGAGATAACCAAATGGAGTTTTTAGATTTGCTGGTGTTATTGTCTATTTTATCCCGCAAATGTCATTTTTTGCCGATGGAAGTTAATACTCATTTGATAAGATGTCTTGTGTGATTCAAAATGAATCTACAGCCACACTATTTTATTGAGTTTATGGAGACAGGCCACAGCCTAAGAGGTGTCCTTGGAGGAAGAGGTTACCAGGATCAGCATAGGCCGGTGGCTTTCTACAATGAAAGAAAGAAAGAAATGTTTTATTTAACGACGCGCTCAACACATTTTATTTTACGGTTATATGGCGTCAGACATATGGTTCAGGACCACACAGATTTTGAGAGGAAACCCGCTGTCGCCACTACATGGGCTACTCTTCCGATTGGCAGCAAGGGATCTTTTATTTGCACTTCCCACAGGCAGGATAGCACAAACCATGGCCTTTGTTGAACCAGTTATGGATCACTGGTCGGTGCAAGTGGTTTACACCTACCCATTGAGCCTTGCGAAGCACTCGCTCAGGGTTTGGAGTCGGTATCTGGATTAAAAATCCCATGCCTCGACTGGGATCCGAACCCAGTACCTACCAGCCTGTAGACCGAGGGCCTGCCACGACGCCACCGAGGCCGGTCATTCTACAATGAAGGCGCTCTGTCGTTCTGAGAAGATAGCTGGTACTCATGTCCACACACATCGAGCCGCTAGCCAGTTCACTTATATTTTGTTTTATATAACGACACCATTGGAAGCTATTGATTTATTGAATGTCAAATGTATAATTCGGACATAGTTTAATCCTAATGGACACCCGCTATATTTTTGGCATTAGCATTAAGGAATATTTCATAATATGCACTTCCCCACAGGGAATACTCATCGTGGTGTTTGATATACCAGTCGTATGGCACTGATTAGTACGGGAAAACCCAAGCAGATAATGGGTCCAGTGACTGGCATCAAACATACAACCAAATCACCACAAGTATGCGTTCTGCCGATTGTGTTAGATTCACCCTACACCGAGCTAGCTCAGAGTCACCGTCAACTCCAGCTCTACGGTGACTGACATCTGTACTCGAATATGTTGGTCATGGCAGCAGTAGGTGTTGTGCAAACTGTGAAGACTATGTTCACAATATGTGCGATAAATAGGCTGTAGCTATGGCAGCATGCAGTAAAGTATAACAAATATGCCCTATTTTCTCAATACACCCTAACTGGTGTGATACTATGACCTCGTTCTATATGTAGGGGAATAATATGGCGTATAAGTAGGCTTGGGCAAATCGAGGTTGAATTTTTATGCTAGCTTTTTCTATGGCCATTTGGGTCACTGAATACGAATCCGTATCTGGATCTTTAATTTATTCAAAATGGCGGCTACATTTCGTCATTTGCCATGATTATAACCCGTGTAATATATGAATATATAGGTTTTGGGAGTTGTAGAACGTGAATATTACACGTTTAAGTAGCTTAGACGTCACACAGAGGGTCTTAAAGGGACATTCCTGAGTTTGCTGCATTGTAAGATGTTTCCGACTAATAAAATATTTCTACGATTAAACTTACATATTAAATATATTTTCTTGTTTAAAATATCAGTATCTGTGTATTCAATGTATTTCTGGTCGTCTTAATATTTGTAAGAAGACCAAACTGGATTTTGTCTTCAAATAATTTCGTACGTACGAAAAAATAATATTTTAGGAAACATAATAAAATTTAACCTAGTACAAATATTAGAACGATCAGAAACACGTTTAATATACAGCCACTAATATTTTATGCAGCAAAATATATTTGATATGTGTCACGGGGATCCTATAATACCCGTAACTGAATAAAACACGATTATCCAAATATCTCTCCTAACTGTATATCTATTAGATCTCTCTGTATCGGGCAGTCTAATACCCGAGTGAATCGGCTCTAGGTATATCAGAGATAAGATCTTATATAAATATGTATATATATATAGCACGTTTAGTTCACTAGAAAACACAACAAAACACAATACACTTTGGAATCTGTATTAACACTACGCTGACAAATGTATTTGCCGCAGTAGTTAATTAACAACAACAATACAATAACAACCCAGAGCTAATAACTTAATTAGTTAATCACTAGTTGTCTAGTTTACACAATATTCTAATCACTTCACCGTGATACAATCCACACACGTGTGATAATTGAGAAACGCTGCCAGGGGAACTTAATTAATAAAGGAATTACAACTCTATTCCTAAATGGTTAATTTTTAATTAACCCTTAACTACTCATTCAGTAACCTTGTAATACAGAATTAATACTGGTACATATCACAATAAAGACAATAACCTACAGTTTACCTTGGTCCTCTAGGAGTTCCGGCTAAGCTTTAATATTTTAGAACAGTGAAGCCTACAATTTACTTCATCAGATTACCGGAAACACTGTCTAAATAATATTGGTATAATACAGTATTAAAATATTTAAAGTCACATCAATCACATCAAGGTTATACAACAGAGAAGAAAAATATATTTACCAGTCCAGACGGACAAACGTTCCCCGGGAGCCTTCCAATGTTTCTACCCGATATATCTAAAATCCTATCTGTTTATTCAAAAATCTCAGAGACAGCGAATATCGCCTGGGGGCACAACGCGGTACCTCACCTATCATGTGATAGTTCCATAACTCCCAGAGACGGTATATTTCCTTAGTTGGCCAGACTTACTGTCGCCTAGTTCGCCAGAAACCACGGTCGTAAAACCGCACTACTGGAGTTATTACGTAACTACTGGCCACATGGCCTCCACACCTGGTCTGGGTGTGTATTAGGGGGTACGGTCGCGCGGAGGTATTACGTAACCAAGCTGCACACGGCCCTCTAAAACAATTAACATCGCCACAGGCGAAAAGATAAGAGCATGTTCCGTCACAATATGTAATTACAATTGTTAAAGAGTCTCTGTTAGTCGATAACATCTTAAAAATTACAGCAAACTCGGGAATGTCCCTTTAATGCACTTATGCATTACAATATGGTATTTCACTGGTTTGTTTTCAGTTGTTTTTGCGCACACTTAGTAATTGGTTGAATCAGGCCTACATTGTAGTTTAGTTTACTGCATTCCTCACTTGCATTTTCCTTTTCATTTCTGGTTTGATGTCTGTACTCCTGGTTGCGTAAAATAATCTATTTACAGGCAAGGTTTTAACTGTGGTCACATAACGACTTTGAATTCAGGATAACATGTTGCTGCCAATGCTAGAGAGGTGGTAGGTTAATAGGGGTCTACCATAAACATTTTATTCAGTATTCAGTGTCGCTGATGGTTACATCCATAGATTTTTTTTCTGAATGTATGTTACCCCCCTCCCCCCCCCCCAACTTTAACAAAAAAACCTACATCAATTAATATTTTATTTAATAAATTTATTGTTTCAACATGCTCCTAGATGGACTTTCATAGTGTCAGTGATGTAGAACTTGTAGTTTATGAGAAATGGAGTAATGCCCGGCGCAGATGAGCGTTTTTTAACGCATGCGTCTGCGTTAAAAAACGCAGACTCAACGCAGACGGATGCGTCTCGTGTGCGCCTACCTGCGATGCGTTCCTGCGATCCACTAACGATTTCTTTTATTAATTAATTAATTTATATTTTACTCTAGGAAAAATAACAAAGATTAAATGTAATTTATTAATACATTTTAAAACATAATAAACTTTATTTAAAACATTATGTACAATATACTATTACGATATAAATCTTTCTTATTTCACAATTGTTTCTTTTAATTATTATTATTAGGCATAGTACAATGAATGCAATAATTTATATTTTTTAATTTCATCTATTTAAAAATGTCATTAATTACACATGCCTAGTCTTTATTTCAAAGATGAGCAGTTGGAAATTATTTGTGTTGAAACATTTACATGTTAGTCATTTTTAATGGTCGGGTCTGTTTTCACAGTTCTGTTCATCACTGAAACCAATAATTGTTGATTTCGTTATATACAGATATATAGACAGATGATTGGTCAATATAAAAAATGTGAACGCAACGCAGACACAAGTAGGCGCACACGTGCGTTTTTAGATGGATGCGGCAGGAGACGGATGCGTTTGTGCGTCTGAAATCAAACATGTTTGATATTTAAAAAAATCGACGCAGCGCTAAAAAAACGCAACGCAGAGGGGGTCGCACACGATGCGTTTTTAGTGCGTTCGTACGGATGCGTTTTTTAACGCAAGACACATGCGTTAAAAAAACGCTCGTCTGCGCTGGGCATTAAACGCGAAACTTTAATGTTGAGCTAAATGCAAAAGATGATGCTGTTACCACCGAAGCCACCGCCGTCGTAAAAAGAATACCTATATCTCGTATTATTACTTCTTAAAGGCCACCGGCCTCAGTGGCGTTGTGGTTAGGCCATCGGTATACAGGCTGGTAGATACTGGGTTCGGATCCCAGTCGAGACATGGGATTTTTAATCCAGATACCGACTCCAAACCCTGAGTGAGTGCTCCGCAAGGCTCAATGGGTAGTTGTAAACCACTTTCACCGACCAGTGATCCATAACTGGTTCAACAAAGACCATGGTTTGGGCTATCGTGCCTGTGGGAAGCAAAAATAAAAGATCCCTTGCTGCTAATCGGAAAGAGTAGCCCATCTGTGTGGTCCTTAACCATATGTCTTACGCCATATAACCGTAAATAAAATGTGTTGAGTGCGACGTTAAATAAAACATTCCTTTGTTTCTTTCTTTCTTTCTTAAGGGCCAGACAAATTATCCAGGGGAACAAAACTATCAACTAAGACAGGTGTTTTAGCATTATACATCCGGGAAACCTTTTACGTTTCGTCGGCAACTGAAGAACGATTGCTTTGGTATGTTTCTGACGAGAGGTTTTCTACAATGGCCACTTTGATCACATGGATCACTTCCCAAACGAAAGTGGCACTGCAAATTTATGAATTCTGTACAAAATATTCTAAGATAATATTAGTGAGATATAGTCTTAGAGAGGAAACCGCTACATTTTTCCATTAGTAGCAAGGGATCTTATGTATGCAATGTTGCATATCGTGGTGCACTGGCTAGAACGAGAAATAGCCCAATGCGTCCACCGACGGGGATCGATGCCAGACCGACCGCGCATCAGCCGGGCGCTTTACCAATGGGCTACGTCCCTCCCCCCCCCCCCCCCACACACACATTTGAGAAAGACACGACTAATTTAATACAAACTTCATACACACGCACGCTTAGATACCCAAAACGCTATACATACACAACACACGGACACGGAGGAAGGACGTGTGGTAAGCAGGTCAATATGGCACCGAGCTATGAACAGTAAACGAAATACATATTTGAAAACATGATCAACTAGCATGCTTATAGACACTTTCCATGGGACGCTTTACATGCCGGGCAGGACGTAGCCCAATGGTACAGCGCTCGCTCGATGTGCGGCCGGTCTGGGATCGATCCCCGTCGGTGGGCCCATTGGGCTATTTCTCGCTCCAGCCAGTGTACCAAAAATGGTATATCAAAGGCCGTGGTATGTACTACCCTATCTGTGGGATGGTGCATATAAAAGATCCCTTGCTGCTAATCGAAAAGAGTAGCCCATAAAGTGGCGACAGCGGGTTTCCTCTCTCAATATCTGTGTGGTCCTTAACCATATTTCTGACGCCATATAACTGTAAATAAAATGTGTTGAGTTCATCGTTAAATAAAATATTTCTTTCTTTCTTTCTTTACATGCCAAAAGAATTGGAACTACAGGTAGTACTAAACCAAATAACTTCCGGCTGGGTCAAAGTTCGAGGTGCGCCGAACGTTTGATACAGAAGTTAACACCACAAGTCCTACGATTGGTGATAAATGTGAGTGTGTTGGTTGTAAAAACAAAAACAATTACATCTGGGCAAATAATGTATGCAATTTTATTTCATCTAGTACCACTGTGTCAAGTAATCTTGTGCTTGAAACATGTTCGAGATACCTATATGTCACGGGGATCCTATAATACCCGTAACTGAATAAAACACGAGTATCCAAATATCTCTCCTAACTATATATCTATTAGATCTCTCTGTATCGGGCAGGCTACTACCCGAGTAGCCCGGCTCTAGGAGTAATCAGAGATAAGATCTGATATAAATATATATATATATGTAGCACGTTTAGTTCACTAGAAAACACAACAAAACACAATACTCTTTGGAATCTGTATTAACTCTAACGCTGACAAATGTACTTGCCGCAGTAGTTAATTAACAACAACAATAGAATAACAACCCAGAGCTAATCACTTAATTAGGTAATCACTAGGTGTCTAGTTTACACAATATTCTAATCACTTCACCGTGATACAACACACACCCGGGTGATAATTGAGAAACGCTGCCAGGGGAACTTAATTAATAAAGGAATTACTACAACTCTATTCCTAACTGGTTAATTTTTAATTAACCCTTAACTACTCATTCAGTAACCTTGTAATGCAGAATTAATACTGGTACATATCACAATAAAGACAATAACCTACAGTTTACCTAGGTCCTCTAAGATGACCGGCTAAGCTTTATCTTCCCAAATACTCGTATAAAAATATTAAAACAGTGAAGCCTACAATTTACTTCGTCAGATTACCGGAGACACTGTCTAAAGAATATTGGTATAATACAGTATTAGAATATTTAAAGTCACATCAGTCACATCATGGTTATACAATAGAGAGAAATATATACTTACCAAGTCCGGTCTGAACTAATATAGTTCGTTCAGTTGGACAACGTCCGTTCCCCTGGATACTTCCAATGTTTCTCCCTGATATATCGAAAATCCTAGCTATTTATTATAAAAATCCCTGACTGGTCCGGAGACAGTACGCGGGACCGAATCTTATGATGTGTATATTTCCACAGCGACCAAGATGGTATAATTTCTTACAAGCCTAGACTGATCGTCGCTAGTTCGCTAGAGATACCATGGTCGCGCGGAGGTATTACGTAACCACTCTCCACATGACCTCCACATCTGGTCTGGGTGTGTATTAGGAGGCACTGTCGCGCGGAGGTATTACGTAACCAAGCTGCACTAGTCCCCAACACAATGGACATAGCCACAGGCGAAAAGATAAGAGCATGTTCCGTCACACTATAAAAACGTACTCACATTTTGTGCGGAATTAGGGTAGTCATAGACTCTACCCATTATCTCTGAAATGAGCAGCTTCACCCCCATTTTTCATTTCTGGTTTGATGTCTGTACTCCTGGTTGCGTAAAATAATCTATTTACAGGCAAGGTTTTAACTGTGGTCACATAACGACTTTGAATTCAGGATAACATGTTGCTGCCAATGCTAGAGAGGTGGTAGGTTAATAGGGGTCTACCATAAACATTTTATTCAGTATTCAGTGTCGCTGATGGTTACATCCATAGATTTTTTTTCTGAATGTATGTTAACCCCCCCCCCCCAACTTTAACAAAAAACCCTACATCAATTAATATTTTATTTAATAAATTTATTGTTTCAACATGCTCCTAGATGGACTTTCATAGTGTCAGTGATGTAGAACTTGTAGTTTATGAGAAATGGAGTAATGCCCGGCGCAGATGAGCGTTTTTTAACGCATGCGTCTGCGTTAAAAAACACAGACTCAACGCAGACGGATGCGTCTCGTGTGCGCCTACCTGCGATGCGTTCCTGCGATCCACTAACGATTTCTTTTATTAATTAATTTATTTATATTTTACTCTAGGAAAAATAACAAAGATTAAATGTAATTTATTAATACATTTTAAAACATAATAAACTTTATTTAAAACATTATGTACAATATACTATTACGATATAAATCTTTCTTATTTCACAATTGTTTCTTTTAATTATTATTATTAGGCATAGTACAATGAATGCAATAATTTATATTTTTTAATTTCATCTATTTAAAAATGTCATTAATTACACATGCCTAGTCTTTATTTCAAAGATGAGCAGTTGGAAATTATTTGTGTTGAAACATTTACATGTTAGTCATTTTTAATGGTCGGGTCTGTTTTCACAGTTCTGTTCATCACTGAAACCAATAATTGTTGATTTCGTTATATACAGATATATAGACAGATGATTGGTCAATATAAAAAATGTGAACGCAACGCAGACACAAGTAGGCGCACACGTGCGTTTTTAGATGGATGCGGCAGGAGACGGATGCGTTTGTGCGTCTGAAATCAAACATGTTTGATATTTTAAAAAATCGACGCAGCGCTAAAAAACGCAACGCAGAGGGGGTCGCACACGATGCGTTTTTTAGTGCGTTCGTACGGATGCGTTTTTTAACGCAAGACACATGCGTTAAAAAAACGCTCGTCTGCGCTGGGCATTAAACGCGAAACTTTAATGTTGAGCTAAATGCAAAAGATGATGCTGTTACCACCGAAGCCACCGCCGTCGTAAAAAGAATACCTATATCTCGTATTATTACTTCTTAAAGGCCACCGGCCTCAGTGGCGTTGTGGTTAGGCCATCGGTATACAGGCTGGTAGATACTGGGTTCGGATCTCAGTCGAGACATGGGATTTTTAATCCAGATACCGACTCCAAACCCTGAGTGAGTGCTCCGCAAGGCTCAATGGGTAGTTGTAAACCACTTTCACCGACCAGTGATCCATAACTGGTTCAACAAAGACCATGGTTTGGGCTATCCTGCCTGTGGGAAGCAAAAATAAAAGATCCCTTGCTGCTAATCGGAAAGAGTAGCCCATCTGTGTGGTCCTTAACCATATGTCTTACGCCATATAACCGTAAATAAAATGTGTTGAGTGCGACGTTAAATAAAACATTCCTTTGTTTCTTTCTTTCTTTCTTAAGGGCCAGACAAATTATCCAGGGGAACAAAACTATCAACTAAGACAGGTGTTTTAACATTATACATCCGAGAAACCTTTTACTTTTCGTCGGCAACTGAAGAACGATTGCTTTGGTATGTTTCTGACGAGAGGTTTTCTACAATGGCCACTTTGATCACATGGATCACTTCCCAAACGAAAGTGGCACTGCAAATTTACAAATTCTGTACAAAATATTCTAAGATAATATTAGTGACATATAGTCACTTTTTCCATTAGTAGCAAGGGATCTTATGTATGCAATGTTGCATATCGTGGTGCACTGGCTAGAACGAGAAATAGCCCAATGCGTCCACCGATGGGGATCGATGCCAGACCGACCGCGCATCAGCCGGGCGCTTTACCAATGGGCTACGTCCCCCCCCCACCCCCACCCCCCCCCCCCCCCCCCCCCCCCCCCACACACACACACATTTGAGAAAGACACGACTAATTTAATACAAACTTCATACACACGCACGCTTAGATACCCAAAACGCTATACATACACAACACACGGACACGGAGGAAGGACGTGTGGTAAGCAGGTCAATATTGCACCGAGCTATGAACAGTAAACGAAATACATATTTGGAAACATGATCAACTAGCATGCTTATAGACACTTTCCATGGGACGCTTTACATGCCGGACAGGACGTAGCCCAATGGTACAGCGCTCGCTCGATGTGCGGTCGGTCTGGGATCGATCCCCGTCGGTAGGCCCATTGGGCTAGATCTCGCTCCAGCCAGTGTACCAAAAATGGTATATCAAAGGCCGTGGTATGTACTACCCTATCTGTGGGATGGTGCATATAAAAGATCCCTTGCTGCTAATCGAAAAGTGTAGACCATGAAGTGGAGACAGCAGGTTTCCTCTCTTAATATCTGTGTGGTCCTTAACCATATTTCTGACGCCATATAACTGTAAATAAAATGTGTTGAGTTCATCGTTAAATAAAACATTTCTTTCTTTCTTTCTTTACATGCCAAGAGAATTGGAACTACAGGTAGTACTAAACCAAATAACTTCCGGCTGGGTCAAAGTTCGAGGTGCGCCGAACGTTTGATACAGAAGTTAACACCACAAGTCCTACGATTGGTGATAAATGTGAGTGTGTTGGTTGTAAAAACAAAAACAATTACATCTGGGCAAATAATGTATGCAATTTTATTTCATCTAGTACCACTGTGTCAAGTAATCTTGTGCTTGAAACATGTTCGAGATACCTATATGTCACGGGGATCCTATAATACCCGTAACTGAATAAAACACGAGTATCCAAATATCTCTCCTAACTATATATCTATTAGATCTCTCTGTATCGGGCAGGCTACTACCCGAGTAGCCCGGCTCTAGGAGTAATCAGAGATAAGATCTGATATAAATATATATATATATATGTAGCACGTTTAGTTCACTAGAAAACACAACAAAACACAATACTCTTTGGAATCTGTATTAACTCTAACGCTGACAAATGTACTTGCCGCAGTAGTTAATTAACAACAACAATAGAATAACAACCCAGAGCTAATCACTTAATTAGGTAATCACTAGGTGTCTAGTTTACACAATATTCTAATCACTTCACCGTGATACAACACACACCCGGGTGATAATTGAGAAACGCTGCCAGGGGAACTTAATTAATAAAGGAATTACAACTCTATTCCTAACTGGTTAATTTTTAATTAACCCTTAACTACTCATTCAGTAACCTTGTAATGCAGAATTAATACTGGTACATATCACAATAAAGACAATAACCTACAGTTTACCTAGGTCCTCTAAGATGACCGGCTAAGCTTTATCTTCCCAAATACTCGTATAAAAATATTAAAACAGTGAAGCCTACAATTTACTTCGTCAGATTACCGGAGACACTGTCTAAAGAATATTGGTATAATACAGTATTAGAATATTTAAAGTCACATCAGTCACATCATGGTTATACAATAGAGAGAAATATATACTTACCAAGTCCGGTCTGAACTAATATAGTTCGTTCAGTTGGACAACGTCCGTTCCCCTGGATACGTCCAATGTTTCTCCCTGATATATCGAAAATCCTAGCTATTTATTATAAAAATCCCTGACTGGTCCGGAGACAGTACGCGGGACCGAATCTTATGATGTGTATATTTCCACAGCGACCAAGATGGTATAATTTCTTACAAGCCTAGACTGATCGTCGCTAGTTCGCTAGAGATACCATGGTCGCGCGGAGGTATTACGTAACCACTCTCCACATGACCTCCACATCTGGTCTGGGTGTGTATTAGGAGGCACTGTCGCGCGGAGGTATTACGTAACCAAGCTGCACTAGTCCCCAACACAATGGACATAGCCACAGGCGAAAAGATAAGAGCATGTTCCGTCACACTATAAAAACGTACTCACATTTTGTGCGGAATTAGGGTAGTCATAGACTCTACCCATTATCTCTGAAATGAGCAGCTTCACCCCCATTTTTTTTCTGATTCACTTTAAGGATGAGGAGCGGTAATGTTTATATCCGTGGTGTTTATGTCAATTGATACGCTACATGTAGGCATTTTAACCACATATGTTACTATTGTAAATGTTCTAAACTTTTTAAAAGAGTTAACGTTTGTTTTATTTAACGACACCACTAGAACACATTAATTAATCATCTTCTATTGCATGTCAAAACTCTGGTAATTCTGGCATGTAGTAATCAGAGGAAACCCGCAAGATGTTTTCCATTAGCAGAAAGGGATCTTTTATATGCACTTTCCCACAGACAGGAAATCACACACCACGGTACACTTGTTAGAATGAGTCAAACCCAATGAGTTGAATGGATCCACCGAGGTGATTCTATCTTGCGATGCAAGCACCTCAGGCGAGCGCTCAATCGACTGAGCTGAATCCCGCTTCCAAACTTTTAAAAAATGTAGAAGATTTTGCTATCTTGTAACACGAAGTGTGGAAAAGAATTAAAAGCATATGATTAACAAAAAACAAACACAAAAAAACAAAAAAACAAACCCAACCCAACCCACAACAATGCAACAACAGTATTGTAAATACGACATTATTACAGACCATTAACACAAACCAACAACAAAAACTACGAGAACAATACAACGAAAACAATGATGTATTTTAAACAAACAGGTATACATTCGTTTTCCTTCTTGACATCTGGATTCCTATCAGTCTTAGCCTAGAGCAAGCCGCATGCACATAATACATGTACATTGAGTCATTTTCGTAATTGCACCCAAGCTTTTAACATTCAAAGTGAATACATGGCGGGATTCTTTCATGTTGGACACTAATTTGTGCATTTGAGGATATTAATCTTCAGTGCCAAACCTATCGCTAATTCTATCAGAATCAGCAGTCAGTTGTGGACCATGTCCCTGTGATGAAATGATTGTGATCAGTCTGTTTTTTTGTAGCAGACGATAATCATTAAACGCCGATTCGAGAGATAAGCTTGAGGATGTTTAACAGATACATTTAATATGGTTTTAGTATAGACTGCTCCACAGAACTCTTGGTACTTTCTTACATATGATAAACTGCGTAGATTCAGATAAATGTACATTCTGTAATAACTTGCCTGAAACTTTGCAACATTTGTTCTATGATGGTGCCAAAGTACAACAGCTTTGGATGTAGTTATCTTTGGGATGATAGATACTGATTTGGTCAAAACTGTAAACATGTTAACAATTAATATTAAATATTATATTTACACCATGAACATGTTTAAAAGAAATTTATGTATTAATACTATAAAAGTTATTATACAAAGGAAATGTGGAATAGAGAAGAAATGCATTTAGTAAAAAAAAACATTGCGAGTGTGAACAAATTAATGACTGCTGGGGCAAGTGGCTTGATATTTTTATTTGAAAAAAAATAGAAAAACAGGATACACAAATTCAGTCTGCTAGCTGTACTAATTAATCTTACCAGTATTTCTACTCCATCAAAAACAAACAACAAAAATAACAACCCCCCCCCCCTCCCCCACCAAAAAAACAACAAAACAAAACAACAAATTCCACTCGTTCATTTATTAATTTATTAATTCTTTAATATTTCCGCATTTTCATCTTTCTCCCTCCTCTTCGGTGTTTCTTTCTTTCTTTCTTTCTTTCGTTCGTTCGTTCTTTTTTTCTTTCGTTCTTCTTTCTTTCTTTCTTTCGTCCTAAACTTACTCAGGCACAAAATAATTTTATACATTTAAATCACTAAAATATATGTGAATATCTCTGAAAATATGTTTATGTATGTATAAATTATGTTTGAGTGTATCGATATGGATATGTATGTACATGAGTATGTTACAAACACTGTACGTCAATGATTCCAGGCTCCCCATCATTGACATTTTCACATTGATCTCGAGCAATACAAGAATAAACAAATAATAATACAAAAAAGCTTAATGATGTGTATAATCGAAAATGGACTGACATTATGGTTGTTTCGTTGTTGTTGTTTTTTTCTTCTGTTTTTATTATATTATTATTATTAATTCTTAGCTTACACGATGAACTTCCAGGGACGTTTCTTTCAGGAAATCGTGATGGAAATAGCATTGGAGAAAGCAAACAATCACTGCAGAGTCTGGAACGCGACTGGAAACCTAATCGCGTCAGGGTTCGCATCCCGGTACCGGCTCCAACCCAGAGCGAGTTCTTAAGGGCTCAATGGGTAGGTGTAAGGCCACTACACCCTGCTCTTTCTAACTAACCAACTAACAACTGACCCATTTGGGCTATTTCTCGCTCCAGCCAGTGCACCACGACTGGTACATCAAAGACTGTGGTATGTGCTATCCTGTCTATGGGATGGTGCATATAAAAGATCCCTTGCTGCTAATCGAAAAGAGTAGCCCATGAAGTGACGACGGCGGGTTTCCTCCATCAATGTCTATGTGGTCCTTAACCATATGTCCGACGCCATATAACCGTAAATAAAATGTATTGAGTGCGTCGTTAAAGAAACCCATTTCCTTTCCTTTCCCTCTTCTTTCTCACTAACAGCTAACGCACTGCCAGCGGCATATCTAGGTCTACCACACTGATTTTCGTCTTCAAAATAATCAAAAACGTTCTTAATACAAGATTTTACATCAACTGAAATGCTTTTCGATTTACCCATATTTTAATCAAATAATAATAATGTATGGAATGCCCAGTAATACATTTTCAGTGAACTTAAATACCCTTCTATACTTGTATTTAATTTGGTTTACACAATGCTACAACAGCACGTGCAATCATAGATTATACTTCGAAAATAATATGTTGTGGTGAAACCCCCGAAAAAGTCTGAACAATAGCTTTTTGGTTTACAAAATTGCTTTGCGCATTACAAAAGTATACCCCATGCACCACCATAAATACTATAGATTTGACCACAAGGGATCCCAATTAAAAGAAAGAAATTGTGGGAAGGGGTGGGCCTACCAGGCATAACATTGTGGTCTCTGTAACACCCTCACCTTGTGTAAGCTGATCTATGTTTGTTACTACACCCCTGTTGTGTTATATTAGGTACGGTATGCAAATATAGAAATTCAAATAAATAATGTATTGGCAAAACTGATTCAATATACTGCATATACAGGACATGGTTTCATATATGTTTAAAGACAAGATTAGATAAAGCTGGTACACATTTTACATTCCAAAACATATATGACCTTAATTCAATGAAACAAGCTATACTGACCTTCACGTAGCCTCGCATCCTAATCTTTTGTTATTCAAACAGCCTTAGTTATATATAGGAGAAAACCAGACGGGGTTCAAAATTCTACTTTTTACGTAATCATTTGTAGAAACCTTTTTTAACCCTTTGTTTAAACCCTTTTAACTTCTTTGTAAATAAAGTTTATTCAACCATCAATTAAGTATTTTTAGCTAATCATCTGTATAAACGTTTTTAACTTTTAAAACTTTTTATTTTTTTTAAACACTCCCCCACCCCTCTCGTTCTGAGTACAGTTTCTGGCTCTAGTCAGAAATCGTGCCCGAAATGAGCGTGCTTGAACATTAAATTGATATAAGCACGTCAATTCCCGACATCTGACATAACAGTCATTTGCGGGCATACCTATATGCATACGGGGTTTGTGTTTGTGTTCAATGAAATGTAAAGAAAACAAGGGTTGAAGAGGAATTAAATGTAACATTTGCCAAAAAAAACAACTTAGGGTCTAAACAATTGAACAGGGTGCAATTTCACAAAACATCGTAAGTTTGCGTCTGCGACAAGCAGTTATATCGGGCATACATTTACAAGTGTTTGGCATCTATTTCGCGAAGAAATTTACATCATTAAGGAAAATGAAGCATTTTAAGGACAAAAGAAAATGAAATATGTGAATGTCTAACTAGATTTGTTGTACTATAAAATTAATAAGAATTGTGGTTTAGTCGTAGATTTACGTTTACGTGCAAAACTAGGCTTACGATGTTTTGTGAAATTGGATCCTGGACTATAGTTATATAATTCACTATTATATATTATGTGCGTGTAATTGTGCTTGCAAATCTTCTTTTTTTTTTAAATCAGTGATACCTTTTTATGTAAGTTGAGTTAAATAATCAGCAGTAGGGCTATATATTATGTATTTGTACTTATATCGAGTAATCTATACTTCTCATCAAAGATTTGACATTATCAACACAATAATAAACATTACAGAAATATGTCTTCACATATATCTTTCTTTTACACTTCTGTAATGTGTGCCGGGCGGGGCGTAGCCCAGTGGTAAATCGCTCGCTTGATGCGCGGTCGGTTTGGGATCGATCCCCGTCGTTGAGCCCATTAGGCTATTTCTCGTTCTAGTCAGTACACCATGACTGGTATATCAAATACCGTGGTATGTGCAATCCTGTCTGTGGGATGGTGCATATAAAATATATCTTGCTACTAATGGAAAAAACGTAGTTGGTTTCTTCTCTATGACTGTCAAAATGGCCATATGTTTGACATCCAATAGCCGATGATTAAAAAATTAATATGCTCTAGCGGTGTCGTTAAACAAAACAAACTTGTATAATGTGTACACGACACTCATGTATTATGTACCCCAAAATGCATCTAAAGACAACTGAATTAAATAAATAAACAAATACGGGAGAGACTATCACCGGACCAACTAGCATTCTCGACCCCGAATTATTTTGCCAACCCTCTGAACTCCTGGAGGGCACATTGGCCAAGTGTACTAAACCCAAGACGCTAACATGGCATGGTAAAAATGCTATATTTGGTTTCTAGTTAAGATATAATTTTATATTTATAGTTATTTTACAAATGACTATTAAAAATAATATGTCTTGCTTTTAAACTAGTTTATAAAAATGTTTGTATGATAATTGGCGTACTTGTACTACTTGTAAAACGTATCGTGAATAAATCGAACCGTGGACCAAATACCGAAAAACGAATAATGTTTAGGTTTGATCACCAATTACCGACACCCGATGTGGACCATGCGTGTGAAAGACAGTCTCGATGCTAAATCCATAAACCATCCCTGTTTCCAGATCAGTGTCCGATTTCACAAAACATCGTAAAGATAGTGAAATGGCATTTGCAACTATGATTCATTCATATGATTTCATTCAAGTATATTTAATATTTATCATTACAAAGGTTTTTTTCTATTTTAATAGTAAATATGATATAATTGTTTTTTGCAATTAAGTTAATTTGGAAGAGTCCTGTTAAAAATATTATTCGAATTTAAGTGCATGCGGGTGTGGGCAATTTAGCCATTGCACCACGACGTGGTATATACTATCCTGTCTGTGGGATGGCGAACAAGAAAACCCCACCCTTGCTACTAATGGAAAAAGACAACTTATTAAAATTAACAAATGTTTGACACCCAATAGCCGACGATTAATAAACCAATGTGCTCTAGTGGTGTCGTTAAAGAAAACAAAATTTTGTTTAATGACACACTAGAGCACATTTATTTTTCAACAAGAATATTTCAAAGTAATATATAAATTTATTTATACGGCGTAATTAATTTATCTCAGTAGCGCTCGCTTTTAGGTTTTACCTAGTTAATATTATAATTTGTTTTAGTATTTTAGGTGAAGAGTCTTGCAGGCCCGTAGCCAGGGGGGTCGAGGGGTGGGGGGGGGCGATTGGATGACCCCCCCCCCCCCCCCCCCCCCGCAGGATTGAGAGTTCCGCTCAAATGAAAAAAAGAGAAGGATTTTACATATAACATTCCTTGTCCCCAAAAGACCGGGATAACGTAGCAAGAACGTCCGTCTGAGGTTCCATTTGCTGAAGGTTCGATCCTCCTCAGTGGACCCGTTTTGTTGTTTAGCATCCGTCTCAACCAATGATCCATAACTGGTCCATCAAAGGACGTTCTGTTTATGGGATATGGGAAGTGCTCATAAAGATTCCTTGCTGTTATTTGGAAAGAGTAACCATGTGGCGACAGCGGATTTCATCTGTGATCAAGTGTCGATATAACTGCGTTTACCAGCCAATAACCGCTGATTAGTAGTCAATGTGTTCTAGTAGGCTTAAATTTGTTACAATTTTTGCCATGTATAATTTATTATAAATACTTTGGTACGACTGAAAACAAACTGTTTCTTGTTGTGGCTCTGTGACCAGGCCATTTTCACATGCATACCACAACTTAATGCAACTTGTTAACGTATACTTCGCAACAAAAGTTAAGCCCGGCGTCATCACATTGTTTGGCAAGGGGTTTCATATATATATCTGGGGAACCCCCTCTCCCCCAGTCTCTTCGGCGCTCGCGTTTAATGAGTTCCGTTTAATCGGCTGGCTACGGGCCTGTCTTGAGTGTGTCATATGCATCAACTAGTGACATCACTGTTTTATGCGTACATTTTCAACACACTAAGTTTTTTCCCCATAATTGTTTGCAGACAACTGGCAAAGCCCCTCGGTGGTGTCGTGGTTAAGCCATTGGACATAAGGCTGGTAGGTACTGGGTTTGCAGTACTGGCTCCCACACAGAGCGCACCCAATAGCCGATGTGCATTTTTGTGCTGGGGTGTCGTTAAACATTCATTCATTCATTCATTTCCACACAGAGCGAGTTTTAACGACTCAATTGTAGGTGTAAGACCACTGCACCCTTTTCTTTCTAACCACTAACCACTAACAACTAACCCACTGTCCTAGGCAGACAGCCCATATAGCTCAGGTGTGTGCCCAGGACAGCGTGCTTGAACCTTAATTGGATATAAGCACGAACATAAGTTGAAATGACAAAGAAACAGAAATGGTTACCTCTTTTTGTCCTGTACAAGACTTTTAAAAATATTAGTCTAGGGTTAATTATGGAAAGATAATGCGTGGAATCGATTGGTTTGTAGTTATTTATTACATATAAGTTTCCACAGTGACGTAACAATGTCCACCCTTTCAACCCTAGTATGAATGCTGGAATCATCCAACAAACAATGGACTGCTAACGCGTCTGTCTCTGGCCTCAGATTACAGTTATCTTCCCATTTGGTTGTCCAAAATCCGGAAGTTTCACCGCGCAAGTAGTCTGCTGTTTGACTGTGATTATTTCATGGCAGACAGCTATGAAGTGGCAACTGTTTGACTGAAGTGACAGGGGATAGCATGTAGTTTGTAAACATGTGTAACTTGTTGACATTGAAGACTTGTTTGTGGTAATTCCGGCCCATGCAAAAGTAGTGCTTTTTGTGTAAAATGGGTGTACTCCGGCCAGGTTTAGAGGGTGTGTCTGTTTAAACCAATATGCTGGGAGAAAGAGCTGGACAACAGGGGTTGTCCTTTTCAGGGTATGTGTCCCCCATGCAGGCAAAGGTACATACAAAACTTCACGGGCCTGCTGATATAATAAAATATTATAGCCACTAAGGCTATATAGAAACATATAGCGAAAATTAATTGTGGTCTGAGGCCTGATATAGTTCACACATTACACCGGTTAAATGCTTGATTCTGATGAAAGTATTATAACCAGAGAGGTGTGAAATTACACAGATGATTGTGCATACCACAAGGAATATGAAAACTAATTTATTTATTTTTCTAAATATTTTATTAAATTAAAAAAACATTTTTTTTGATTTATTAAAAATTAAAATTAAAATTTTCAACTTTTAAATTTCAGTATCCTCCAAATAGCATAAAATGACCTCTGATGTTACTACAGGTTGTTGCAACAATATTTTTAACAGTTTTGAGCTAATAATTTGGTAAAAATGAGCAAAACTTGGATTTTTGTTAGTCAATATTGAGATTTTTTGTTTTTTTTACATATTGAATTTTAATGAGTTTCTCAATTATTGCAATTGGACAGAAAATCTAAATATAATGAATATATCACTACTAAATGTAATTAAACACTTTAAATAAATAGTATACAGTTTTTAACAAGATTAAGTACTCTAATAATACATTTCACCTACATTTATGTAAATTACACACTTCAGTAATTTTTCAAAAATGGTCTTTTATCCTTAGAAAATCTAATAGGCTAATATTCTATGCTGTCTGAATGTATTTATTGTGTTCAGTAATCAGATGCTGGTATACTTGTCAAGTTTATTGCAGAAAATGTGCCAAAAAGGTAACATTTGGCTTGTAATACAGATGGCAGAATAATCCATAATGCATATTCAGTGGTCATTACTACAAACATCCTTCCAATCAAGAAATACTACACTGAGGTATCCCAGACACTGGCACATGACTACACTTGTTTAACAGTTATCACTGGAAACTGAAAAAATATGGTGCAAGTACCTCTTGGTAGGATTTATATCAGCATTTTGTGACAAAATCTTCATTTTCAAAGTTGTCGTCAACAAAAAAAAAATTATGGTGTATACCTAAGTAATTCTGTAGGGCATATTCATATTAATATGCATTTATATGGACTGTTTTGCCTTTTACAAAGTGGCTACATGTCTAATACAGTAAATGAAGTAGATTAAGTAAATACAGCAGGTCAAAATTGAATATGAGCCTATCATGTCTAATTTTCCCTGAAAATTAGTGTAAACATTTGTTGCAAATGGCCCCAATTTTGTGACTTTCACACCATCCCTCTGACACATTTCTAATAATGTATCATGAATTCAGTCCCATATCTTTACTAAGCCTCCACTTATCATATCTAAAATGCAAAATTTTACAGTTTTAGATTTTTTTGTTTTTCAAAAATTTAAATTTAAGTTTAATATTTCATTAAAAATGAAGTAAAATCTAATGATTGATTTTTTTTTCCTTTAAATATTTCAAAATCTTTCCAAGACAACACTGTGCAGATAGAACATATGTAGAAGAAAAAATAGCTGCTCATTGTATGAAGAAATTCCCAAAATTTGATAAAGTTATTACATTTTGAAGTTGGTGTCACTCAAGTTTCCATTGCTAAAATTGGCCATGGCAAGGCACTGTGGTAGGTGTTTTAACACAGCCTCTGTATACTCTCAGTTTAAAGGTGACATACCGATACTTACCGAGCATTGCTTTAATATGTATATCATTGGAATGCATTAGTGTGGGCCAGATTTTAGGGGAAAAAATTGACTGATAGGCCTCAGATTACAGTTATCTTCCCATTTGGTTGTCCAAAATCCGGAAGTTTCACCGCGCAAGTAGTCTGCTGTTTGACTGTGATTATTTCATGGCAGACAGCTATGAAGTGGCAACTGTTTGACTGAAGTGACAGGGGATAGCATTGTAGTTTGTAAACATGTGTAACTTGTTGACATTGAAGACTTGTTTGTGGTAATTCCGGCCCATGCAAAAGTAGTGCTTTTTGTGTAAAATGGGTGTACTCCGGCCAGGTTTAGAGGGTGTGTCTGTTTAAACCAATATGCTGG
Source organism: Gigantopelta aegis (assembly GCF_016097555.1). Classification (NCBI taxonomy): domain Eukaryota; kingdom Metazoa; phylum Mollusca; class Gastropoda; order Neomphalida; family Peltospiridae; genus Gigantopelta; species Gigantopelta aegis. The sequence continues at coordinate 41,141,419 of NC_054710.1, read as the reverse complement.
GAGAAAGAGCTGGACAACAGGGGTTGTCCTTTTCAGGGTATGTGTCCCCCATGCAGGCAAAGGTACATACAAAACTTCACGGGCCTGCTGATATTAATAAAAATATTATAGCCACTAAGGCTATATAGAAACATATAGCGAAATTAATTGTGGTCTGAGGCCCTCTGTGGTCTAAATGACGCCGTCTCCATTGTTTGTAGGCGTTCCGTAGCCGCAGTTGTCGCGCTCGTTTTATGCGGCTCACTGCCCGCGACAACGCTCTCAGTTCCTTGTGGATCATCACATACAGCTTGTCGTTAAGGTCACCGTCATGTGATTCGTCGTCGACGTTCTGTGTGGTTGCCATGGCAATCGATGGCATTGGGCCGTCGTTGTCTGTCAGCGGTTGTATGATCGGGAGCGCATCGGGGATTTTAGCAGTTGTAGCTGTCGGCGACGTCAAAGGTGCTAATATGTGTACACGATGTCGATTCCTTTTTGATGCTGTTAACAATGAAAGAGAAAAAGAAATTATTAAATTATCATCCACTAAAGGCTTTTGTAAGAGATATCGCTGGCACTATAATTTGCGATATGTCGTGCGATATTGTTACGTGACTGTGTAGGTTTCAGCGCTAAACCTATCATTAGTGACGTCATGCCATTGTCTTTCTGCTAGTTAACGAGTCTACTGCTGCCAAATATTGTGACATTCAGCCCACATTACTGACATTGTTTATAATTGTCGCAAATGATAAACTAATGATAATGAATGATAAAAGAATACCCCCTTCGTGTCTCTTCGTGGACCGGAAAAACGGACCCCTCCCCACCCCCCACCCCCACCACCACCCCCCCCATCAAAAAAATAAAATAAAAACAAAACAAAAAAACAACTTTAAACTTACACCAAAGCGTGGTACAACACATGTTGAAATCTATATTGATCTACAACGGGACATCCCTTATAGCGATGTGTAAGGAAATTCAATTGAAATAAATTAAACTCTAATCCTTATTTTCGATTGTGTGGTTACATAACGCCTACAAGATAACATTAACATTTACATTAAAACATCTTTAGTCGGGACAAAGTGGCCACTTACAGCAGGAGACTGTTGGGGATTACATGTGGCCGCTAGGACAGGTTTGCATGTATTATTTAATAATGTCGACATCTTTGTTTGTATGGTGAATTTATATCATAATGAGAAAGTCTGCGTGAAACTAATTAATAACCCCCATCATTTTTGTTTTGACGTCGAGGTCTACTACTCCAAACGAATATTTTTGTCAATGTATTTTCCGGCAGAACATGACCTCTTCCATTCTAAGACCAAGATCTATTTATGTACCTTTGTTATATTAGCTGTTTGGAGTACTATTTTGTAGAATTAACTATTTGCAACAGTGTTCAATTATATTTTTATTATCTAGTTAAGACGCCTGTTTCGGGGGTTTTTTGGTGGTTTTTTGTTTGTGCAATGTACAAATGTATTGATCCTTTGAAGAAAGGGAAATGCCAACCCTCGAGATAAACAGCCACTCCTAATACTTTTCTCTGGCAGAGGGCCAAAACTGTATAATTCATTCCAGTGGGCAAAAACAATACAATACATGTATATACATAATGTGTTTGGACTTACCTGAACGCCAAGAACAATATAATACATTTATATACATAATGTGTTTGGACTTTACTAACCTGATCTGCAGTTGCAGGTATTCAGAATACCAAGGGTGATGAATACAGAGACCACGAAAAGTTTCACGTCCATCTTGAAGGCCGACTGAATGTTAAATGGCACAAGACAAAAGAACCTCTGGGTTATGTTACATGTATCACACTGACTCACATGTACGAGCTCATGACGGATATAGAAATCACCGCCATCTCAGATGGCGAACACTGATGCACATGTTTTTTTTTAAATAAAGACGTGTTAAAGATGTAATAACTGACCACATATTCGTCTTTTTCTGTTACCGTCAGAACGAAAGAAAGAAATATTTATTTAACGACGCACTCAACACATTTTATTTTACGGTTATATGGCGTCAGACATATGTTTAAGGACCACACAGATTTTAAGAGGAAACCCACTGTCGCCACTTCATGGGCTACTCTTTCCGATTAGCAGCACGGGATCTTTTATTTGCACTTCCCACAGGCAGGATAGCACAAACCATGGCCTTTGTTGAACCAGTTATGGATCACTGGTCGGTGCAAGTGTTTTACACCTACTCATTGAGCCTTGCGGAGCACTCACTCGGGGTTTGGAGTCGGTATCTGGATTAAAAACCCATGCTTCGACTGGGATCCGAACCCAGTACCTACAGCCTGTAGACCGATGGCCTAACCACGACGCCACCGAGGCCGGTCTGTTACCGTCAAAGTACTCGGGCTAACATACAAGTGACATATTTCGCGATTTAAAACATTTATTTGCAATAAAATAAATACTAACATAATGTTTAGGTTTTTGTTTTCAAAATGTCCTCCTTCAGCTGAATCACATACCAGTGTATTAATGGAATTCACAAATAGGTAAACTTGAATATAATCAATGTTTGTTGTTTTGATCTTTTAAGTGGTGAAGTAAACAGTATGCCTGTTTGGGCGTGGTCATGTTATGATTTCTTACTATCTTCTATAAACTCTGTGTGCAAAATTTTAAACAATAATATCGTTGTAGTCATGGTTATAACTCAAAGATAACAATAAATATATGATCAATATAGGTTTAAATCAATAACAGAATTTTAATCATGTTTACTCTTATGAGAACTCATTTTAATGGCATCTCACAAACACATAACGTCAAATTCACTTTAAATATAGGGCCTAGGTGTTATTTAGCAGCCCTAATGTAGATTTACGTGCAGTAAAATACCTGAAACAGAACATATGAGGAGTCGACATAAATTTCAAGTGAAATTACTGTTGTGAAATGGTGGACTTTGCATTATGCAATGTAAAACGAAAGTGTAATAATATTATGAGACCCTAACTCTGTAGAGATAACACGATTGCTTATATTTCTGAAATTTATATTCCACCAACTTGCTTTTTCCTTATTTGTGCTCAATAAATATTTTTATAATGTGTTTTATTTAGTCACTGTTAACAATTCCATTGAAATATTGCTATTCAGGAAAAAGGGTAGGGTTATAAAATGTGTGATTACACAGACAATCCTGCAGCAAAGCTTTATTTATAGGATACAAAAGAGCTTCTGTTGAAATTAGAACCTTTAACCAGAATATTTGAGGTGCGTTATGTTACATTTCGTATTTCGTAACGTTACAGAAAAAGTGCTATATGAGATTATAATCCACAAAGGATTTCAGTATTGGTAACAAAATTGAATTATCACATATATGTATTCCCAATCCTCTAAGAATTGTATTCCTAAATGCCCTGACAAATATTTTACAATCCTTTTAATATAGTCAACCTTCAGCAATTATGTAAACAAAATATAACTGTCGTGAAAATGAGGGTAGGGTCACAAAATGGGTAGATACACTAAAAGCCAAGTCCTGCAAAGTCTTCGAAGATGTTTTCCGATTTGTATAGCAAATAAAGTACCAGTCATATATTCAAAGGTTGCATGCACGCTATAGCCCTGAAGCAGAGGCTGAAAAAGAGGCTTAGTTTTTGAACAAGATGGCGGCTAGTTTTGAAAATAACTGCAAATTGTAAATAATTGTATAAAATAACAGATCAAGATACCGACATATATCATACTATTGATCAATGGTTCTCCAGTAAAAAGGCGTTGTTGTAATTAATTATACACCTATCAGCATCCACAAACACCTAACCACTATAGCCTGAATAAATACACGAATGGATGAATTAATGAGTTTATGTTTAAAATAATTAATGAATGAATAAATGCATGAATGTTTAGTAAAATTCCAGTACAAAAAAAAAAAAAAAAAAAAAAAACCTCTGAGGGTTGTTCACAAAACGACCTCAATGTGTTGTACATAATACATAGTACATACTACTGTCATCAGATTCCATCTCAACTGACTGGGTCGGACGTAGCCCAGTGGTAAAGCGCTCGCCTGATGCGCGGTCGGTTTGGGATCGATCCCCGTCGATGGGCTTATTGGATTATTTCTCGTTCCAGCCAGAGCACGTCGACTGGTATATCAAAGGCTGCGGGATGGTGCATATAAAAGAACCCTTGCTGCTAATGGAAAACACCCCTTTGTGAAATCCTCATTAGTGGGCATAGTGTGTATCACTGTGTCAGCTGGTATCAATGCAGTTTGTATATGCATGTGTCTTCAGCTGGTGGCCCTTTCTTTGCAAAGATATTCTTCTTATAGACAATGTCTCATTGAATATTGTTTAACAATGCGCATTCAGCGTTACTGAACAGGGCCCAAGAAACCTGGTAGCTACCATTTTTATTCCTAAAACAATATTTCCTGTGTTTCCAAGTTAGGAACGACTAAAACTGCACAAATTTCTTCATTAATATTATTTCGTCCCATCATTCTATCAAATTTGGTTTGACGTAAGTGGAAAAGTAAAAGTGTTTTGGAAACCCTTCTATTTTTGTGTGCAATTTACAAATCAATCGGCTCAGAAATAAATAACTTGTAGTAAATTCCATATTATGAAAAAAGGCTTTCCTGTGGGACGGCCTATAGTCGAAAATATTTTCAAAGCTCTAAATACTAGTAACTGAACATCAGATGCTTACACAAATCGGTTTTTATAGACTGGAGATATTTACGTTTGTAAATTAAACAAACAAACAAATTGAACTCTTGACTATCTACTTTGACTTGTGAATTAAGTGGTCCAAAGCTTCAGATTTGTAGTAGTGATCCGAATGTGAATGACAAAAACCGTATTCTGTGATTAATATTGTATCTCTGCACAAGGCAGAATCGAAAGAACGTTTAAAAGGACATTTATAAGATGTTTCCGATTTATAGGGCCTTTTTTTACGACTACAATGACATATTAAATAAATGGTTATGTTTAAAGGGACATTCCTGACTTTGCTGCATTGTAAGATGACTCCGACTGATAAAATATTTCTACGATTAAACTTAAATATTAAATATATTTTCTTCTTCAGAATATCAGTGTCTGTATATTTAAACTGGATTTTGGGAAATTTTAGGAAATAAAATGAAATTTAACCTAGTACAAATATTAGAACGATCAGGAACACGTTTGATATATAGACACTAATATTTTACGCAGAAAAAAAAAATTTGATATGTAATTACAATCATTAAAAAGTCTCTGTTAGTCGATAACATTTTAAAAATTGCAGCAAACTCAGTAATGTCCCTTTAAGGCAAAGTCGTGATCGATGCCATGGTTCTCTATCAGGTGCTTGTCCTTTAGAAACCTGGCACTCCTCTAAGTGTTCTATAACAGGATGTTTCATCCACTTCGTGCGCCACCTACAAGACGACTGTCACTCCCAAGACTAGTTTAGACAACCGAGAGTGAACACATTACATTTCACTGACACATGGTCACTGATCTTTGGAAGAGACACACATTACACGTGTTTGTGTGTAGCTGTGTGTGTGTGTGTGTGTGTGTGTGCGTGCGCGCGTTTGTGTATGTGCGTGTGTGTATGTTTGCGCGCGTTTATATGTGTATATGTGCGCGCGTGTTTATGTGCGTATGTGTATGTGTGAGTGCGTGTGGGTGGGTGAGTGATAATGGTATATTTGCCAGAATATTTCAAACTGTGACTTTAGAGAACTGTAATCGATAACAGTATATTTTTTAATATCTCATATTGATGTAGGTGATAAAGGTGTAATGACTTTTTGATAACTGTATTAAATTGTGAATTCAGTAGTAAATGTTTAAAATGTCAATTTCTTTTCTTCTGTTCCATTGTATTTAGAGCACCGATTTAGCAGAGGAGATATCTACTAGTGTGTATGCTGGATGTCATTTTAGGCAAACACACCTAATTTCTTTTTCTAGTATTGTAGAAAAGTTTAAATTTCGTATAGTTTATGGATACAAAACATGACGAATTCGACTAGACACGCAAAAACAAAAGAGATGGAAAATGACATAGTGATTCATAGATCGACCCAATGATTACAAACTGTGTATAATGACCTATAATGATCCGGACGTTTCAGTAACATATAGTGTGTGGACATTTCAAGAGGTGTAACGACTTAAATTATGTGCGAATTGTTTAGTTTCCCTTTAATATTTCTCGATGAATGTCAGATGTAAAACATATGTCGTCAGTTTGTACATACGTTTTTGTTTATTTTATGCTGCACCTAAAACACATGACAGACAATCATTAAATACACACACAATAACTGGCTCTAGGCTGCCCTTCCTCCAATTACCTGCATCTCCTGACCGGTACGCGAAGGTAATCTGTTTTACCTCTTTCTGGGATTTGTTTTTGTTTACGAGAACTTTATATACGGAACAGAAAGTCGTAATCAGAATATGAATGGTATTTATTTTTGATAGCAGTGTACAACACTGATGCACACCAATGAAAACAATATTGAAGCCCATAGTTGTTTGACTTGAAGCAGTGTTAAAGGGACATTCCTGAGTTTGCTGCACTTTTTAAAATGTTATCGACTAAAGAAGACTTTTAACGATTGTAATTAAATATCAAATATATTTTTCTCCTTAAAATATTAGTATCTGTATATTAAACGTGTTTTTTTATCGTTCTAATATTTGTACTATGTTAAATTTCATTTTATTTCCACAAATATAACTTTTTCGTACGTACGAAATTATTTGAAGACAAAATCCAGTTTGGGCTTCTTACGAATATTAAGACGACCAGAAACACATTGAATATACAGACACTGATATTCTAAACAAGAAAATATATTTAATATGTAAGTTTAATCGTAGAACTCTTTTATTAGCCGGAAACATCTTACAATGCAGCTAACTCAGGAATGTCCCTTTAAAAGGCATCAGTCATAAATGATAACAAGGGCAGACAATCCAAAAGGAGTGATCAATAATCAATATCGTGTGTGTCCATCATTTGCATTCACAACTGCAACACACCTTCATTACATGGAATGGATCAGACGGTTAATAAAGCCCATAGGAATCAATGGAAAGGTCTAAATTATGGTTGTCGCAAGCTGAGCTACATTTTCTGGTCCTGGGCGAACTTGTTAAAATCTTCTTTTCAGTTCGTCCGGTAGATGTTCAATGAGGTATAAATAGGGTCCAAGGGCTGGCCAAGGCAAAATTCTGATTTTATGTTGCTGCAAGAACTGAACTTTAGCCTGAGCTGTATGTAGCATTTCACTATCATGCTGGAACGTATATTGCGGATGACGAGCAGACAAAAAGGTCATACATGGGGTTTAACCGCCAGAACAATGCAACGCTGAGCTGTAACATCATTACCCCTTCCAGAGCCAATATTCTGGAAGACAACTGGGCCAAGTCTTTGTGTCAGGCCATCCGCAGCCCATATCATCAAACTTACACTCATGTTTTAGCATTAAACACGGTTAAAAACAGTTAACACATGACCCAGTTACATATTGTTCACTCAAGTGGCTGGCATAATAGTGAACTATCATGATAACCTATAGGAAAAGTTATGTTTTTAGAGCAGTATAGGACAGACCTATATGAAGACTATGCTCTCTGAAAGTATCATTTGCGGCCTGTGCGACCTCCAAAAAACATATATTGGTATATTATAATGAATGAATGAATGAATGTTTAACGACACCCCAGCACGAAAAATACATCGGCTATTGGGTGTCAAACTATGGTAATGCAAACAAATAAGGTGATTATCAACATCAATATAAAAATTGAAGATTTAAATAAAAACAGTGTAAAGAACTGTACAAAAACACAAATATCACAGATAGATACTGACTTTTACTAAAAATGTCAATTTGTGCTGTATTGGCCATTCTCAAAGAGAATGTTACACCCCTGCACCACGGTGAGGTTACAGCACGCGCAGGGGGTATATTATAAGTGCATGTAGAATCTAAAAGATACAAAATTTATGAAGAAAACGCCAAAACCTGATTCATGCCCAATGACAAAAAGTGCTATAAAATGACAAGACAAAGCTATCTGACGTAGAACAAAACATTTATTTTCCCAGGCCTATTATGAGTTGACCAACTTAAGTCGATAGAATCCAAAGTTAACAGCGAGCTTTGTATATAAATTATGTTACTTTCGTAATTAAATAGGCTTATTATATTGTATTTACAGACTTTCTTTGACAATATTAAGAGGGCGAGACGTAGCCCATTGGTACAGCGCTCGCTCGATGCGTGGTCAGTGTGGGATCGATCCCCGTCGGTGGGTCCATTGGGCTATTTCTCTTTTCAGCCAGTGCACCAAGACTGGTATATCCAAGGCCGTGGTATGTACTACCCTGTCTGTAGGATTGTGCATATAAAATACCCCTTGCTGTTAATCGAAAAGAATATCCCATGAAGTGGCGACAGCGGGTTTCCTCTCTCAATATCTGTGTGGTCCTTAACCATATGTCTGACGCCATATAACCGTAAATACAATGTGTTGAGTGCGTCGTCAAATAAAACATTTCTTTGACAGTAGTACCACTATCAAAGGTACATTGGTTGTATATTAGTATCTACATATATATGAAATTATGCAAATTGGCATATTTGACTCACGTACATCAATGTAAGTTTTTGATACGTTGTTCAGGGGGACTCGGGGGACATTTGCAATATAAATTATTTCAGTTGCAATTTGTTATAGGTCAAATCTTATTTTAACTGGACTAAGACGGACATTTGGACGGTTATGAGAGAATGATCAAAACCGCCCAAACGTCCGTTTAGCTTTCGAATGGCAGAGTACTCGAGCTTTTGAACCTGGTGTTCCTAATACCATGAAATGCATTTTTTATTAGGTAATTCTTAATCTGAGAAGCAGCGATTATGGAGACTAGTTCTATAATCTATTCTGGAGGGTATTTCCCAGTTCCAGCATCACAACATCACACAGACTCTCGTTCCATTCAGTTGCAACTTTATTCAGATTTGTAGATTAACGAAAAAAAATTTCATTTTTAAAAAACTTTATCAACCCAGATCACTGGCAATGTCAAGGATCAGGTTCCTGGGGTCATCGTTGTACACTGTACAACATTAATAAAATTGTAACATGATTGTGTGTACATGTATAGCTAATTATAAAACAAACGTTTTATGCTATTTCATATATCTGCTAATATATAAAAAATATATATAATAACGGAAAAAACAAACGCAAGTTTTGTTTCGGTGGTAAATATTCAAATGATTTTCTTGATGATTATTTTATTGTTTGGATTTTTAGGTTATATCCTCATTACTGAATAAATGTTGACAAATTTTACTGTGTTATCACAGATGGCGTTTGCATGGAGATCGTTGACATGTGAATAACCTACTTCATTTCCTGATCCAAATCAATAGCGTGCCTGCCCATCCCGGCGACGTTGTTCAGGTCGTTGACGCTCGTCCTACAAATGCTCGATCAAGTTCAAATGCGGACTGTACGGTGGCCAGTCGAGCACTGGGTCATTGTTTTGGTTGAAAAAGTTAAGAACTTGCGGCCTCACATTATTAAGCTGTAACGTAAAGTTACGCGCATGGATAAGTGGAAGAACGTGAGGCCTGATAACCTGATCTCGATTACTTACGGCTGAAAGATTGCCATGGATGACCACTAGATGTTTCACGCCATGAGGAATCGCCCCCCCCAAAAAAAAAAAAAAAAAAAAAAACAACAACAAAAAACCCCAAACAAACAAACAAAAAACCCCAAAACAACAACAACAAACAAACAAACAAAAAACTAAACAAAAACTAAACAAAACAAAAACAAAAACAAAACCCACCATAACAGGCACTTCCCTAAATCTGTCACTTTCATTAACGCACGCGTGTCAATATCGCTCACCTCGACGTCGATAAACTCGTTGTCGTCCATGTGGCATGTACAGAGAGAATCGAGACTCGTACGTGAAAAGCACACGTCTACATGGCGACCAACCAAATGGAAATATTTTCCCGGAATCTTCTGATATTTTAATTTGTATGCGCGCGAACACCTATTACAAAACAAAATTTAAAGCACGCAAAAACGACAGTTTCATAAAAGTAATTTTAAACAGCGCGAAAAATGTCAAGTTTGACAAATATTTGCAAAATGACAATACAAATGAGTATATAATTATTTGTATGTAAATTGAAACTTCCCCATAAAAAGATCCTTCCCCCACCCACACACCAAAAAGTTCACTCAAAACCCCTTAAAAACCCATTTTATTAGCAAATACTGTATTGCAATTTAAGACTCCCTCCTACAGATTAGCAATAAAGTGACACACTTGGGACCAATGTTATTTTTATGTAGGTACATTGCCAAATTTGCACTATTACATCATATGCATGTAACTGGTTCGGGGACGAACCCTCTACCCACATTAAGACTGCCTGCCGTTCTGCATTACGCTTTCATTACTATTACAGTAACACTTTTGGTTTGTCAGTGTGAAGACAAAGTCGCATTATTGTTTAACTTACTTGAATAAAATAACATCGGTAGGTATATTAATGTCATGGATGCGTCATAGATTAGTGGCGGTCAAATATTATTTAGTCAAATGTTGCATTTGAAAGCCAATGGAAGGAAGACAATTGTGGGTTCGGTTTCTTTTGTTTTTGTACGATCGTAGCGTTCTTCTGTTATATATTCATGTTTTCATCCTAGGTGGCAAAATTGCATGCATCACCACAGATGCGATGCCGGCCCTATGATATTTAAAATATCTTTAAAATAAATACATAAACTATTCGAGTATACAAAATAAGAATTAAAACATTTTCTTGAGTTTACTCGACATTTTCATTGGTCGGCTGTTGACAATAGACACAAGCCTTGGTAATGGCACAAAATTAGACAAAACGGAGCTCAGGTTGAAATGAGTGATAAAGATATTTAATTCTAAAAATATAGAATGTAGCAAGAATTAGTTGCTTAAAAAACAAATTCGAGTGAAATTCCGGATATTTGGCGTCAATTCCGGAATTCTGAGTACGTGATGAATATTTTTTGGAAAATTCCGGAAAGTTGGTCGGCCTGTGTCTACGGTGCGCCAAGTGAAACCGATTTAGTACACGTGCACGCATCCATTGCAATCGACGTTGACGTCGCCTGGGTGTAAGTTGCGGACCAACGTAGGGACGTCGTGGGTTTAAAGGGACATACCCTAGTTTTTTAAATACTAAGGATTTTTTTTTACTATTAGAGCCGTTTATGATAACTTAAATCATATTTTACTTACATTTTATTGGTTAGATTGCCGTACATTCGATGTGTTTTTGGTCATCCTGGTGATTTTAATATCACAAAATGCATTTCTCATATTTTTAGAAACACACGTGCGTCTGAGACATAACAATTATGGAGTCGAGTTTTAGTCTAGTTTTAGAGGGTATTTCACCATTTCAAAGTCACAAATTCATGTTTCACTCAGTTGTAACTTTATCCAAATGTGTTACAGGTTTGTAGATTAACTAAACTTATTGTGCATTTTAATTGGCTGAAACTAGAGTCTGTCTGTAAATAAAATGTGTTGAGTGCGTCATTAAATAAAACATTTCTTTCTTTCTTTGGAATCGTATTCATGTGATTCATTTACCGTCTACCATGAATCGTGGCACCTCACCAATGCAATAACTGCACGAGTATTTGTACATTACTGTCGTGCTTAAACTCCTATGAAGTTCAAGCATGCTAATCCTGGGTATAAAACTAAGCTTGCTTTCTGTTCAGGACAATTTTTAGTGAAGAGGGTTGGAAACGGTATCGAACCTAGTACTTGCCAGCCTTGAGTTCAATAGCTTAGCCAATGTACTATCGAGACTTGTGAAGGAAGGAAGGAAATGTTTTACTTAACGACACACTCAACACAGTTTATTTACGGTTATATGGCGTCGGACATATGGTTAAGGACCACACAGATATTGAGAGAGGAAACCCGCTGTAGCCACTTCATGGGCTACTCTTTTCGATTAGCAGCAAGGGATCTTTTATATGCACCATGCCATAGACACGATAGCACATACCACGGCAATTGATGTACCTGGAGCGAGAAAATATGCCGGTTTAGACAGGGTGCCGGTGTAGACAGAGTTCGTCCAGAGTTACAGTTCTTGATAAGAAAAAATACCACGTAGATAAAACGTCATATTAACCAAACATTTGGATTATGTGTAAGACATCTGTAAAAACATGTCTAAGTAATGGTTGTTTTAGTCATTGGTACAAACCTGAAATATAGTATAGTATAGTTTATTAGCTTTAAGCCTTCCGGCTGGTCAGGTCAGGTCATAGGGTTTTACGTGCACATTCAGAACAAGCTGTTGTAGCGCACGCCTGTCGTGGGTACAAGAACCGGCCTTGGCCGGCTCCTCCGTCCATGACAGGAAAGGTGGTGGGGTGGGGGGGGGGGGGGGGGGGAGAGGGGAGAGGAGGGACCGCCTGCACTGGCAGGTGCAACCTTCCGGCTCGTGGGCATTACATTTTATATACAAATCAATAACATTTGACAAGTTGCGCATTATTGGAGGATGGACAATTAAATATGTTGAGAACGTAAACATAACACATTTTAAAGATATTTACTAATATGAACAGACAATAATTGCACAAGTTTAAACACAGATGGTTTGCGCCAGTAGTATTTCTTAATATATATTGAACGTAATTGCATGTACAATGGACATTTCAAAATAAAGTGATATTCATCCTCTATATCATTCTTTTTACACATCTGACATTTCCGTTGCGACCTTTCAATACCATAATATCTACCTTGTTCAACAAACAACTAGTGAGAAGAAACACGAAATTTTGTTATAAGAGTAGTGTGACAATCTGGCGATAATATTCTAAGGTAATACTGCAAGCAAAACGTATCTATTAAATGCTTATATACATTACATTTAGGAGAGTTTTCTAGCATAGTGTCTCTCTCTCGAATAAAGATATCAGTTAAACGTGTTTGTACACTTTTTAAAAAATATCTCAGTACTACTGACATGTTGATTATACCATACCAAACATCCCCAAAACCTAGTGATAAAAGTAATTTTTTAACATGGCAAAGCCAATTAGAATTATTCTGACATTCTAGCATATCATCATATAGTGATTTCGAAATACAGTTATTTGTTTCTAATAGTTTCAACCAATACTTAACTATTAGTATTTTTCGAACAATATACAAAGGAAGTCTTCCTAGTTCTGTTAGTACTACTACATTTGTTGTGCTTCGTTTAACATTCAAAATTCTTTTACAGAAATCCATATGAACGTTTTTAACATCATGAGCGGGGTTAAAACCCCATACTTCACAACCATAATTCAAAACACTAGAAACATAGGTATCAAAGACATGTAGCTTATTTTCCTTATTAAGTGATAACCTATTACATAATCCTAAACTATGCCACATATATTTTCCACCTTGAGGTGCAATTACCCTCTGTGTTTGTTTGTAAATTTACCACTAAAATTTAATGTTAACCCAAGGTAGTTAAAACTATCGACCACTTCAATAAAAGAGTTATTGTATATCCATTTTTCTTTGGCATATAATTTTCCACCGTTTCTAAACACAACAGTTTTCAGTTTTATCAGCATTGACATCAATATCCCATAGAGTGCTGTATGTATAAAGAGTATCAATAATCTTTTGAAGACCATCTATTGTCTCTGACAAACGTACAGTCTCATCAGCATACATTAAAAGAAATAAAGAAATGTCTTGTAAATACATAGGTTCACAAAAAAACTTAATTAGATCATTCTCGAAACCATTTATGTACATGGAAAATAAAAAGGGTGATAGTACGTCTTCTTGCATCAGTCCAACATTGCAATCAAATAGGTCCTCAAAATTTAGACTGAAACTTGACACGTTCTTTTAAACTTTCATACATTGATATTATAATACTAACACACAGTTTTTCAGTAATACCGGATCGTGCTAGTTTGTACAACAAGCTGTATCTATTTACACAATCAAATGCTTTATGGTAATCCGCAAAACAACAATACAACTTCTTTTTGTTTGCAATGCCTTCTGACCAGCTGGATGGGAAAATCCCACTATTATATATGACATTAAACAGACGACATAGGGCAGGAACAAAAACATCTTTAAACGTAATAAAATATTTATTAAGTAAGTTATCTTTTCCTGGAGATTTTTTTTCGATTTTAAGTTCAATATTACTTTCTGAGTTTCTTTCTCAGTAATTGGACAATCAAGCTCTCGATAAACACACCCCTCCTGCTCGTATGGTCTCTCGATGCCATGTGTGTTTTTATTAGTACTTAAATCTTTGAAATGATTATAAAAATCATCCAGCGATAAATCTGTTGGAGGTGATCGAGTGCGCTTTCTAAACAAACTCAAAATCTCACTTGGAGTATTTGCGTTTCTAAGAAACCAACGACACTCGCGATAAACAAAATACGACGAGTTATCAGGGAGAAGCAGGCTGGGAAAATGGGATAGTAACATTTGACTGTAATAAAACATATGTGTTCAAACCACAACGCATATAAAACAACCAGCAGAAAACATAACATTATTTTATTGATTAAAACCAAATGAAACAGGGTTGCGAATTTATAGTTTTAGTATGTGAGTTATATTTATATAGAACTGACAAGATAGTAGTACATTGTTACAGTTGTTACTAAGGTTAATATTTGTGATAATTATATGTATGCATATATTTAGAATATGTATCTTTAACACTGAGGAGTGGGACGTAGCCCAGTGGTACAGCGTTCGATCGATGCGCGGACGGTGTGGGACCGATCCCCGTCGGTGGGCCCATTGGGCTATTTCTCGTTCCAGCCAGTGCACCACGACTGGTATTTCAAAGGCCGTGGTATGTGCTATCCTGTCTGTGGAATGGTGCATATAAAAGATCCCTTGCTGCTTATCGAAAAGAGTAGCCCATGACGTGGCGACAGCGGGTTTCCTCTCTCAATATCTGTGTGGTTCTTAACCATATGTCTGACGCCATATAACCGTAAATAAAATGTTTTGAGTGCGTCGTTAAATAAAACATTTCCTTCCTTCCTTCCTGTAACACTGCTGTCTTATCAAATGTTCTGGTTCTGTTATTCCAAATGTGGATATCATGTACTAAAATAATAAGATCAGTGTCTCCTATCTACAGCTTAACTGAGTAATCCCCCCCCCCCCCCCCCCAATATACAGAAAAAGCAGCATATCAATCTTTTGTGCAAAATACTATTATTTTGTTCATAAGTTTTGTTTAACATGTTCATCTAACAACGCCATTTTTGTAAATTTCGTGATCCTTGCGGGTGCTGTTGTAGTTCACGCAAAAAACGTGAAATAGCGTGATTGGTTGCGTACCCGCTAAAAAGCGCCATCTTCTTCAAACGATAGCGAACAGTTGCGTGGTGTTAGCGTGCTTGCAAACGCTTGCGTGTTTTTTGTGATTAAGGGACCAGGATTTCAAGTGGAGTGCGGTGTAGGCACTATTGAGGACCATATACAAAGTACGTATGTGTCGGCAGAGTACCATCAGTGTGGTGAATTAACATAATTCGCCGTACAAGGTGCCAGAAGTGAAGGCAAACAAACATACACTTCGGTAGATATTCAGAGGTCCACATACTTCACTCTGTTTTTTTCACCATCTCTGTATTAATTGCAATATGTCACACGTACGTAACGTCATCCATGAACCTTTGTAAAACTGATATATTTGCCCGCCTCACTTTCTTTTTATCTTGAATGCATAAGCATATTTTGCTTGTCACAACAAAGCTGATTTGAATGTTTATGTCAACATGGTATATGTGTGCGTGTGTGTGTGCGTGCGTGCGTGCATGTATATGCGTGCATATATATTTATCCTATAACTTACCCATGATATCCATGTCATAAGCCCATGTGATAATTTTAGTGTATTAACCCGGTTAATAATGGTATGCAAATTTGCAAGGTCTCTCGAAATGTGTTGCTGTGGATGGGTCATTTGCTTACAAGCCAACAAGACCTGAGTACCTGAGCGTAACGCATTCAAAGATTTAGTTAAAATGCGTGACGTCAAACTAATTTATGCTAATCGTGATGACGTCATATTACCGATGTATACTTTAGTACTGTGGTTTACTAAAACATGAATTAAAATGCTATTTTAGAAGTGTTATATGATAAATAGAATTCGCTACTCATGTTTTTTAATGTGTAAAATATCAACCTCGTCTAGTTACTCGGTATTTGTCTCGACAGAACCTCGACAAATACCGATTAGCATAGACCCGGTTGATATTTTCCATATTAAAAAATGATCGTGGCGAATCCCTTTTCTCTCTCTCTCTCTCTCTCTCTCTCTCTCTCTCTCTCTCTCTCTCTCTCTCTCTCTCTCTCTCTCTCTCTGTGTATGTTTGTATGCATGGGTGAGTGTGCAAGCGTGCGTGGGTGAGTGTGCGTGCGTGCGTGAGTGTGGGTGAGAAAGAGAAAAACACAGACAGACGGACAGACAGACAGTGGTGATAGGGGCTCCTTATAAATCAGTGCGTACTGTTTAGTGGCTGACCACTTACCCCATTAAGCCGTTAAAGCTCTCTTTGGGTGGGAGCCGGTACCGGAATCCGAACCAGGTACCTCCCATCCTTAATTTATAAACCCTGTTGCTTAATCACTACACCAATGAGGCTCAGGTAATGATATCTCAACTGAGGGAGGTCGGCACAGTCTCTAGTGGGGGGGGGGGGGGGGGGGGGGGGGGGGGCTAAGCCAATTTGTCTTTATATACATAAAACAAAATATTAAAAAAACACGCATATTTTCGTCCTTAAGTAAGGAGCTGTCCCCCAACCCCCACCCCACCCCCACTCCTGTTCCTACGGGCCTGGGTATAACTACGTTGGACACAATTCGCCAGGGGCGAGATCTAACTCAGTCAATAGAATGTTCGCAGGATCGAATCCCCTCAGTGGACCCACTCTCTAGTTTTTTTTTTTCCCGACCCAGCTGGTGCCCCACGACTGGTATATCAAAGGCCATGGTATGTGCTGTACTGTCTATGGGAAAATCATATAAAAGTTCCCTTGCTGCTAATGGGGAAATCTTGTGGGATTCCTTCAGAATTATAAAATGTTTGACATCCAGCAACCGATGATAATAACATCAATGTACTGTAGTGGTGTCGTTAAACAAAACAATCAGGGAAGCTGCGTAATATCATTAATTCATCAATTCGTTTATTCTTATTTTCGTGCTTATATCCAATTAAGGTTCAAACTCACACCTTATATATTTATCTTGTCTGTCTGTCCACCACAGAGGGTCAGTGGTTAAATGTTAGGGGTTGGTGAGAGAAGTCGGTGTAGCAGCTTTACACATACCCACTGAATGAATGAACACATATTTTATTGTACAAAGAAAAAAAATCGAGCACAACTTACGAGGCTATATATATATAATATACATGGCGGCTATATTACATAGCTCTATATTTAAACTACATTTAAACAGTCAAGGATAACCAGCGGAAGGAAATGTATTGTATACTATATAATATAACAGAAAAAAAGGAGAGAAAAAACTCGTTATGCGTGGGGCCCGGTACCTAGGTTCGAGCTCACTACCCACCAGCTTTAAGGCCGATTGCCTAACTAGTATACCACCAAAGTCGGTGATCTATAACGAAACATGGTCTTTCGAACAGTAAACTACACGCGAGTTTGCGTCTTTAAATTGTGAGATCTGTGTATCTCGCTAGTCTTCCCTTGTGATCTCTAAGTCTTTAGAGATTTAAGGGATCACACTGAGACATGTTTGGGTGTGTGAATAGAAACTGTTTACTACATTATCCTTATTACGTTAGAATGACTTTACACATAATAAAACTACAGATCCGACGGAACAGGAAGGAAGGAAGGAAATGTTTTATTTAACGACGCACTCAATACATTTTTTTACGGTTATATGGCGTCGGACATATGGTTAAAGAGCACACAGATATAAAGAAAGGAAACCCGCTGTTGCCACTTCATGGGCTTCTCTTTTTGATTAGCAGCAAGGGATCTTTTATATGCACCATCCCACAGACAGGATATTACATACCACGGCCTTTGGTATACCAGTCGTGGTGCACTGGTTGGAGCGAGAAATAGCCCAATGAGCCTAATGACGGGGATCGATCCCAAACCGACCGCGCATCAACCGAACGCTTTACCACTGGGCTACGTCCCGCCCCTTACGGAACATGAAGTGGGGAGTGTAGTGGCCTATGCACCTCACTTGAATCCGCCAATGGCGTAACTGCTGACAAAGGAGCATGACCCTTTAAAAACTAAACGCACGCCAGAGATTGCGTCTTTAAATATTGATATCTGGCCTCAGATTACAGTTATCTTCCCATTTGGTTGTCCAAAATCCGGAAGTTTCACCGCGCAAGTAGTCTGCTGTTTGACTGTGATTATTTCATGGCAGACAGCTATGAAGTGGCAACTGTTTGACTGAAGTGACAGGGGATAGCATGTAGTTTGTAAACATGTGTAACTTGTTGACATTGAAGACTTGTTTGTGGTAATTCCGGCCCATGCAAAAGTAGTGCTTTTTGTGTAAAATGGGTGTACTCCGGCCTGGTTTAGAGGGTGTGTCTGTTTAAACCAATATGCTGGAAGAAAGAGCTGGACAACAGGGGTTGTCCTTTTCAGGGTATGTGTCCCCCATGCAGGCAAAGGTACATACAAAACTTCACGGGCCTGCTGATATTAATAAAAATGTTATAGCCACTAAGGCTATATCGAAACATATAGCGAAATTAATTGTGGTCTGAGGCCATCTATGAACCGCCAGTCTAACGACAGGTTTCAAAATGGTCGCCAAGTCTTTAGAAAGCGGGTGAAAGGATTTAACACGCATTAAGCGATAATTATAACGCGACACGCTTGGCTCTATAGATAGATATGCTTTGTTGTATGGACTAAGGCCATGGAATTTATGGCGGGTAGGTATCGGCTCCCACCCAGAGCGAGTTAACAACTCAGTGGGTAGGTGTAAGGCCACTACACACCCTTCTCTCTCACTAGCCAACCGTCCTGTAATCCAAATAGCTGGTGTGTATGTGCCCGGGAAAACGTGCTTGATTTTAATTGGATATACGCGCCAAAACAGTGGTATAGTGGTTAAGTCATCGGACATAGGGTGGTGGACACTGCGTTCGCTTCCCGGTACCGGCTCCCACCCGAAGCGAGTTTAGCGATTCAACGAGTAGAGTACATGTAAGGCCACTACACCAACTTCTCTCTCACTAATCACCAGGGCGACTAACTTTCCGGAATTTTTAACACATATCCGGAATTCCGGAATTAATGCCAAATATCCGGAATTTTTTCCAAATTCGCTATCATTATTTTTTTGGAAGCAACCATTTCGGAATATATTTTAAATTTTCTATATTTTTAAATACCGAGTTTATCATTCTGCATTCTCCATTTCAACCTGAACTCGGTGTTATCTACAGTTTTGTGCTATTATGGCCCGATCACACTGGCCCGAATGCCATTCTGTTTGTTTTCCGAATAGGAATTTGGGTGTTCGGGGAGCCAACTGATCATATTCGGGAAGCATTCGGTGTGTTCTAGGAGCATACTGGCTGTTCGGCTCCGTACGGGTGCATACGGAACGGCATTCGGTAGCTCCAAAAATGTGTTGTGCATGTTCAAAATAATTTTCATCGACCATCCGAATGTGGCGTCCATGTGTATTCGGGAAGTATTCGGGAGCATTCTAGGAGCATACGGCATGTACGGAAAACGTTCGGGAAGCATGCGTCTAGTTCTTGGTGCATTCGGAATGAAAATTTGGAGGTGCTGGGTTCCATATGCTTTCCGAACACCCCGAATGGACCTAGAACATGACGAATGCTTTCCGAACGTTTTCAGTATCCTTTCAGAGTAAGCCGAAAAAGTTCGGAAAGCGTGCGGAAAGAATGCGGAAAGAATGCGGAAAGAGTTCGGTCCATTGTAGGTCGATTGGCCGGCCGTGTTCTGAAAGCATTCGGAAAGAATACGGAAAGCGTTCAGAAAGGAAACCTTTCGAAGTCAACATGCGGGAAGTATTCGGTCTATTCTGAAAGCATTCTGAAACCATACTGAAAACATTCGGAAAACAAACGGAAAGCATTCGGTGATACATTGGGGAAAACACATTCGGAGGGACATTCGGCCAGTTTAAAAAATCACACCACTTTCGTATACGGAAAACAAACGGAAGCTCATTCGGGCCAGTGTGATCTCCCCATTACTAAGACGTTTGTCTATTGGCTGTATTTGTCAACAGCCGACCAATGAAAATGTTTTTGACAATCGAGTAAACTGAAGCCACGTATGAAATTTGTCTTACTTGTTATGTAGTTTATGTATTCATTATAAAGATATTTCAAATATCATATAGTAATTACTACGGGGCAGACATGGGGTCTATGGCGATGCATGTAACTTCGCCACGGTGGGTAAAAACCTGAATATATAACAAAACACTTGCGATCGTACGAAAACAAAAGAAACGGATTTACAATTCTCTTCTTTTCGTATGCTTTCACTTGCAACATTTCACTAAATAATATTTGGCTACCAGTAATCAGTGACACATTCATGACATTAAAGGGACATTCCTGAGTTTGCTACACTGTAAGATGTTTCCTACTAATAAAATATTTCACGATTAAACTTTCATATTAACTATATTTTCTTGTTTAGAATATCAGTCTGTGTATTCGATGTGTTTCTGGTCGTCTTAATATTTGTATGAAGTCCAAACTGGATTTTGTCTTCAAATAATTTCGTACATACGAAAAAATAATATTTTAGGAAACAAAATAAAATTTAACCTAGTACAAATATTAGAACGATCAGAAACACATTCAATATACAGCCACTAATATTTTATGCAGAAAAATATATTTGATATGTAATTACAATCGATAAAAAGTCTCTGTTAGTCGATAACATCTTACGAATTCCTGCAAACTCAGGAATGTCCCTTTAATATACCTACCGATCTTGTTTTATTCAAGTAAGTTAAATTATAAACAGTGTAAATTTTTACAAACCATTGTTAGATTTTTCCGCGATATGTTTCTTTACGTACACTGGCACCCCAAAAGTGCTACTCTAATAGTAATGTAAGAGTAAGCGTAATGTTTTACTAGACAAGCTATATAGTAGGCCAATGACTACAAGGAAGTAGACAACTTCTGCCACTTACGTGGATTGATTTATTATTGAATACATAATATTTCAATAAATAATACAATTTTTTATTGTTATGTATCTCTTTGGTTGTTGTTTAAATATGTCAAACATGGTGCAGTTTAAATTATTATTTTTTATTTTTGAAAATGGCGTTTTCGCGTGCTTTAAACTATTGTTTTGAAAGTGGCATTCGCGCTCTTAAAAATGAAAATACCACAAAATTCCGGAAAAAATATTTCCATTAGGTTGGTCGCCCTGAATCACTAACAGGTAACCAGAACAGAACAGAACTTTATTTCAATCAGGCCGCTATTCGGCGGCATATGAGGTACATTAACAATAATTATATGACAGTAACAAGATGGGGTTTACAGGAGAAAATTTATATGTACAAAATCAAAACAAAAATATTTCTAATAACAATAATAATAATACAAAATGAAATATACTTCTAATAATAATAATAATAATAATAATATATATATATATATATATATATATATATATATATATATATATATATATATATATATATATATGCAAACATGGATAGTAGTAGTCGGAATAAGACAGCATAAGCTTGGGAGACAATTCTTTTTAAGGTTTACCGAATTTATCCGTAATTTCTTTTATAAATTTGCACAATGTTTTTTAAAGACTTATTTTGTCATTTGTCATTAGTTGTTTAAATTTCAGCATATTGGGTTCGTTATAATAATATGGCTTTTTGCGGGATTTATTAAAGAAAGAGCATGTAAGAAGATAGTGAAATTCGTCTCCGATGTCATTTTTGTTACATAGTGTACATAGTCTGCTTTCTGCTGGGGTGTTGTTCCATCGTCCTGTTTCGATTGGTAGGTAATGGTGTGATGTTCTAAAATTTAGTAACGTAGTCCAGGATATTTGTGGTAATTTTATAATATATTTTTTCTAATGTTAAATATTCTTTAAATGTGGTGTACATTTTACCCATTGATGATGAAGCTATGTCGCTATTCCATTGTTGTAGGTACTGATATTTTTGTCTTAACTCACTGTCCTAGACAAACAACTCAGATAGCTGAGGTATGTGCCCAGGACAGCGAGCGTGAACCTTAATTGGATATAAGCACGAAACTAAATTGCAATTAGTGAATGTATGAACTTTATTACACCACACAGAATAACTTTATAAATAATACAATTGAAGGTCCGTTGAAACCCGGGATGGGGAGCGCAGTGGCCGTTGCGCATAAAATAATCACTGGACATAGCCTCCCTATCACACCTTTTTTTACCACTACATTTTACGTTTGCATTTTGGCTCTTAACACCAGTGTTGTTGGCTTATCCAATATAAACTTCGGGTTGCGCCAACTAGCACTCCTCGCAAATCAACATCTATACAAACCGCCCAGGTAACTGAAATTGGTGTCCGGGCCCGGCAGCGTGCTTGAACCGTAGTTGGATATAATCACAAAACTCAAATTGAAATAAATAATAATTTAATATATGTAACGATGAAATACATAAATATTTAATTATTTGTACATGTGTGTGTGTGTGTGTGTGTACACACACACACAAACACACACAGTCAGACCTCGTTACAACGACCATCGTTATTACGACATATACACCATCTGACCATATATTGTCGAGAACAAACATACATCAATGTTATTATGTTCATTATACCGTAATTCACACCTTCCGATACCGTCAGAACAAATTAGGAACAAACGTGCATCCGACGTCTGAACACACATATTTACAACGACATTAGATAATCACAGATGCCGTAGCACGTGGCAGTATGCACAGCCATTTGGCATCCTTGATGTCATAGCCAGCCAACAGGGTCACATGATGTCTAAGTTACCGATGCCGGCCAAATCTGCAGACGTGTATTGCTTTTGAAAATAAATCTTTAGTCATCTAATTTCCGGGATTATCTTCGAATAATCAAGTCTACTATTTTATCATAGTGTGTGAACGAAGTCGGTACCCCTCGTAGTTGTCCTTAACCAAGGAATGATTAGAATAACAGTGAATGTGCCTTGATTAATAATAATATATTTAATAATGGTCTGTGACCGATCCCCGTCAGTGGGGCTCACTGACAGAGATCGGTCACAGACCATTATGGGCCATTGGACTATTTCTCATTCCAGCATGTGCCCCACGACTGGAATATCAAATGCCGTGGTATGTGTTATCCTGTCTGTGGGATGGTGCATATAAAAGATCCCTTGTTACTGATGCAATAATGTAGCGGATTTCCTTTCTATGACTATATATTAAAATTACAAAATGTTTGACACCCAATAGCCGATGATTAATAAATCAATGTGCTCTAGTGGACAATGTTTTTATCGGCAAGTTCGATAAAACGACAAATTCGATATAACGAAAAAGTGACTCACGGAGGAACGTGGTCGTTGTAACGAGGTCTGACTGTGTGTGTGTGTGTGTGTGTGTGTGTGTGTGTGTGTGTGTGTGTGTGTATGTATGTATATATCATGCACATGTGTATTTGCAATTAAAGTTCAAGTTCGCTGTCCTGGACACACACCTCAGCTATTTGCACGGTATGTCCTAAACAGTGAGTTAATGGTTAATTGTTAGTAGTACGTGAGAGTCAGTCTTTCCCACTCATTTTAATCGTAAAAATTCATTATGGATGGGAGCCGGTATCGGGATTCGACCAACCTCAGGTCTTGTAGGTTAACCATTACGCTGTCGAGGCCGCTCGTTAAAACCACAGGTGTCGGGGCGGGACGTAGCCCAGTGGTAATGCGTTCGCATGATGCACAATCGGTTTAGGATCGATCCCCATTGGGCTATTTCTCGTTCCAGCCAGTGCTCCTGTGTGGGATGGTGCATATAAAATATATCTTGTAGCTAATCGAAAAGAGTAGCCCACAGAATGGCGACAGCGGGTTTCCTGTCTTAATATTTGTGTGGTCCTTAACCATATGCATGACGCCATGTAACTGCAAATAAAATGTGTTGAGCGCGTCGTTAAATAAAACATTTCCTTCCTTCCAACCACTGGTGTAGCCAGGATTTTAAATTGGAGGGGTCTCGTTCCAGCCAGTGCACCACGACTGGCATATCCAAGCCGTGGTATGTACTGTCCTGTCTGTGAGATGGTACATACAGAAGATCCCTAGCTACCAATGGAAACATGTAGCGGGTTTCCTCTCTAAGAAAGTTTGTTAAAATTACCAAATGGTTGACATCCAATAGACGATGATTAATAAATATATGTGCTCTAGTATATATATGTGTCATTGAACAAAACAAACTTTATCATTTTGTTTTTTTAATTGGAGGGGTTGTTAAACGAATAACAACACAACTTCGTCCTGTAAGGATTGCAAGGTAAGACTAGTTATAAAGTGGAGGGAAAATCGATTTGCTTGGGGATGACATGGCTCCTATGCCCCCCCCCCCCCCCCCCCCCCCCACTCCCGGCTATGTCATTATCTTCTCCCCTAGTGTGACCTTTTCTAGAACGTCCCTTACGGATTACACAATTCGAGTGGCGCAGTGATCACAGAGTCCTGTAACATCTTATCTTCAGTTACCGCCATCTTCCCGCTGCTTTCCGTTTTATCCGGAGTCGCACGTTGACGCCTGCTCGGCATAAACAGCCAATGATATGTTTTCCCAATCGTAGCCGAATCGCAGCGGGCATATAATTAGACGTTACGACTTTTGACGTAATGTTACGAAAACGACCGAACACCATTAAATGCGAAGACAAATATTGTTCTCGGCAGCCAAGATCAATTAGCTCTGTGTAATTTCATTGATGTGGCTGTGATCGTGAAAGTCTGACTGGCGCTCTCTTCCGCCGGTGACCTAAACAAAAAGAATAATGATATTTCTCAATGTAGCCCGCTTCATAGAGTAATCAAAGGGAGACAACTGTGATGTTAACACCCGAGTCTGTTTGGAGCAGCTTTAATACGGCTATTGATTTTCGCTAATGGTCTTTGACTGCTCGCTGTCAGAGCAGAACGGAACGTTATTATAACTCAGGCATATGATGAACATAATTATAATAACAATATTTTACATCAAGAAGATGGGTTTTACAGGACACAATAAGATACGCTTTTTTTTTGTTCTTAAATGAAATTAATTTTACTACTGACATTTAAAACAAAACTTTGTTTATTTGTTTGTTATGTTTAACAATACCAATAGAGCACATCGATTAATTAATCAGCGGCTATTGGATGTCAAACATTTGGTAAGTCTGACTCGTAGTCATTAGAGGAAACCCACTACATTTTTCTTAATGCAGCAAGGGATCTTTTATGTGCACTTTCCCAAAGTCAGGAAAGCGCATACCACGGCCTTTGACCAGTTGTGGTGCAATAGTTGTAAGGAGAAAAAAGTCTAGTCAGTGGAATGGATCCTTCGATGTGGTTCGATCCTGCGACGAAAGCAGCTCAAGCGAGCACTCAATCGACTGAGCTAAATCCCGCCCCTGACATTTTTAATGACTTGTAGGTATTTTACGCCGATTTTGACAGTCTACTTTCCAAATTCATTATAACATGAAAATATATAATAAATAATATATATATATACACGCACATGTATATTAAACAATCGTATTTTTTTTTTTTTTCAGTATACTCAACAAGATTAAGGTTTAAACACGATGTAACAAGCAATTAAAGGGACATTCCTGAGTTTGCTGCATTGTAAGATGTTTCCGACTAATAACATATTTTTACGATTAAACTTATATAGTAAATATATTTTCTTGTTTAGAATATCAGTGTCTTTATATTCAATATGTTTCTAGTCGTCTTAATATTTGTAAGAAGCCCAAACTGGATAGTAATTTCGTACGTACGAAAAACAATTTTTTTTAGGAAATAATTTTTTGTTTAACCTAGTACAAATATTGGAAGGATCAGAATCACGTTTACCATACAGCCACTAATATTGTATGCAGAAATATATATTTGATATGTAATTACAATCGTTAAAAAGTCTCTGTTAGTCGATAACATCTTAAAAATTGCAGCAAACTCAGGAATGTCCCTTTAATACAAATGTTACAGATATACATGTGCGTGATATAACATAAATACAAGAACACGTCCGCGCACTCATTAATACAAAACATACATAAATAATTAGTGATAATAATGAATAAAACACGCATTTGTATTTGGGTATGGGTTACTATTCTGTTAAGGCTTACGACATTTGTCAGATTTCTTTTATTAATTTGCATAATTTCTTGAGGATACTTAATTAGTAAATATAGATTATCTTCCCATAATCTCTTTATAGAAACGGGCAGATACCACAAAATTGACACGATAATAGAATTTGTAGTCTGTGCAATATGAATGTAGTAGAAGACGAATATCACTTTGTTTTAGTGTGTTCTTTCTACAGTAACATAAGAGATAAATATATTAAACATTTTTATTATAATAAACCATCAACATTTAAATTAACGCAACTGCTGTCCAGCGATAATTCAAAACAGCTAATTAAATTGTGTAAGTATTTGAACACTGCTACCACGCATAGAACAGACAACATTGACACATGACATACATGTGTATGTTATTATATTGTATATTATTGCTATGCATGTATTACCCATTTACTATAGAATGTTATCGATTGTAACCCGATGCTACATACCATTCCCCGCAAAATGCACATTATATTATTTTATATATAAATATGTATGTATGTCTACAAAATGTATATTTTTTGGCAAAAAAATAAAATGTGTGTTTATAGGTAATTTGTTATTCGTCATTAACTGCTTAAATTTTATCATACTGGGTTTAATATAATAATATGGCTTTAACAATGACTTACGAGAGTCTGCGAAAAACATGCATGCGAATAAATAATGAAATTAGTCTCCGATATCGTTATTACATAATGTGCATGTTCTATATTCTATTTTTTCTGTCCTACACTCGACCACTGGCCATGTCAGAGATTGTGTGTGGGAGAGACGTGTTTGAACCGTAATTGGATAGAGGCACGTTAATAGAGTTTACACTATATTCTAATGAAGTGTTGCCCCAGCGTAATGGTAGGACGAACTGCATTTTAGTAAAGTTGTCCACGCTTTTTGTGGTAGTAAAATAAAATATTGTTTTCCAACTTAAGATTATCTTTAAATATAGCGTATGTTTTACCTCTTGGTAAATTTATCTTAATTTAACGCGGTTAATCAGCTGATCTATTGAAGAGATGCTCATTGACACCCATATATCAGTCATGCCTAGGTGATTGAATATATCTTGCACGTGTTTCATCCATTTATAGTTGTATCCATTTCGAAATGAGTCGCGTTACATTAGTTCACATAATAAAAACGAGGATTTCGGGCCCAAACACTTATAATTCTTTGCTGGATGATAAATTTTAGGGTTTTTTTGTCTTAGTTCTCCGTATAACATAAACAATGATGTTCATTGTTTTACGGGTAGTATATGTCTCAAAACTTTTATATGGATAGTTTCAATAATGTCTATATTTTCATAATGCTATATTTCACACCCGTATAATAGAATCATTTAAAAAGAGAGAGAGAGAGAGAGAGAGAGAGAGAGAGAGAGAGAGAGAGAGAGAGAGAGAGAGAGAGAGAGAGAGAGAGAGAGAGAGAGAGACAGACAGACAGACAGACAGAGAGATAAGGGGACAGGGAACACATTTTCTCCAATATTACATGGGAATAGTTCTGAGGTTCCATTTTTTGTTTGCAAATATACGATTTTATTCCATAACACATTAAAATTTGATAAATAATTTTCAAACATTTTCCATTTATATTATTTTCTAAAAGCTGTTGCCATATGCAAGTCCTAGAAATGAAATCAAACGCCTTTTGGAAGTCAACAAAAGCACAGAATGTTTTGGGGTTTTTTTGTCTTTAAAATGTCCTTCAGTGAATGCATATTAAATAGATGGTCTTGTAGTAGAATAGCCTTGTCGAAAAGCAGTTTGGGTTTCGTTTAATATATTGTTTTTCTTCAATATATTTTATTCAATCGGATATTTAAAATTGCTGTGAATAATTTCGAAATGCAGCATAGTAATTGTATAAGTCTATAGTTATGTTTAGGAATAAACGATTACCTTTATTTGTATAAATGGGTTTAATAGTTCCAGTTAACCATTCACTTAGAGAAACACCGTTGTCAAGGATTATGTTAAATAAATTAACATGTCAGCAGTAGTTTTAGCATACACATTAATGTTATCGATTCCATGTGCCTTTCCGTTTTTCAACTGTTTTATAGCCTTTATTATTTCTCCTTCTTCTATTCTATTTGAAACATTTTGACTGTCCAAATCTGTTTTATCTAAATGTATTTTGTTTAATTTTCGCCTGTTTTTCCTTTGTTTAACTTTTGAAAAAAACCACATAGAAATCGTCTAACGTTGGTAAGTGTTTTCTTCGTTTGGTTGTTTAAGTATTTCATAAAACGTTTTTGGATCGTTTGTTTTTAGTTGATACATTTGCTTTTCAATGATACATTTTTTAAACAATGTTCTCTCATTAAACACTTTTTGTTTGATTTAATTGTATTTATTAGTCTATTTTCACATCGTTTAAACCAGGGGAGGATCGGGGGGGGGGGGGGGGGGGGGGGAGGGGATCTCGAGACAACCGGTTCTTTTGTTCGATCATACAGTTTGAAATTACATGTGTATCTTATTAATGTTGGACTTACCATTTATTTTATTTATTTCAACTTATTTTCGTGCTTATATCCAATTAAGGTTCAAGCACGCTATCCTGGGAACACATCTCAGCTATCTTGGCTGGACAGTGTGTTAGTGGTTAGTGGGAGAGAAGAGGGTGTAGTGGTCTTACGGCTACCCACCGTGCCGTCAAAACTCGCTCTGGGTGGGTACAGGTACTGGACAGCGAACCCTGTACCCACCAGCCTTATGGAGTCCGATGGCTTAATCACGACACTACCGAGGCCGGCGGAAGAGGACTAAAGCCAATGCCGGGCGTCTGTTAAGGATAAGCTAAATGCCAATGACTAAATACAATGGATTCACGTATTACTCAAACACCCTCTTAACATGTGTGGAATTCATCCTAAATGTGTCGAAATGTTCAAATCGTCTTATGCTTCAACAATTCTGACAGGATATACGTAATCCCTTTTGTCTAAATTAAGTTGTGGCCGCACAACAACAAAAAAATTCCCGTTAGCTCGACTGTCAAATTAGCTAAATTCAGCTACATGTTTTATTTAACGACACCACTAGAGCACAATTATTTATTAATCATCGGCTATTGGATGTCACTATTTAGCTCGCCTTAGCATGAACATGTCAAACAAATACACAGTACTACAATAATACTTCAAAGGTTAAAGTTTTGTTTAGTTTAACGACACCACTAGAGCACATTGTTTATTAATCATCGGTAATTAGATGTTAATAATTTTGGTAATTTTGTCATATAGTCTTAGAAAACCCGCTACATTTTTCCATTAATAGCAAGGAATATTTTATATGTACCATCTCACAGACAGGATAGCACATACCACGGCTTTTGATATACCAGTTGTGGATTACTGGCTGGAATGAGAAATAACACCAGTTGGTCCACCGATGGGGATCGATCCCAAACCGACCGCGCGTCAAGCGATGGTTTTACGACTGGGATACGTCCCGCCCTAACTCTGATGAAGTCACAGATTGTAACCACGACAGGCGTGCTTGGACAATTGTCTGATGGAATCATGACAGACATGACCCACACCCACAGATACTTATGAGGTGTGGCATGTTGAAGGAAGTGGCAATGTATTTTCCAACCCACAAATGAAAGCACCACACTTGTGCATATGATGGTTTGTGTTGCTCTAGGCTCAGACTATCAACTGTCAGTTGTAAATTCCCCAACTCTCGACTTAAGACAGGTGCGCTCAGATTAACAACTAATGGGTTATACGAGACAAGACAATAATTTTTAAAGCTCAGGCCGTATTCTACGACATATGAGGACATGTGTTCAATGGTAGGACATGGTTTACAGGAGCAAAAATAGTATAATTATAATATTGATAGTAGCACAGATATAATACAATTGTAAACTACGAAAATGAGTAAATATGATATTTTATCAATAATGTATAAATATAGCTTAGCATGTAGTAATATATACGTTATGCGTTTGCTACATATAGAGTTTGCGTGTACGAAAAATAACATTCATCAAACCATCCGGGACACGGTAATGGAAGTGAGAAACATACAATGTTCAAAACAATGTATTTTTTTTAACCTGTGATTTAGTTTTTAACGATATTTGGTTATGTACGATTTAAACGTTGCACTTCACGTATATGTTTGTGTTTAAAACATGCCAGCAAGTTGGATGTATTCAACTATTCAAGAGAATTAACGTGCACATTCAGTGGTAAAGCGCTCGCTTGATGAGCGGTCGGTTTGGGATCGATCCCCGTCGGTGGACCCATTGGGCTATTTCTCGTTCCAGCCAGTACATCACGACTGGTATATCAAAGGCCGTGGTATGTGCTATCTTGTCTGTGGGATGATGCATATAAAAGATCCCTTGCAGCTAATCGAAAAGAGTAGCCCATGAAGTGGCGACAGCGGGTTTCCTCTCTCTATATCTGTGTGGTCCTTAATCATATGTTCGACGACACATAACCGTAAATAAAATGTGTTGAGTGCGTCGTTAAATAAATAGAACAGTTCGTTAAACTGATTGTTGGAAACCACATTGACGTCGATTTTTACTATACTTAAAATAGTCTAAAGTCACGATTAATTTTTTATGAGATTAAAAATAATATTTTTAAAAAGTTTGTCCATTCCAGTCTGTTGCGTTTATTCTGTGATGTCTCCGTTTCTCATCATCCGAATCCCTCACTTTATATTCAGTTTATCTCCCTTTCATTCATTCACATAAACCGGCCTCGGTGATGTCGTGATTAAGCCATCGGACATAAGGCTCCCACCCAACGACTCAATGGGTAGGTGTATGGATGGAATGGAATTATTGTTTAACGTGCACATTCAGAACAAGCTGTTGTAGCGCACGCCTGTCCTGGGCACACGTGCCGGCTCCTCCGTCCAGGACAGAAAAGGTGGGGTGGGTAGAAGCAGGTGCAAGGGAGCAATAGCAGTCCGGCCGTAGCCGGAAACAGGCGGTGGTATGGTGCTATGGAATTTGGAATGTCCCGTAGGATTAAGCTAGAGAGTTGGTGCGCATATTTGATAAAGGAATTTAGGCGCAATTTTGAACGGTCGATCTAAATGGAAAGGTAGGGAACTACGTATAGGTTTGGAATTTAGTAGGCCGAGAGTAGCTCGTTGGGTATGTGTAAGACCACTACACACTCTTATATCTCACTAACCACTGACCACGAACAACTGACACACTGTCCTGGACAGACAGCCCAGATATGTGATATGTGTGCCCAAGACAGCGTGTTTGAACCTTAATTGGATATAAGCACGAAAATAAGTTGATATGAAATGAAATTCATTTAAGTTTCTTCTCTCTTCTCTTTCTTTCCTCGATTTCCCTTCTCGTCGTGTTATCTTTCTTATCCTTAAACTTATTTATTGTATTTATACTAGCCTTATAGCAATAATCCGAGTTAGAATGCAGACATAATCACTTCTGTAAATTTTGAGAAATACCCTTTGTCTACCCACTTGACACAAGTACAAAATGACACCGAGGCTTATCCTACTAGCAAGCTGTTGACGGTTTACGATTGTCGTTATCCGGTTAACGACAACTGGCATGAGCGGAAACTAGTCGCGTGGAAAACTGCTTGTTCATAACCCTGCAATTTTTGGATTTCGTCGGTAAATATAAAAGCGAGGCTTTTAACTATACGTACGTTGCATTCCGTAACGTTATAGTTTATCCTAAAATTATCTGATTTGTATCAACAATGGCTAATACCACTTTGTTTTCTACAAAAAAAGACACTCGTCGAAAATATGCGAGGACAGAGGCACATTTAACATTCATTTGAAGGAATTTGAGATAAGATTTAGGATAAAATTATCACGTGGTATTCTTTCGGGTAATATAGATTTAGGATAAGATGGCCGCTTGGTATTTTTATGGCTAACTGGTACAAAAAAGTTTGTTTTGTTTAACGACACAACTGGAGGACATTGATTAATTAATCATCGGCTATTGGATTTCAAACATTTGGTAATTCTGACTCGTAGTCATCAGAGGAAACCCGCTACATTTGTTTTCTAATGACCTTTTTATATGCACTTCCCCACAGACAAGAAAGCACATACCACGGCCTTTGTCCAGTTGTGGTGCACTGGTTGGAACGAGAAAAAACCCAGCCAGCTGAATGGATCCACCGAGCTGGTTCGATCCTTCGACGCGAGCACCTCAAGCGAGCACTCAAACGACTGAGCTAAATCCCGCCCCTACCTAACAGTTAAGGACAAGTGCATAAATAGGATGGGGATAATAATAATAATAATAATAATAAAAATTCAAGAGTTAAATAAAAACACAGTGTAAAGAACTGTGCATAAATGCAAATATCAGATAGATAAAATTAAAATTTACAATAAAAGTCAATATCACGTAGACACTGCAATATAAGTTCTGGATGGAATCGAAATGATTCCATCACATTTCGTTGTCGAAATAAATCTTTTCGAGTTGCTGACAACTGCTTACACTGACACCAAAATGTGGCGTACCGTCAGAATACACCGACAGTGCACACACTGAGGTGGAGGATCTTTCTTCAAAATAAATGAGTGTCTCAAGTAAGTATGACCGACGCGAGCACGACACAAGACTATTCCATGCACTGCCTATAGGAGGACAGCCACTCTCCCAAGACCGACTTGGTGGCATGAAGCTTGTTCGCGACCGCACTGTCCCAATCATGTTGCCAAGTCAAAAAGATAAATTGGTTGATACTATATTTAAAATCAGTATAAGGCACACCAACCCTGGCATGAGGCAAATCCAAAGCAGACTTGTCAGCTGAATCTTAGAGAGAGAGAGAGAGAGAGAGAGAGAGAGAGAGAGAGAGAGAGAGAGAGAGAGAGAGAGAGAGAGAGAGAGAGAGAGAAATAGTTTTTTTTATTTAACAACATCACTAGAGCACATTGATGTATTCATCATCGGCTGCTGGATGTCAACCATTTTTGTTAATTTTGACATATATAGCATATATATATATAGCTTTATAAAGGAAACCCGCACATTTGTCATTAGTAGCAAGGGATCTTTTATATGCAGCATCCCACAGACAGAATAGCACATTCCACGGCCTTTGATATACTAGTTGCGATGCACTGGCTGGAACGAGAAATAGTCCAATGGGCCCACCGTCGAGGATCGATCCCAGACCAACAGCGAGCGCTTTACCACTGGGCTACTTCCCGCCCGTGAGTGATACATACATACATACATACATACATACATACATGCATATATATATATCGTTAATGAATGAAAAGCTTTAGATTGATATTGTTTGTGTTATAAGGATTCATTTTTGTTAATGTTTAACAAACCCGTTCATGTGTTAAAAGAGAGAGAGAGAGAGAGAGAGAGAGAGAGAGAGAGAGAGAGAGAGAGAGAGAGAGAGAGAGAGAGAGAGAGAGAGAGAGAGAGAGAGAGAGAGAGAGAGAGAGAGAGAGAGACAGAAAAAGAGTGAAGGGTGGGGGTGTATAAAGGTTTTGAACTTTTCAATGTTAAACGAAGAAAGAAGAACATTGAGAAGTGAGTAGAAAACACCCAGAGGACTCGGCATCCTAAATCAAAGCTTCCTCCTGAAGGACATGCCGTAGGATCTATCACTCATTCACCTGTAACAGAAACAAACACAAAACCGTACACATCTTTCCAAACAACAACCGCCATTAACTTTCCGAAAACAAAATCTTTACAACTGATTATACCAAAAACGTCCTACACCAATTTTCACACTTACCTTTTTCTTACACGAGACAGCCATCGATATCGGCCAGTTATCCACCCGTAGGCGCCAGACTCGAGGCCAATAAAACTGTTAGTGCCCGAGGACGTGTCGATGCGCTCTATTGTTGCAGCAATAATCAGTCTGTTCGGGCGAGTTTGGCCCAGGCAGGGTCGGAGAGATCAAGAGGGGAACAAACGAAGATCAGTAGCGAGGCGAGATTAACTGATGGTGTGTTGGTTTAACTCTTCCATAAGCGATCGTGTTCACGCCGGGAGGGATCCAATTAGATGGTACATTCTACCCTCTTGGGAGGTGGGTGGGGGTTGAGGGATGGTGTAGTGGTTAAGACGTTGAATTTAAGGTCGGTAGGTACTGGGTTCGCATACCGGTACCGTCTCCCGTCTAGCGTGAGTTTAACGGATCACTATGTAAGGACACTACAGTGACTTTTCTCTCACTAAACACTGATTCGCAACCCTGAACATTTATTTATTAATCATCGGCTGTTGGATGTCAAACATTTGGTAATTTGACATATTATAGTCTCAGAGAGGAAACCCGCTACATTTTGACCCATTAGGTCAAGTCAGGTCAGAGTGCTTAACTTAGAACAAGCTGTTGTAGCGCACGCCTGTCCTGGGCACATGTGCCGACCTCGGCCGGCTCCCCTGTCTAGGAGAGAAAAGGGGTGGGATGGGTTGGAGGGGACCCCGCCTGCACTGGCAGGTGCAAGGGAGCACCAGCAGTCCGACCGGGGCCGGAAACAGGCGAAGGGTGGTATGGTGCTATGGAATTTAGAAAGTCCCGTAGGATTAAGCCAAAGAAAAAAGGTGCGCATTTTAAAGGCGCAATTTTGAACGGTCCGCAAAAATCAAAGATAGGGAGCTACGTATACTTTCGGAAGATTAGTATGCTGAGAGTAGCTCGTTAAGTGGACCTAGATTGTCCCATTGTATGTATGTATGCCCACAAATGACTGTCAGGTCAGATGTCGGGAAGTAACGTGCTTATATCAATTTAATGTTCAAGCACGCTCGTTTCGAGCACGATTTCTGACTAGGGCCAGACACTGTACTCGGAACGAGAGGGGTAGGGGAGTGTTAATCAGAAGCTGACTCATTCACACACATTCAAACATCACAAATAAAATATAAAATAAAATCTTATGTAGATAGATATTTAATTAATTTTATATATTATTAAAAATATAAAAGTAAATATATATACACATTAATTTAAAAATCCGATTGTAAAGTTTAAAATTAATAAATAATACGTCAAACCGGCCAGGCGCCGCGGTATACCGGGTGGGTGCAACGGAACCAAGATATTTCGAACCTGATAGGTAATATTTATATCACAAGTGTCTACCAGCGACTTAATGAATACCACTGGTTCATAATGTATACTTTTTAATACAGGTACCTGGTTCGACAATTAATAACATACAACACACTATACCCTTAACCCAAACGAACAATACAAACAATACCGTATTCAGAAATACTAACAGATGACAAAATGTACTACTCTAATGTTAGAAAGATCAATGAACGGACATTTGTAACCAGTTATAGTACAAGGACTATACCAATTAGCATCTGACCAATAAAATATTTTAATTAATTTACTTCTTAAATTGCAATGTCCAAGGCATCTAAAAAATGATATGCGTCCTCAACTTTATTTTGATTACAATAAATAAAAGTTATTTTTTATATTTCTGTACCTTCCCCTTTTCATAGCAACAGCTTGTGCAGGTAATCTTTAGTTAACAGTATGCGATGTTGTTTAGGAATATATTTTTATAAACCTGTAAGCACAAGTTGTCTACATCATGCTTATATAACCTACACTTCAGTGAATTATTTAATAAACTCAAAATATTAGATGTTTTGCCCGATCAGAACTACGAATTTTAACTAATGACCCCCCCACCCTCCCCCCCACCCAAAAAAAAAAAAAGACGAAATAAACTAATTTAGAAAATATATATTTGAATGTAAGAAATTACGAGTCACATTATGTATATCACGAATAGTCCGAATGAGTAATATAAAGGTTTATGTACTGATGTACTGATGTACTGATGTATGTATGTATGTATGTGTGTATGTGTGTGTGTGTGTGTATGTGTAATCGATGATTCATTAACCAGTGTGCTCTGCTTGTGTCGTTAAACAAAACAAACTTTAACTTTAGAAACATTAAGAAAACCAGCAACACAATCACTATACATACATTGACACAATCAGTATACATACATTGACACAATCAGTATACATACATTGACAATTTAAGCAATTTAAGCAATAAGATGTAACAAATCTGAAAATTAATCTATATTTGAAATACTGGTAGTTTAAAACACTCTTAGCTAGAGACTGTTTTAAATAGTAATGTTCCTTTAAATGAAAGCTGTACATTTCTCTACCAGTAAAGAACCGTTAACTGAAATCTGGTTATCTGCCATTAACCAACATCAATATGTGTCCACCGTTAACCTAATTAATATCACTTGCAGGTAGTCTCCTTGCACAACGCGTGTGTGGCGACTCGTTCACACCTAGCAGTCAAACAATCAGGGACGTAAAACGATGTACCCCTGATCCAGCGAACAATACTCTTTTCTTCACAATAAATTCACCTGAAACGATCAGCGGGTTCAAGGGGCGGGCATTCGTAATCAATTACGTTATAAGACAATATGGTTCTGTGTTGGTTTTTAATTAAATACGTGCAATTGATTACAGATACAGGAAGTGTACATTTTAAATACTGTCATTTTGTTTAAAAAGAAAAAAAAAAACCTGAAAGAAATATATGTTTAACACATCAGTACATGGAACTATATGCTCGGTTTCCTCTAATGGCTATAAGTCCAAATTACCAAATATTTGACCCCCCCCCCCCCCCAAATTTAAAAAAAAAAAAAAAATATAGTAGTAATAATAATAATAATAATAATAATAATCCAACAACTGCCCCCCCCCCCCCCCCCTCAAAAAAAAAAAAAATCCCAAACCAAAACAAATTAAAAACAACACATAAAGGTACAAAACAATCCTTACAAAAATCTTCAACAACAACAACAGCAGCTGAATCTGTTTTAATGTGCCCTAAATTTAACTGCCTCCCAATCCCCCACACATTTTATGCAGGATATAACACTGAGGTCACAGTTATGGAAAATTACAAACACATAATACATTTATCGAATTAATTTAATACTTTTGTGTTTAAAAATATATCAATATTAAATATTATAAGAAATTTAGTGACGTAAAGACATATTAATATATTGGCGCGGAGGATTTGAAACATGCAAGATTAAATTTGTATACATATATTTTGGATTAGAAAGAAAGAAATGTTTTATTTAACGACGCACTCAACACATTTTATTTACGGTTATATTGCGTCAGACATATGGTTAAGGACCACACAGATTTTGAGAGGAAACCCGCTGTCGCCACTACATGGGCTACTCTTCCGATTAGCAGCAAGGGATCTTTTATTTGCGCTTCCCACAAGCAGGATAGCACAAACCATGGCCTTTGTTGAACCAGTTATGGATCACTGGTCGGTGCAAGTGGTTTACACCTACCCATTGAGCCTTGCGGAGCACTCACTCAGGGTTTGGAGTCGCTATCTGGATTAAAAATCCCATGTCTCGACTGGGATCCGAACCCAGTACCTACCAGCCTGTAGACCCATGGCCTGGATTAATGCTTAAACTAAAAACAACTTCCATTTATTTTAATATCTCGCCTGCTTTAATTTCAGTCTGCAAAGACAATACAAGACCTGAAACAACCAACTCACCTCCCTCGAAAACTTGATAGCTACGACCGCAATTATAATTATTGCAACATCCGCAACTAAAGACAACTCCAGTAAAATTCCTAGTTCCATTTTGAAAACAAACAAAAACATATGGAGTATTCATCCATCAAATATGCGTATATTATGCAGTGTATAACCATTTGTTACAGAGAAATATCCTGCATCGGACATCTAAAACTTTTTTATTTTTTATTTGCATTTATCTGTTGGGATATCTATATTAGTTACTCTCTGTTAAATACCATTCTAACTTTTTTGCAAATTATATCTGTATATTTAAAACATGTTCGCTTTACTAGTATATAAACATTTAAAATATTTAAATTTTAGAAATGTCATGTCCTCCAAACAATCGAACAAAGTCCTATGACCATGGGTTTTTTCTGTCCAGTGTTGTATTTTAAACCATCCCTAGGTCAAATAATTTTTTTTTTTAAATATATATATATTTAATAATGATAAAACGGAAAGAAAGAAAAAATAAATCAATAAAAAGTATTAATTTAAGAACAAATATAACCAACAATAGAACCATCTACTGTCAATTAATGTTTTGAATGTTATTTTAGCACCAATACATTTTTAAATTGTTATTCAATATACATGTTTTGAAAAGAAAAAGAAAACGAATTACTATTATTACTGAACTAGACATTGTTTCAGTGTATGTTTTGCTTTAATAAAATTCGTTTTGGGTATTTCCTGTAGAATTTTTAAATTGGGGAATTTAATATAAAATTGATTAAATCTGCAGTTCGTAATAAAACTGAAGGCATAAATACAACGTATAGAACACCATAAATAAAGGATATAATAATGTGAATTTAAAATACGTCAGGTGCATTTTTAAAATTAGTACGTATATTGTCATTTTCTCTACCCACGCTCCTTGGGTGGTGGATTGTGATGGGTATCAATAATGTATACAAAAACACTATACACTATGTGTATAAAACTAAAATGGAGTTGACCCCATGCCAAGTTACTTTTTTTTGTATCTAGGACCGAAGAGAAAATACGATTTCCTTTGATGACAGATAGAAAGACAGACAGACATATATTTTATTATTAAAGTCTCACCCAATATATGCACAATAAAATACACGAACAAATATTCTTAATAAACAAAACAAAGGCCACCCCTTATGGAGTTATGAAAAACTAAAAAATCATATCATCAATAATAAAACATACGTATTATACGTACTAAATGTAGAATAAAATAAGCAAGAAACATTCTTATTAAAAAATATGAAAGTCGCTCATCATGAAGTTATGAAACTAAAACTACATTTAAATAGTAAACCATACAGACATATTATACATATTAAAAATACAAAGTACTGACATTTAAAATAAATAGAAATATATTAGATGTATCAATTATTTTTAAAAAAACCTCCCACGTGTATGTATTGGCGCATAAAACAGACGAACGAGAATCGCTGAATAGCATATAAAATAGTTTATTCGTCAGACGACTGATTTTTTTTTTTTTTTTTTTTTTTTTTTTTTGGGGGGGGGGGGTAAACTAGCTTCTAAATACAACGGGTATCCAAAGTATTCATATAGAGGGCACTTCATCAGAATGTACCACTGGGAGAGGTGGGACGACGACCGATTCACCAAGTCCGAGGGACCCTACAAACAATAGCACCTCGGGTGTACGCTCTAACCACTAGATTACAATCCCCCCGCATCAAAAAGTAAATGCAATTTATTGCCTAGGTAGTCTATGTACCTATTCAAATCGAAGAAGAAAAAAAAATTATCTAATTAACATCACTTGAGGGATTCGTGTTTTTACACCGCTCTAAGGAAAAACATACGAGCGAATGCGTCACCTTGTCTTTTCCTAGAACAACGTCCTGAGGACATACAAACTCTGTGCCAGAGGATGCGAAATGTATAATAGGTCGGGAAGATGAATCGAGCAACATATGGGATCCATTCCATTGTCCAGTAAAGAAAATATTCTGTGATTTTTAGTTGCAAACAATTTAATAAATTATTAGAATCCGATGTTGTTGTAGCTGGATTGATAACAACCTTTTGGTATCCCGAAAATAAAATAAAATGACCTCAAGGGAACAGTTTCGTTCCATAGAATGTTTTGTGTTTGTGTTTTTCTCCCTGTTGTTATCGTCGAGGTTTTTGGATTGTCTGAGTAATGATGTAAATTATTTCAGTCTCTATACCGTTCGCCGCGGGTCTACCTCAGTCAGTAGAGTGTTCGCCTCAGATGTATGGGTCAAAGGATCGAATCACTTCAGTGGATCTGATCAGTGCCTCGCAATTGGCATGTCAAAAGTCATGTTGTGTGCTGTCCTATATATGGGAATGTACATATAAAAAATCCTTGCTTTTAATGACAATAATATAGATGTTTCTCTTTCAAGTCGTTTCATAGTTAACAAATGTTTGACATCCAGTAGCTGATGATTTACAAACCAATGTGCTTTAGTTTTGTCGTTAATCTAAACAAACTTTTTCCATTCAGTTTGATATCAGATATATGTTTTTTATTTTATTTTATTGTATTCGTGCATAAATCTGACAACAGCGCAAAAATCGTGCTCCGCAAGGCTCAATGGGTAGGTGTAAACCACTTGCACCGACCAGTGATCCATAACTGGTTCAACAAAGGCCATGGTGTGTGCTATCCTGCCTGTGGGAAGTGCAAATAAAAGATCCCTTGCTGCCTATCGTAAAATAGTAGCCTATGTGGCGACAGCGGGTTTTCTCTTTAAAAAACCAGTGTCAGAATGACCATATGTTTGACGTCCAATAGCCGATGATAAGATAAAAAAAAATCAATGTGCTCTAGTGGCGTCGTTAAATAAAACAAACAAACTTTACAGCGCAAAAATCTTGCCTCACTGCCCAGTATGGGGGATAACGGTAATATATACGTGTTTAGTGAGCGAGGTCAGTGTAGTGGCCATAAACACGTAGTTTAGGTTGAAAATAGTACTGGTAAACGAGTTCACGTCGCCGCCGAGGCCGACGGTATATTTACATTAACTGTACCCCAATTTTGAATGGATGTTTACTTACCGTCACGTTTGGGATTCATCTTCTGAGAAGTTGGCTATTTTTACTGAGAAATTGAATTAGGGGGCCAGTAGAGTGATATCATTTGGTAGTTACGCAATTATTGTTGTTGTTGTTATTGTTGGTTTTTAGTTGTTGTTTTTTGTTGGTTTGTTTGTTTGGGTTTTTTTAACTGTTTATTTGTTTGTTTGTGTGGGTTTTTTGTTCAAATTAACATGACATTTGAAAATGTTATGAGACAAAATAAATGCACAGATAAATTATTGGGAATTTAAAAATATAAACAGAAGTAAATTATTTGCTTTTACTCTGGTGGTGGTTGGAATAAGTCACCCACTCCATTCTGAAGTGTTCCCGTCATTTGACCATTCGGTACCCAACCGGTACCTGTTGTAGGAAAGAAGGAAACAGGAAAAAAAGCAAACAGGAAAAAAAAAAGAAACAGAAAAAAGGGAAACAGGAATTTTTTTTTTTTTTAAAACTGAAAGAAAGAAACATCTCATAATTATGTTACATTCACATTAAAAATTAATGTCAAAATTAATAGTGAT
The DNA here is from genome assembly GCF_016097555.1 of Gigantopelta aegis. Classification (NCBI taxonomy): domain Eukaryota; kingdom Metazoa; phylum Mollusca; class Gastropoda; order Neomphalida; family Peltospiridae; genus Gigantopelta; species Gigantopelta aegis. Next base: position 41,099,699 of record NC_054710.1, on the reverse strand, counting down.
CATTTGGGTATATGGGACTTCAGCAAGAAGTTGGGTGGCAACCTTCCAAAGAAGCGTGCCAGCCAGGGAAATGTAGCCTCCAGTCATACTTTTCCCTGCTACAGATTCCTTTTAAATGTTTTTAACAGTACGTGAAAAATAAACCTCGGAACTAAATAAATAAATAGACTCAAACGCCTCTGCCAGGACAGTGCAAAGGGATCCAAGTCGATCCCATCCCATTATATTTGGACTATGGTCTTACCAACAAAATTATTTCTAAATTGCCCCCATCATCTCAACTGTCCCCACCCCCCACCCCCACCCCTTTCCTGGCCCGGAACCACTCACTGGCTATGTCAGAGACTGGATCCGTGTTCGACGTGCCTGAACCTTTAAGGATATGGGCACGTTAATAGAGTTCCCAATTCCCAATTCCAAGTCGATTCCAGACTTTTTTGATGACATTGGTGACATCATCTGCATCACCAAATGCTTTTTTAAACTTTTGACTATGTGATATCGTTGATTGATACATAGTGCTGTATTTAATGTAATTTTTATAAAATCATATGAAATGTGCTAATTATGATTGTTTTTAAGACTTATTAAAGACTCTGTTTCGTCTTTTTTTTTTTTTTTTTTACCGGTTTCCTTTTTTCCTAGCTCATTTTGTTTCCTTGTTTCCTGTTTCCTTGTTCCCTGTTTCCGTCTTTCCATTTACCTTCGGGACTAACTGTTTACCTAACTTCTGTTGTATTAAAATAAATCGCCCTACACAAAACACGCCTTACTTTTACTGCAAACTGTTAATGCGTGACTTTTTTCTACTTGTTTACTGTTTATTGCACTACACCTGTTTGATATTAATGAATGCATGCGATATATTTTGTTTCTAACACATACGTTTTGTTTTAACTTAGAAGTAAATCACATATTTCCTTTGATCTTTTCCACCACGTTTACCGTGGTGCTAATACAATACGCATTCACGTTTTTGTGACTATTGGTTTCTGTAAGAAGTTATCACACCCACATTAATTCATTAACGGTGTAAATTTATTTGACCGATTTTCCGGGTCAATACCCATTACTAATTACCCCCCCCCCCCTTTCCCGAATGAGCGAAACGTAGCCTGCTGGAAGAGCATTTAACTGAAATGCGGTTAGTCGCAAGTTCGACCCTCCTTGAATGATCGTCTGTGTTGTCATACTTTTCCCTGGTACAGATTCCTTTTAAATGTTTTTAACAGTACGTTAAAAATAAACCTCGGAACTAAATAAATAAATAATAAATAATGCACAAAAGGTGAAACAGTAAAACAAATTGACAAACAATGAATATATTTCGTAATCTCGACTTCTCATGACATAATAAAAGCTTTTTTTTTTCAATAAACGTCCCCACTTTTATTTAGCAAGAATTATGGATAGCTAGCTAGTGCATATGGATTTTCTGCACATTTAATGCATTCTGTTTTTGACATTTATTTGACAAGCTTGCGTGCGTGAGTGCATGCCCATGTATGCGTGCGTGCGTGGGTGAATGAACATCTGTGCGTGTACGTGTGTGAGTAAGTGAATGTGCATGTGTGCGTGTGCGTGCGATTGGGTGTACTATAATTATTTTTCTGAACTTATATACAAAATGTATCTGTGATTTCAAAATGTTTAAATATCTACATTAACGAATTTATATAAAGTGTATATATAATTACTTATTACAATTTGTAAAGACCAATAATTGTTCAAAGTAACATCAGCTGAACATAACTGTACACATTTACAAATATTACGATTAATATTATTAAATATTATTAAATATTATTATTATATAAGACCATCCACCCACTCCGCAACAGCACAAAACTTGATTTACCGTTTCCCATATAATTATGTACCTTCCTATTTAAAACAATATAAATTAACACTTTAAGCAAACAACGCAAAATAAATTAGTACGATATTGTGCTGTTCGTATCCGATATTTAAAACACTAAGTGTTAATTTCCTCAACATGTGAAATATGTGATATGTTTCATTGTGTGATACTGATATTGATCACGGGTAAGCTTTGATCTCCTTCTTATCTGGATAGGTGCAAACAAAACACACGTTCGTTTTGTCTTCAGATTGCCTTTAATTAACTTAATTGGATCAATCCTTGGTTATCATTAGCGGTTAATAAAGACCATGTTTTCAACCTTGTGTTTTTTTAAACTGTACCAGCCTTTGTGGTGTCGTGTTTAAGCCATCGGACATAAGGCTGGTAGGTACTGGGATCGCAGGCCGGTACTGGCTCCCATCCAGGGCGCGTTCTAACGACCCAATGGGCAGGTGTCAGACCACTACACCCTCTTCTCTCTAACTGACCAGTAACCACTAACAACTAACCCACAGACAGTCCAGATAGCTGAGGTGTGTGCTTCAACTTTAATTGGATATAAGCATGGAAATAAGTTGTAATTAATATTTTAACTGTCTTAATTATTTAGAATCTAAAGAATATGTTCTTATTCGCTGTCCTCTTTATGATGACATTAGAGTAGATATTTAAAACAAAAAAGGCAGTAACTGCTGTAGTACAAAATGTCATTACGTTCAAGCCACACGGATATAGTTAAAATTACAGCCAAAAGTCGCCATCTTATTTTATTACGTCGCCAAATATTTGTATGCATATAGACATATACATATTTTAGGGGTTTTAATTTTACTTCTAGTATATACAATACTTTTAAAATATTTCTGATAGGCTTTTAATAGTTTTAAAACTCTGATAACTCCATAGGGGTTTGTTGTGTACCTTTATTGTTGTATTGTTGAATTAGTACTGTTGAACTTTTGTTTGTATTTTAATGTATACACAAGATGAGATGTAAATAAAGAATTCTTTCTGCACAAACAGCAGTGGTTAAGCCATGGAACTTAAGGCTGCTATATACTGGTTTCACGTCACAGTACGGGCTCCCACTCACAGAGAGTTTTAACAACTTAATGGGTAGGTATAAGCCAACAGCACCGTCTTTTCTCTCACTAACCGCTAACCTTCTGGACAGACAGCCCAGATATCATCAGTTTTATTTCTAAGTAGGTTCGGATTTCTAGCAAAACAATTTTTTTTCATTCTTTAAACTTTATTAACTGACTGATTGATTCATCTCTGTTATATTTACTTTACAAACGCACATTCATTCATCTTTCTCATCTATCACCCTCTGCCTATCATTCTCATTATCTTAATAATAAAAAACTTTCTATATATTAGACATACTCAGGGAAATGACAAAGAATCTTAAACACAGAATGAAAGAAACAAAATAATGGTATACAAATCATGGTGCAAAAATACACACACAACAAAACGCTAACGAAACAAAAGACAAGATAAAATATAATGAAAAGACAAATACAGAGCAAAAAAGCTCATAATAAAAGTACTAGTAATAAAAATAGACAACAAATCAGTACCCAACCAGACACATACAACTAAGGCTTTATATCAAAACTACAAGACTAAAAGAAAAACAAGAATGAAAGACCTGTTAGAATCTATGGGAGTTCTGACCGCCTGTCTGGCGCCGCTCTCTAAGACCGCGGTAGACGTTTTCCTTAGATGATGTGTATTGAGGACGTTTTGGTAACGCGCTAAATCGTGAGAGAGATATTTTCTAATGAACACCTGGTAATCTACGTGGTGGCCAACTCACACTTTACGTAATTAAAATCTTTGTCTGTATTTTGCTACCTTAAATACATATAAAGAAAAAACTAAATCTAAAACGGACATCAATCAAACTTTGTGGACATTTGTCTACAGATCAGTAAATCCCAAAAAAAAAAATTAATGCCCCATTATTATAATGATTATTATGTTCTCAAATCAATTAAAATGTTATATTAGTAGGCTACATTATTTGCGTACATGTTAAAATGGTGGACGGAAAATTTCAGCCGCGGATGTTTCTGCCAACATATATTGATAGGGTGGATGTTTCGGCTTGCCCATCCAACGAAAACAAAATAAATAATACTAATTTGTTTTCATATTTAAACCGAATATTGAAAAAAACCCCATACACATTAGGATGATCAGCACGCATGTTATCGCTAATTCGGGAATTGTCTTATCTCCAGAAGCTATCTCAACAAACAATATATAGAATATTGTGTGTTATACCTTCTCCACGTTGGTACTATAGAAAACTTTTTTTCCAGAGGCTGTACCCACAATAAGCGTGTTTGAACCATCGGGATATAAACATGTTAATACCTATCAAACAAACAGTATGCCACATTTAAGGGAATACATTATGATGTCACATACATTTAAAAAAAACAAAAAAAAACATTGAGGCCGAAGCATCATACTTGTCCTACTCTAAGACCGAAACGTCCGCGGCCAAAACAGCCTACATTCGTTAAAATGGATTATTCATCAACTGTATTATTGTTAGTTTTTAAAATGTTGTCTCGGTCATATATAATATATTACATATAAATGTTTTTTAAAAATTTGGTAAAATACTTTTCCCTCGATAGTTAATGTTAAATATTAAATATTTGTCTGTGATTTAAATACAAAACTACACATTTTAACTAAGCAACCAAATTTTAGTAATATTTCGATCAAATATTTCAGCCATCGATTTATTAGTAAATAAAGACATCGCCCGCCAGCTTTGCTATCAACAAATGTAAATAGCAAGTTAAAATATGAAAATGAATATTATTATGATTGCTATAATTTATTCCATTTAATCCCATTTATCTACAGTAATATTTAAAACAAAATCCATTTATTTTTTCAGATGAAGTTCCTTTCAAATGAAGTTCAAATGTCTCAATTGTGAAATGTCGACAACTCTAGATTAAAATGTGTTAGGATGTAGTAAAACATTCGTTCATTTTTAGTAAATAAGCAACATTTCATTGTTAATATCATATATGAGAAGTATTGCCTTTTAAAAAAAATTCTTTATACATTACAGAATAAAAATTCTAAATTCAAATATGTTGTATATATATATTCGAGTCTTGATGGCAATTTATTAAGAAATTTAAAGAAAAAATGCATTGAAGTTTAAAAGCTTGTGTATTTTTTTTCCATTGCAAGCTTGTATGGCAAAATTGCTTTTGATACACCCCCACCCACTCATACACACTATAAATCCAGAACTAATTGCTAATATTATTAGAATATAAAGCAATGAAAACGAAGTTTCCGATTAAAAATAAAATAACAAAAGACAGAAAGCAACACAAACAAAAACATAACAAAATAAAACAAACGAAAAAGCCATACAAACAAAACACAAAAGGAACAATAAATCAATACCCCTCCCCCCAAAAAACAACCCCCCCAAAAAAACCCACAAACAAACAAACAAAAAAACAACCCTAAAATTTCGTATCAGAACTACAAGAATACAAGAGAAACAGGACTAAACGAAAAACAAGAATCAAAGACCTGTTAGAATCTATGGGAGTTCTGACCGCCTGTCTGGCGCCGCTCTCTAAGACCGCGGTAGACGTTTTCCTTAGATGATGTGTATTGAGGACGTTTTGGTAACGCGCTAAATCGTGAGAGAGATATTTTCTAATGAACACCTGGTAATCTACATGGTGGCCAACTCACACTTTACGTAATTAAAATCTTTGTCGTATTTTGCTACCTTAAATACATATAAAGAAAAAAACTAAATCTAAAACGGACATCAATCAAACTTTGTGGACATTTGTCTACAGATCAGTAAATCCCAACAAAAAAATTTAATGCCCCATTATTATAATGATTATTATGTTCTCAAATCAATTAAAATGTTATATTAGTAGGCTACGTTATTTGCGTACATGTTAAAATGGTGGACGGAAAATTTCAGCCGCGGATGTTTCTGCCAACATATATTGATAGGGTGGATGTTTCGGCTTGCCCATCCAACGAAAACAAAATAAATAATACTAATTTGTTTTCAAATTTAAACCATTCCGAATATGGAAAAAAAAACCCATACACATTAGGATGATCAGCACGCATGTTATCGCTAATTCGGGAATTGTCTTATCTCCAGAAGCTATCTCAACAAACAATATATAGAATATTGTGTGTTATACCTTCTCCACGTTGGTACTATAGAAAACGTTTTTTTCCAGAGGCTGTACCCACAATAAGCGTGTTTGAACCATCGGGATATAAACATGTTAATACCTATCAAACAAACAGAATGCCACATTTAAGGGAATACATTATGATGTCACATACATTAAAAAAAAAAAAAAAAACCCATTGAGGCCGAAGCATCATACTTGTCCTACTCTAAGACCGAAACGTCCGCGGCCAAAACAGCCTACATTCGTTAAAATGGATTATTCATCAACTGTATTATTGTTAGTTTTTAAAATGTTCTCTCGGTCATATATAATATATTACATATAAATGTTTTTTGAAAATTTGGTAAAATACTTTTCCCGCAATAGTTAATGTTAAATATTAAATATTTGTCTGTGATTTAAATACAAAACTACACATTTTAACTAAGCAACCAAATTGTAGTAATATTTCGATCAAATATTTCAGCCATCGATTTATTAGTAAATAAAGACATCGCCCGCCAGTTTTGCTATCAACAAATGTAAATAGCAAGTTAAAATATGAAAATGAATATTATTATGATTGCTATAATTTATTCCATTTAATCCCATTTATCTACAGTAATATTTAAAACAAAATCCATTTATTTTTTCAGATGAAGTTCCTTTCAAATGAAGTTCAAATGTCTCAATTGTGAAATGTCGACAACTCTAGATTAAAATGTGTTAGGATGTAGTAAAACATTCGTTCATTTTTAGTAAATAAGCAACATTTCATTGTTAATATCATATATGAGAAGTATTGCCTTTTAAAAACAATTCTTTATACATTACAGAATTAAAATTCTAAATTCAAATATGTTGTATATATATATATATTCGAGTCTTGATGGCAATTTATTAAGAAATTTAAAGAAAAAATGCATTGAAGTTTAAAAGCTTGTGTATTTTTTTTCCATTGCAAGCTTGTATGGCAAAATTGCTTTTGATACACCCCCACCCACTCATACACACTATAAATCCAGAACTAATTGCTAATATTATTAGAATATAAAGCAATGAAAACGAAGTTTCCGATTAAAAATAAAATAACAAAAGACAGAAAGCAACACAAACAAAAACATAACAAAATAAAACAAACGAAAAAGCCATACAAACAAAACACAAAAGGAACAATAAATCAATACCCCTCCCCCCAAAAAACAACCCCCCAAAAAAACAACCCCACAAACAAACAAACAAAAAAACAACCCTAAAATTTCGTATCAGAACTACAAGAATACAAGAGAAACAGGACTAAAAGAAAAACAAGAATCAAAGACCTGTTAGAATCTATGGGAGTTCTGACCGCCTGTCTGGCGCCGCTCTCTAAGACCGCGGTAGACGTTTTCCTTAGATGATGTGTATTGAGGACGTTTTGGTAACGCGCTAAATCGTGAGAGAGATATTTTCTAATGAACACCTGGTAATCTACGTGGTGGCCAACTCACACTTTACGTAATTAAAGTCTTTGTTTGTATTTTGCTACCGCGAATAGTTGAACAAAAACAGACATGAACCAAACTTTCATTAAGTCCTAGCACCATTATAATAATGATTATTGTGTGCTAAACTTAATTAAAATTTAATATTATTAGGCTACATTATTTGTGTTAGTGATAAAATTGATTTTTAATTCGTTAACTGCATAGTAACTTCTTAACATTTTATGTCAGTCATACATAATATATTTAAAATACACCCCCCCCCCCCCACACACACACACACAATGTATTTGGTACGTAGTGAATACATATTAAATAATAATGAATGCTTCTTCCACCTGTTTTGGTGTTGACAAATGTAATTATATATATTTTTAAATGTGATTATTAACATTGTTATAATTGTTATATTTTTTTCCACTTACCAGAAGTCAAACAGAAATGAAAAAAACCCTGTTAGTTTTGAAGAATTCAAGTGTCAGTAATCCTAATATAACATGTGTGACGGTGTGGTAAAACATTCCTTCACTGTCATTGTAATTAAATAAGCAAAACATATATATATATATATATATAAAATATTGCATATATATTTGAACAAAAATATGTTAACACATTACAAAAATATGTTAACACATTACAAAATAATATTATCATGTTTTATACATACACGAGTCTATGTAGCAAAAACTAAACTGTCATTCGACAAATCAACGAACTCGAATATATTTCTCTATTAAGTCGCAAAAAAAGAAAAAAGGAAAAAGAAAACTAGTCGAATTGTCATGTATGTTAATTATGTATTTGAATATGTCCTCTTGTTACACATTGTAATATGTGTGAGTGTTGTTTAATATATCTTGAAAATTAACAAATCAAATAAAACAATTATTATTAATTTTGTTATAGTTTGTTTGTTTAATTGAAAATTGAATTTATAGAAGGAACGAAGGAAATATTTTATTTAACGGTGCACTCAACACATTTTATTTACGGTTATATCGATTAGCAGCAAGGGATATTTTATATGCACTATCCGACAGACAGGATAGTACATACCAAGCCCTTGTTAAACCAGTTGTGGAACACTGTCTGGAACGAGAAATAGCCCAATGGGCCCACAGGCAGGAATATAATTTATAGATTACTTGTCTAAATTTGCCACACTACTAAACTATTCTGTTTCCATTTATTATCCATTTAAGGTTCAAGCACGCTGTTGGGACACACATACAAAATATTTTGTTTAAACATAAAATATAGTCTGGGTCCTGCTTGAGCTCTGATATAGCAAACTATGTGATCGGTTTATTCAAGAAAACAACGGATAAAGAATTTGAATACCGGAAACCTAGTCATGCATGAAATGGGCGGTCCAACCTATCCAAGAATTTTAAGAACTGACATATATAATCATAAGTTGGAAAAGAGGTATTATTTTTCAGTGTAGAAATATTGACGTGGATGATCGGTTTAAAATCCTTCAACCAAATCTGCGAATCCCCCAACACTGTAGTGGATACGGTATGACGCATCGTTAAGGCAGTGTTTATATGTTATTATTTTCGACTTAATATCAAAAGCTATATTAGCTCGGCCATTTACCTTTCGACCGACCGTTCAAAATTGCGCCAAATTCTCTCAATCAAAATTGCGCACCCTTTTATCTTTGGCATTTAACTGCTCCATTCAAATTCCATAGCACCACCACCACCCCCGCCCGCCTGCTGCCGATTTGATCGGGCTGCTGGTGATCCCTTGCACCTGCCAGTGCAGGCGGTCCCTCCTCTCCCCTCCCCCCACCTTTCCTGTCATGGACGGAGGAGCCGGCCAAGGCCGGCTCTTGCTCACACGACAGGCGTGCGCTACAACAGCTTGTTCTGAATGTGCACGTAAAACCCTATGACATGACATGACTTATTTCCATGCTTATATTCAATTAAGTTTCAAGCACGCTGTCATGAACACATTCCTTAGCTATCTGGGCTGTCTGTTCAGGACAGTGGACTAGTTGTTAGTTGTTATTGAAAAAGAAGAGGGTGTATTTGTCTTACACCTACCCATTGAGTCGTTAAAACTCTGGTGGGAGCCGGTACCTGACTGCGAACACTGTACCTATCAGCCATATGTCCGATGGATTAACCACGACACCATCAAACCCTATATTATTAATGGGACTATCCTGTGTTTGCTGTCATAGCAACATGATGACTAAAGTTATATATTAACTATATATTATTGTCTAGAATATCATAATATGGTATTTGTTATCATTCTACTATTTGTAGCATCTCAAATCGGATTTTACCTTCCTATAGTTTCATACGTACCAAAACATATACATGTATATTGCGATGCAAAACGAAAAATGTTTGCTACAAACGTTATAACACGACCGCAGACACATGGTTTAACAGACACTGGTATTCTAACCACGAACATGTATCTTTGTAATTTTAGTCATCCAAAAGACCATGTTAGTCAGGAACACCTTACGATGGCTGCAAACTGAGGATAGTCCCTTTAAAGGCATACTGTCACGGATTTAAGGACCTTATTTCTCTAAACATGGATAATTAACAATTACATTATATTATTGTTGGAAACCAAATCTAGCTATTGTATCACCTTAACTGAACCACGATGGAATGAAATCCATATCAACCCTCTCGGCAATTTTAGTTTTTGAAATATGGACCATTGCCATAATTCAATTATTTTTACAAAATGTCATTAATAAATAGAGTATGGTGGTTATGAAGATGGTTGAATAAAGTACATTTAGGGACAAATCAATTTATTTTTGTTCAATTAATACTTTGTTAGACATTAAATAGGTCAGTGGTCTGTGACAATATGCCTTTAACCAAATTTCTCAACATTCCACAGACATATCTAATGATCTTTTGAAAACAAAGTACCGCGATCAGCAAAGTTAAAGTTTTTTTTTATTGTTTAACCATACCACTTGAGCACACGTATTTATTAATCGGCTATTGAATTTTTAACACGTGTTCTCAGAGGAAAGCCGCTACATTTTTCCCATTAGCAGCATTTTCTTGTATTTTTTTTTTAAATGAGGAACTTAATTTTCCACAAATTTGCATTTTGCATAACCAACCAACCACGACCCAACTCAAAATTATACAAATGTTCCAGCCTTGAAAATTACGAGTATTAACAAAAATGATAAAGGCGTTCGGGTTCCCATTTTTGTAGGGTGGGTGGGTGAGTGGGTGGAGTGGGGAGGCTGGTTTTAGCCCGAATTAAACGAAAATGCCCGAATCTGGATAACAACGTTATTTTTTATTTTTTTATATTAGCATGACTGATAAACAGTTATATAGGAGTGCAAACGAACAACTACGCATTTTAATATAAATTACAACTAATATTGCGGGTAGAATGATGAAAATACATAGTAAAACAAAGCTATAGGTTAGCACATTTTACTCGAATATCCCTATAGTGTTTGCACGGATTTGAGAATTTGCATCTGCCCCTGCCCCTCCCCGTCTCGTACGCTTATGAGAAAGAATATCGTTAATCAGTGAACAAAATTTAAGTGTATAGAAGTTTAATAACATATTCACGATTTAAAAGTGCATTGTTTGTACAACTCATTGACGTCGACATGGAGGTGGTAACCATATATTAATTTTATTTTCAACTGGACTGATTGGGGTAAATTAAATTCAGATTTCGGGAGCAGAGTCTCTTCTGCTTCAAACGCCTATGCAAATTATTGCAGCTTACAATGTCTGTCCCATACTTCCGTTTTGTCACTGGACATTCTGTCAACGTGCTAATTGTAAGTTTATGCATTACATATACATGTTAAGATGCATAGTAAAAGCGCCTGACAGTTATCCAGTATAACATTTTATCATTTTATGATAAACACATTAAATTATGTTTTACTTAGAAGTTAGCACAATGTACTTATACACACACACACACACACACACACACACACACACACACACACACACACATATATATATATATATATATATATATATATATATATATATATATAAGAATTGTACATGTTTGGAGTGTCTCGTAGTCCGTTTGGCCGGATGCTGTACTTTTTAACCTCTCTATACATATATTTTATTACATGATTTATGTAGTGCATGTTACACTATAATAAAATAATTTGTCTTCCTCTTCATAACAGCATATCTGCAATACATTTTCAATAAATATAAAATTTGTATATATATATATATATATATATATATATATATATTACTGGTTTTGCTGTTGAGATTTATGAATATAAAACAACTTTATTTATTCTGACTGTATATTACGTTTTTAAGTTGTAGTCTAATTGCCACTATTTTTGCGTATAATACCCAAGCAGTTGTTAAATGTACAATAAAAAATATCAAAATTAAATCGAATTATTAACGAATGGACAAATTATTCCCTAAAACGGTACTAACAGAAAGACATATTTTGTCTATTGTAACATTAATACGTGTCACTTTTGTCGTTTCCATGTTCGATATGGAACTGGGGTGTACGATTAATTGTTTGTACCATATCTATGATCTAAAACCCCCAGTGCTTCAAAAACCATGAATACAATATCATTAGATGGTATTTCCTCCAAACAGGAGGTGGTCGGAACAAAATATGGTTGACATTTCACGCTATCACGTGATTTACCGTACGTGAGGCCCACGTTAGGAAGTGTTAACAAAAAACTTAAAATTAAATTATTTGTTGGAAAGGAAATTGATTGTATAATTAATTTAACGATGTAATATATTATTATTATTATTATTAGTAGTAGTAGTAGTAGTAGTAGTAGTAGTAGTAGTAGTAGTAGTAGTAGTAGTAGTAGTAGTAGTAGTAGTATTATCACAAATATATTACATTCTTTCTTTCTTTTAGATATATATTTAATTAAATAAAAGAGAACAATATGAATTAAAGTATTTTGTACAGTCAATATTTTTTTATTTATCATCCAGCATTAAAATAATATTGACTTTATTTTATAACATGAAAGAAGTATTAGCAACCGAACATTGTTATCCCATTAAGGGCCTCTCCGATCATACCCTTCCATCCTTGTCAATCAATTCTCCACCCATCGTTCAGCTATTGGAGGACTCAGCAGGGGACCTCCTTGTTCTGGTCATCCCCGCTGAACATCCAATCAGAGCTGGCCGTTACATCATAGTTGGTATGCATGAATACTGACCAAGTCTCATGCAATGGTCAGTCATATCAAAACAACACTATCAAGACATTTACGGGGTAGAATTGGACTTTATGAGTAGAGCTGATCAAATCTGATTGGAACTTATTGGAGGTTTTTTTTCCTTAAACGTGGTTTATCGCTACCAATGTTGGAACAGTACCGTTTAACGAAAGCTTCCTGTCAAAGTTAAAAAATTTTTTTTTAAAAAGTTTTGAAATTTATTAATTATTTTTTTTACTTGTGTTTAAAACGTTTTGAGCCTCTTTTTTTTTACTGGATATGAAAAAATAGAATTTGTTTTGGTAAAAATTGAAATAATTTTTGAACTGAACTATGGAATCGTGTGTTTTGCTACCCAAAGACTTCAGTCTTGTGTTGAGTCTGCACCCCAACCGACAGAACGTGATGGAGATGTGTGTTGCTGTCTGGAGTAATGTGTTCTTCCCACCCGGCTCCGTCTTCTACCCAGATGAGGGAGAAATCAGACTGGACATGCTAGAAGTTTACTCACTGCTAGATAAAAAACACGTAAGTATAGTTTTTTTCCCACAAAATATTATATTAAGGAGGTGGACTTGTGGGTATATTGCATGTTTCAATCAGATAAATTGTTCAAGCACGCCTGTGGTGGACGCATGTTGTTTTTTTTTGCGCCAGAGGGGTATAATATTCAGCGTTTTATATGATTTCTGGAATTTTATATAATAGATTAGATGAAACCTCAAAATTCTGATAATTCATCAAAATAGATTTATTCATGATATTAGGTTTTTAAGGTAAACATTAATATTCAACTTTTATTTTTAAACGGGTATGATATCTCTAAATAAGTATCTATTTTCATAAATTCTTTATTTTCAAGTACTTTTAATTCATATTATTTTTCGTATTTTCAAGGCCTACATTTGATTGGATCTTGCTTTAGCTGTCTTTGGTATTATTTATAGTTATGACGGCAAAAAAAATATATGAAAGGAACATTTGACATGATTTTTGAAACAACACCTTGAAACATATTTGAAACGGCGACTATTTCATAACAGATCGGGCTAAAGTAACATGGCAACATATCATACTAGTATGTTTTTTTTTTTTTATATGTACTTGTCTTCAAATCTAATTATTAAAAAAAAAATGAATATATATATATATATATATATATATATCTTAATATATGTACTTAATTCAAAGCTTGCATTTACAATGATTTTATTTTAGCAACTTGACAGATTTATTAAAATGAGAGATTAACAATTCATAATCTGTGTAACACTATTTAAGCACAATTGTAGTTTAATTATTTTGTTGCTTTAGTCAACAAGGATATCAGCACAGAATATATTCACACACAATATATATACACAAGAGAATTCGATTGTCAAATTATACATCGATAAAATATAAATTATAATATATAAAGTACCTCAGTGAATACGTACCAATCATATGTGGTTTAGAAAATGATACGTCATTTTAATAACTAAATGTTATCTTGTAGTCGTTAACTAACCTCAAAATCGAAAATAAGTTGTTCAGCTTACATTTGTGCATGTAATGAGCAATTGTCTAATATTGTTAGTCATAAGAATAATTATTTTATTAGGGATGAAACGCAAAATATAGCAATATCAAAATTCGATTATGTGTAGACGTCAGATAGAAAACACCGTTATTCGTTATTATTGTTATTTATCCATTATTAGTTATTGATATTAATAATAGTTTTGGTATTGAACTTTAAGATAGACTTAACTATATAAATACAAGAAAATAACAAAGCACCAATTGTTCAGACAAACATCAAAATAATCGACTTCACTTATTGTATCAAAACAGGCTTTGGCATAATTGAAACATTTTTGCGGTTTTATAAAAGTAGCAACCATTCATTGCACACATACACAAGGTATTCTTCCGTTCTGACAGTTGGTTGATTGCCATTAGTATGTAAAATAAATGTAACAAATCAATTCTGAACATGGATGTTCATACATATATTTAAAAAATAATAATAATTAAAAAGAAAGACAATTTGTAAAAAAATGCAATCTGGAACGTGAACATTCAAAATGTTAATCGAATTAACAATGAACTATATATATATATATATATATATATATATATATATATATATATATATATATATATGGTATGGGGGCGAAACAACACGGAGCAATCGGGAATAAGGGCGAAACGACCTGATACCCAAACGTATATATATATATATAAACTATATAAAGCATATTATATGACGTTGTTCTGTGAGCAAAAACATTCATCCTGTAAGGTGTTAAAATCTACCCAATAAAGCATTGAAATATCAAATATTTTAAGTATAAAGATCAAATAAAAAATTGGAAATTCGTCCTTACCCAGTATACTATTATATAATGCATTTATTCGTTTAAATACTATACTTTTAAGTACTATATTTTCAAAATCATTACAAACGGAAAGTTCAGGCATAAACCAGTGATACTTTCTCATCTTGGACAAATGTAAAATATTAAAACCACAATATTTATATAAAAAATACAGACAATATAACAGTCAATCAGTTTTACTTGCAACTTGTACAAATGTAAAATAAACATTCTTGTGTTCATAATCTTTATAAAAGAAAACTACAAACTATACAACCCATCAAATAGGACTTCGTACTTGTAACTTGGACAAAGGGAAACTTGCATTACCATTCATAACCTATACAAAATGAAAGTACTCCTTACATAACATTCAAACAGCTGTACTTGTAACTTCGACAAATGGAAAAAAAAACTTCGTAGCCATTCTTGTTCTGGGTGATGTATGGGGGGAGTGTATAGCACATAGTCTGAAGGATAGAAACAGCACAACGGAATGACTTGTTAAGTTGAAGGGGAAGCTGACATAACCGTGCGATTACGTCCTCAAAAGCATTACAGCAGCTAGTCCGGCTTTGGTTACATCTCCTTTACAAGCCTGGCACAGCCGCCCCTTTCTTTGTGAAAAACCTAAACAAATTGAACGTAAATGAAAAGCCTGTTTTCAGGGGTCGTTGGACTCTTCCTGCATTTCTACAGTCACGGGACAAATTGTTAATTAAAAGGTCATGGAACATTACAAAACCTTATATAGCGTATCATAATGCACCACTATCTGAGGCTTGCAATTGCGGAAGCTTTACCTATGAAATTGGTGGGTGTGGTTCGGAGCAGTTCGTTTAGAGATACAAAAAATAGACTTATAAAGGTGGATGAGACAGGTGTCCTATACCGCCGTATGTTTTTGTGGTATGGGCGAAAGTTGTAAAAAAAAGTGTGAAAGGCGGCCAGGTCCGAGGTCGGATATGGTTGGTGATGAGTTGTAAAACTCAAGGCAAACAAAGAATGGTGAATCTGAACTTGAAGTTGGTTGGTCGAGACGTGTGGAATACGATAATTCATTGTAGATTGATGACATGGTTTTATGGCTAAACGACAATCGATTAATTAGTTTCTTTCAATACCACTTACATTACAAATTTTAACGGTTTGAGAAAGTTAAAAAGTTAAAGTTTGTTTCGTTTAACGACATCACTAGAGCATATTGATTTATTAATCATCAGCTATTTGATCAAACATCTGAACATTTTAACACCATGTCTTAGAGGAAACCTGCTGCTTTTATTTCATTAGCAGCAAGGAATCCTTTATATGCACTTTACCACGGAAAGGGAGTGGCTTAGCAAGGATTTGGAATTTAATGTGCTTGTGTGTTTGTTTAGGGGGGGATGGGGGGGGGGGGGGTTGTAGGTTTTTAATGCATATAAATGGGATAATACAACATTTTTACTTTTAAAAAATTATTCTATAAACTTGTTCTTGATTCTGGATGGGAGCTGATACCGGTATTCGAATCCAGTAACTTCAAGTAGTATGTTAATGTGGCTCACACTGGAAGAATACATTATGGTTCGGACAATTTGCAGATATATAGAGCATTTCCTTCAAAATTATTAAAATGTATTTATTAGCCAACGACTAAATGTTTTAGCCACTTTGTATAACAATTAGCAATTGGCTAATTTCAAAACTGAGAGAATGAGCCCTAGTCTTATATACTAAACTTACAAGGCTGGTGGCTTACACACAAGACCATTAAAATTCACTCTGAGGGAGATGCGGCCCCGGTACCTACAAAACTGAGGCCAATGTCATACACTTCTATATTGAAACATTCAAAATCACTATTAGTGTGTTCCTCATAATCACAATACCATAAATGATAGTGTCTTACACCTCACTGAGCTGTAGAAGATAGCTCTTTTTGGAAGCCGGTATCGGGATGCGAACGCGAGCCCAATATCTATTGACATTAAGTACGACGGCTTAACTACTGTACCATGCCGTCGAGACTGACGAACACTGTTCAAGCACGTTTATCAGGGGCACAACCTCTGATTTCACCAGGGAATTCTGTCTAACAGAGGGTGCATTTATATTTAGTTCATGCACATATCAAATTAAGGTTCAAGCGTGTTCTTCTGGGAATAAAACCTCATCTGCCTGTCCAGGATATGGGTTAATTGTTAGTGACAACAAAATCATTGTAGTGGCTTTACATCTACCCATCGAGTCTTTAAACACGCTCTGGGTGAGAGCTGGTACCGAGATGCGAACCCAGTATCTTGTCAGCGTTAACTGCCGAGACCGGCGCACACGAGGTAACAGCTAGATGTGTTTAATTGAGATGGTTCACTGCGTATGTCACATCGCGGGAGGATCATCAGAGGATAGGATTATCGCTAATCGGCTGAGACAGGGATCGCTTCTTTGTCCGGTCCTTTTGCCGCTAATCCTGGAACAATTGCCGCATCGTGTTACGTCCCTTTATCCCGCTATCTGGCTGGCATTGTGTCATCATGACTTGGCGAGATTATTCAGATAAATCTCTTCCCGTCCTCTTGGTATGAAGAAATCGCGGCTCTGTGTCAAACTTTCACACCTGTTTGAGAAATAAATCCTTGTACATCAAAAGTTCTTCCCACCATCGCGATGGTACAGTGGTTAGATTGTCGGTTTTAGTGCTCGTAGGTGCTGATATTAGCTCATATGCCTCCGTGGTGTAGTAGTAATTAAGCTGGTTGATGCTGGTAGGTACTGGGTTCACATCCTGCTACCAGCTACCACTCAGAATACATTTTAATGACTCGTTTGTCGAGGTGGAAGTAAATTAATTACACTGACTTTCTCTGTTTTTAACTAGAAACAATCTTAGCCAGAAAACCTGGACAACTGATTTGTGTGCCCAGAAATCTTAATTGAATATAAGCAAGACAATAAAGTTAAACTATATAAAAGAGAAGGGGGAGGAAAGAAGGAAGGAAGGAAATGTTTTTATTTACCGACGCACTCAACACATTTTATTTACGGTTATATGGCGTCGGACATATGGTTAAGGACCGCACAGATATTGCGAGAGGAAACCCGCTGTCGGCACTTCATGGGCTACTCTTTTCGATTTTCTTTTATATGCACCCCATCCCATAGATATGATAACATACCACGACCTTTGATATACCAGTCGTGGTGCACTGGCTGGAGCGAAAAATAGCCCAATGGGCCCACCGACGGGGATAGATCCCAGACCGACCGCGCATCAAGCGAACGCTTTACGACTGGGCTACATCCCGCCCTGGGGAGGGAAGAGAACAACACACTCAGACCACCATAGTACGGCGATACATGGAGGTCGACATTAAATGTGGTTAGAGGATTGGCAGCGCAAATGAGATGGTTTTAGTTTCTGGGTTTTTCTTTTTTCTTTCAAAATATTGGTTGAATGTATGGATAGATACCGATATTTATGTTTTGGTTATGTTATATATAAAGTATAAAAAGTAATAAATAAAATTTAGGCCAATTCAGGATCATTGATCCAATATGGGCGTGTCACAACTTATTGGGTTTAATCAATCAAAAAGAAAACACACGAAGTAGGCGGGGCGAACACTGCCTGTTGATGAATTCAACCACTCAAAGAGCTTCTGACTACTGACAAAGTAGAAACAATGAAAGAATTAATGCTGACAACTTCTTTGATCACTAACACGCATCCCTGTTAAGGGGCCTAGAGTGGGATTTTAGGTTAATAATTGATGGACATAATTATATATTATTCAGCTGTATGATTAAGAAATCGTGAACCAAAGTATTTATGTAGTAAAAGAAACTTTAATGCTTGAAATATATGAGCGTATGAAAATGCGTTTGAAGATTGTGTGCTCAATAAAATAAGAAAGAAAAACTTAATTTAATTTTTTTTAATAATAATTGAAATACAATAAACAAGCCAAACAAAACTTAATTTCCCACTTCCCAGCAACAACTAGCAAACAGTTATTATATAGGGGAAAAAATACACTTTTCTCGTATTATTTCTGAGTGGTGGTGGTGGTGGGGGGGGGGGGGGGGGGGATAGTTCTACCAGACTTAATGCTAAATTAGATTATCATAATCAAGGTACTAAAAGGTGTCTTGACGGACGTGACTCTATATTACTCGACTCTGATTTTGTTTTTACCTATCTCCTAATTATTTTGACCTTGACGACCTGCCTACTTCCCTGTATGTATGTAGTATTTTGTCGTACGTGGTATTATGCTGATACGTTGTAAAAAACGTAAAGCAATAAAGATCAGGTCAGGTAATTTTTAAACATACTCATATACCACTAAGGTTTCGAGCATGTCAATCCCGGGGCCGATCTCTGGGTAGCCAGAGGTCTGTCTCGGGACAAAAAAATTAATGGACAATTTTAAAATTTAAACTAAATATTTTTGGCGAGTTTAAAAATATTATTTGCGCCATACCAAAAAAAAAAAAAAAAAAAAAAAAAATAATAATAAAATAATAAATAGTACTCATTCAGCATTTTTTGGCGCTTTTTTAATCGGGTTTCTTGATCAATTTTTTTTTTTTTACCATTAACTTTAGCTCTTTATGGAGGGAGGTTAGGTAGAGAAGTTAGGACCAGGTCACAGGAAGCTTAGCAATAAAGAATGTGAACTTGAACGTCCCACACAGTGCCCTCGCCCAGCTCAAAAAGTCGTCGATTACGTGTTTGCTGGGTTCCGCTGGTGTGAAAAAAACCTCCGGGTGGAAACCGATCTCCAATTTGAACACCTCTGTCCTCGCATGTTGTACTGCCCTGATGACAAATGTGTGTTTTCACAACCGATTATTAGCAGCACCATTGACACCCAATGTGCGCGGACAAGGAAAGTAAATATACGGCATGCGGTTCCACGCTGTGATTTCACAATCGCTACCCGTATAGCCCTCGTGTTTTTGTTCCAGCTGAAGGCACGGAAATTGGCTACCCCGTAGTGAAAGTAGCGAGTACTTGATGCAAACACATGCCATGTTTTTTGGTGAAAATATTTTTAAATATGCTGTTGCATTGTTGTTCATTGTACTGCGCCTAGGGCTGATGCTTATAGATCCGGGGAAATGATATGATGGGAAGCGAACGTGGATTTTATAAACCTGTTGAAATCACATCTGGATGTCAGACGACGTTTGACGTAATATGATTCTTGTGTTGCCGATGAATTAGTTAACCGATAGGTGACGGACACAATGTTTGGCTAACGACACCCCAGCACATATTTCGTTATCGTCTGTTTGCTTATAAACACGTGACATTAAATAAAATATCTAAAACCATAGGTCATTAGATAACACCCTAGCAAGGGATCTGGAGGAATTTTCCCAAATATGTTTTCAAACTGTCCTGATTTATTGCTAATCAATATATGTAGCATCAAATAAAATGTCAAAGTAACCAATCAATATCAATCTCTCTCGTGCTGGGGTGTCATTAAACATTCATTCACTCATTCACTTGTTAACCAAGCAATCCCGCCTTCCTATCTGATAACATCCTTCCTAATATAAAGCACAAACACACTTGCAGTTTTACCTAACTCGTGTGTTCTCTGTAAGTTTCCCTGATAAGACAAACATGCATGACATTGTCCGTCGCTATGTTTAATATTATGATGTTCATTAATACGCAATGCCCTTCAGAAAAGCAAATAGAACATTAATGACAAAGTATATTTCGATTTTATGCAAAACAATTACGGAAATATATTTATATACGCCGAACCCACAAACACCTTTCGCAGCCCCCATCCGCCCTCACCCACCATATTATACTACTGCAATATACAAGCACAACAATAGGTTTAATAACCTCGAGTGTTAACGATATCAATGGTTGTTGTCATCGGATGTCATTCAGTATAAGTCTGTCGTTACTTATTTTTTTCATTTTTTTTTTGTTCACTTTTTGTTGGATTTGTTTTTTGTGTGTTCGTTTATTTATTCATGTTTTTTGTTGTTGTTTTTTTGTTTTTTTTTATTTATTGACCGGCCTCGGTGGCGTCGTGGTTAGGCCACGGTCTACAGGCTGGTAGGTACTAGGTTCGGATCCCAGTCGATGCATGGGATTTTTAATCCAGATACCAACTCCAAACCCTGAGTGAGTGCTCGGCAAGGCTCAATGGGTCGGTGTAAACCACTTGCACCGACCAGTGATCCATAATGGTTCAACAAAGGCCATGGTTTGTGCTATCCTGCCTCTGGGAAGCGCAAATAAAAGATCCCTTGCTGCTAATCGGAAAGAGTAGCCCATGTAGTGGCGACAGCGGATTTCCTCTCAAAATCTGTGTGGTCCTTAACCATATGTCTGACGCCATATAACCATATGTGTTGAGTGCGTCGTTAAATAAAACATTTCTTTCTTTCTTTCTTTCTTTTTTTTATTGTTTTGTCTTTTTATTTTTTTGCTTTTATTACACCACAGTGGAGTGGAATAGGAGATTGCTTTGCGAGTAGTACCTTGTCATGTCACATAGATAACAAGTAAAAGCAAACGATTTCGAAAAATGGCTTCTTTTAACTTTGATGAGAAAAATCATGGTCATTTCAATTATTAAATAACAATATATCCGCGACTACAGGTTAAGCAATTAATGAATGAATGAATGAATGAATGAATGAATGTTTAACGACACCCCAGCACGAAAAATACATCGGCTATTGGGTGTCAAACTATGGTAATGCAAATAAATAAAGTGATGACAACATCAATATAAAAATTCAAGGTTTAAACAAAAACAGTGTAAAGAACTGTGCAAAAATACAAATACAAATATCACAGAATTTTACGGACACCGAATTTTACTCTAAACTTCAATTTGTGCTGTATTGGCCATTCTCAAAGAGAATGTTACACCCCTGCACCACGATGAGGTTACAGCACGCGCAGGGGGTTAAGCAATTAATTCTTCATACAAAAAGAAAAAAGTCCACAGAAATATATTTCCTGATCGACGAACAGCAATAAAATTTTAAATATTTGCACACACAATAGTCCACCTCATCCAGCATTTAGGCAATAGATAATAAATTAACAGTAAGCTGACAAATGATACACCGTTTCTGCAATGCCCGTCCTTCCTAAACGACATTACGATGGCTACGATAACAGTTTGTTTACACCACTGGGCGTTGATAGGCCAGCAAGCTGTGTGAAATATTGCTGGGCAGATGCTTCTGTGACGTAATACTCGAGGGCACGTGCGCGTCGCCATTTTATTCCCAGTGGAGCAGCGCTATCTGCGTCACAGCAGGGAGGGGCGACAACTTCTTTGAATCTAATTTATTAACGCTGCGAAGAGGACTCTCTGCGAGTTCTTCAAAGCCACTGATTAAGATCAACATTTGGAAATTATTTGATGAGATTTTTCAAACGAGGCGATCCAGTGTTCCGTTCACAGCTATCTAGTAGAAACTAAACGAGGCGAATATATATTTGATTTAATGAAAGCTGTTGTATTTCTGTTCGCTATTAGTAGAAATGGGGCGGGACATAGTCCAGTGGTAAAACGCTCGCTCGATGAGCGGTCGGTCTGGGATCAACCCCCGTCGATGGGCCCATTGGGCTATTTTTCATTCCAGCCAGTGCACCACGACTGGTATATCAAAAGCCGTAGTATGTACTACCCTGTCTGTGGGATGGTGCATATAAAAGATCCCTTGCTGCTAATCAAAAAGAGTATCCCATGAAGTGGCGACAGCGGGTTTCCTCTCTCAATATCTGTGTCGTCCTTAACCATATGTCTGACGCAGTATAACCGATAACAAATGTGTTGAGTGCGTCGTTAAATAAAACATTTCCTTCCTATTAGTAGAAACGTGACACAGAGAGGTTATGCTAGGTTAGGTTAAGAGGGGTTTTGGGGGTTTTTTTACGTGCAGATTCAGAGCACAACTCACGTTCAAAACAATAAAATAGTATTTTTGTTGTGTTAATTTTACAACAAAAGTACTATATATTTATAAAATAATTTTGGTTTACATTAAATCGAACTAATAAACAGACAAACGAAAGAACGAACAAAGAAACAAACAAACGATAATGAGACAAGAAAATCGCAGTCTTCGCGCCATTAGATCAGTGGTCGTGGTATACACGTCATGTTTGTGGTAGAATGCATGTAAAACTATTTTCGTTTTTATCGGTGGAAGTGTGAATCTCTCTCTCTCTCTCTCTCTCTCTCTCTCTCTCTCTCTCTCTCTCTCTCTCTCTCTCTCTCTCTCTCTCTCTCTCTCTCTCTCTCTCTCTCTCTCTCTCTCTCTCTCTCTCTCTCTCTCTCTCTCTCTCTCTCACGCACACAATGTTTCAAAACGGCATGATGGCAAGCGTATTTAAAACAAATTCTTGAATTCCCGTCCCCGTTCTTTTGACTAAGTATATCTACAAAATATCATATTTCGGTTAGACATCATCTGGCGTAGTTTAAAAATGTACCGAGGAAAGCGTTCCTTTCCTTCCTTGTAATAAAATGCGGCACGATAAAACATTGCAAAATTGGGCGAATGCATCTTATGCTCCATGAACTCTATACGAAAGTACTGGTTCTGTTATTCCACGACTGGCTACTAAATTCTGTCTCATGTCAGAGCATGGTTACCATCAGTCTCGCACTGTTGTCGTTCCCCAGATTACCATATTACACCATCTTCAGCTCTTGTCACGAACTCCGTGAAATATAGACCTCACTGAAGCATCACAACCGGAACAATACTTCAACCTGCTTACGTCCCCTTTACGTAAGTACAACGCATGTCTGATTGACATTAGGCATGGCCAGACACGTCGATCGGGCCTTGTATCGTGTGGAGTATCAATCTGGTATGGGACTCTGGTCTTCTCACGTCGTGGATGTTAATGGGGGGACAAATTTGTCAGAGATCGTTACGACGCCTCACAGATAGGTATCCAACAGAGTGATGGAGTGGAAAGAGGGGTCTGGTGCTGGTGTCTGGCAGGGGCGCAGTCTTTGCCCGTAGATTTTAATACAGATTGTCAGCAAGTTGCTAGTTTTATGGTAATTGCACTTTCTTGACATTTCATCTAATTAGGCCTCCCCTTTGAGTTTTTTGTTCTTGTTTAGTCTAAGAAAGCTTCAAATTATTATCAGGCCTAACAATGTGCAAGTTTTATGAAGTTATTGGGCGGTTTGTTCACATTTCAGGTTATGTTTAATAAGCCTAGTACGCTTTATACAGTTACCCTGTTCGAAAGCCTTGAAACAGTTCTGTTTTAATTTACAACATTAAAAAAAAAAAAAAAAAAATGCAATGGAACTAATGACGCACTAGAGGATTAACAATCCACCAGCCGAAATATAATATTTAAAAACACAAATAGGCGACTGGTAGGATTCGAAGACACAGCCCTATTTCACAATACTAGGTACTTATACACAAGTTATAGATGTGTACGTCAAGTAAAAACGTATTTGAAGGATATTGCTTTGATAACGTTCGCTTGATGCGCGGTCGGTTTGGGATCGATCCCTGTCAGTGGACCCATTGGGCTATTTTTCGCTGCAACCAGTGCACCGCGACTGGAATATCAAAGGTTGTGGTATGTACTATCCTGTCTATGGGATGGTGCACATAAAATATCCCTTGCTGCTAATCGAAAAGAGTAGCCCATGAAGTGGCGACGGCGGGTTTCCTCCCGCAATATTTGTGTGGTCCTTAACCATATGTCTGACGACATATAACCTTAAACAAAATGTGTTGAGTGCGTCGTTAAATAAAACATTTCCTTCCTTTCCTGATAAGGCAATGAACACGATAGTACAATGCGCAGTCCCTAGCCACATCTGTTGCAAGCTTTATACAAAACATGTGCAGTTATTTGAATGTTATTCTATAGCCGCAATTATTCTTTACAAACTAGCAGGAAATAGTCATACACATGTTATAATGCCGTTCGTGTTTAACAATGAGATACAAAGAAATATATTCTGCGTAATTACATACACTGCTGCAGTGTATGTCTTGTCACTTAGGGGCTGATTTAGGTGGGGCTGACATGGTCGTCCGGTCCCCTCTAAAGGTCCTCCCCCCCCCCCCCCAGTTTATTTACAGTAAACATTAACATTTTCATGTTTGAGGGGCGGGACGTAGACCAGTGGTAAAGCGTTCGCTTGATGCGCGGTCGGTCTGGGATCGATCCTCGTCGGTGGGCCTATTGGGCTATTTCTCGTTCCAGCCAGTGCACCACAACTGGTTTATCAAAGGCCATGGTATGTGTTATCCTGTCTGTGGGATGGTGCATATAAAAGATCCCTTGCTGCTAATCGGAAAGAGTAGTCCATGAAGTGGCAACAGCGGGTTTTCTCTCTCAGTATCTGTGTGTGGTCCTTAACCATATGTCCGACGCCATATAACCGTAAATAAAATGTGTTGAGTGCGTCGTTGAATAAAACATTTCCTTCCTTCTTTTTCATGTTCGTGTTTGGACGTAGAATGTTCGTACCTCGTGTATGGACTGAGATGCTTTAGATTAACGACACCACTAGAGCACATTGATTTATTAATTATCAGCTATTGAATGTCAAACATTTGGTAATTCTGACATGTAGTCTTAGAGAGGAAGTCCATTAGTAGCAAGGGGTCTTTTATATGCACCATCATCACACAGACAGGGTCGCACATACCACGGCATCTCTCTCTCTCTCTCTCTCTCTCTCTCTCTCTCTCTCTCTCTCTCTCTCTCTCTCTCTCTCTCTCTCTCTCTCTCATTGTCACCCTGTCTGTCTTCGCGCGCCACTATTGCTAACCTACTAAATCATTAACTGTCGGCTGCAGTAAAAACCACCGTTCAAAATTGTTGGATTCACATCAAATACACAGAAACGCATAGAGAACCAATAAACAGACCATCCTGTTAAAGACGTTGCGAAACTGAACAAAAATATTACTCAGAATTACCGGCGTTCTATTTCGAGTTTGAGTAATCAAATAATAAAGACGACGATTACTTTGATAATGGATTTCCAAACTCTGGCACCGCGCCACATCAAAGGCGCTCTCGCCGCTAAATACTCGAAATTGTTTGTAATCAAGACAACCAGCACTTGTTCCTCGCTCGTCGAACGCATCTTTCCGGAAATGATGGCGCGAGGCGTAATGATACATTGAGCGCGCGCCCGATGGTAATAATCCCAGTGTTTTAATTGATTAGACCGCGGTGACAGACGACCGCACAATAGTCAACGCTTTTAGCCTCACGTTGTAGCGGAGAGGCGTAACGCCGAACCGGCGCTTACATAATTTCTGGACCTCTTACATTACAACGGCGCTAATTTAGGTTCGCCCCTTCCGCGGACCTTTCACACATTGGCGGCGGTAATAAGATTTGAAACAAGTTCGGGTGGGGGTATTGTGTAATCCACTCGAGTGTTGGCGAACTTTCGGGCGATTGGTATTGTGGGCACATCTGTCTGGTTTTTCGATTTCTGTAGTTATTTGGGAGAAATGTTGGGGCAAGTAATTAAAACATCACTCTTGGGGGACGTTTTCGATCATTTCTATTAGACATTCATTTCGTTAAATCAACCTGCAAAAGAATGTTCATGGAATTTGAATTTTCGGTCGTTTGTTCGTTCGTGCCTTCGTCCGTCCGTCCTTCCTTCAACTCATCTAGCTCAGTCACTCACTCGCTCACACACTTTCGCTCACTCACACACTCGCTCAAACGCTAACGCAAACACACATACAAACACACACGCGCGCGCACACACACACACACTCACACACTCACAAACACACTTCCTCACTCACTCACTCACACATACACACACGCACGCGGGTTTTTTTTTTTTGGGGGGGGGTCAATATTCAATTAACAGAGATGCTATTTCTCAGCCAATTGAAATGATTTTGATCTGATTTCAGCGTTTTCTTTTGCATAAAATAATTTTAACAATATAGATTAGTTTTGATCTGAAATGCTGAAAACTTATACATAGAGGTATTATCATTTTTAAAGTTAATTTCGGCGTTTATTTTGAAATGGATATCACATATCTCTGAATTAAGGTTCAATGATGCTATCGTGTTGTGGTTAAGCCATCGAACATAAGACCGGTAGATACAGGGTTCGGAGCCCAGTACCGGCTCCGACCCAGAGCGAGTTTTAACGACACAACGGGTAGGTGTAAGACAACTACACTCTGCTATCTGTCGCTAACCACTAACAATTAACACACTGCCTTGGACTGACAGCCGAAATAGCTGAGGACAGCGCTCTTGAACCTTAATTGGATATAAGTACCAAAAGTAACATGAAATGAATGAATGAATGAATTGTTTTACACGAATGACATCAAAGGGGGCGGCACTTTCTTTCCTGTCTGTAGCAAAGCATATATACATAAAAGGTCTGCTGATGTTATTCGGTGTGGCTAATTTATGTGATCAGTGATGGCAGTGGGATTTCTCTTTCAAACATGGTGTGTGTGTGTGTGTGTGTGTGTGTGTGTGTGTGTGTGTGTGTGTGTGTGTGTGTGCGTGCGGGACGTAGCCCAGTGGTAAAGCGCTCGCGAGATGCCCGGTCGGACTGGGATCGATCCTCGTCGGTGGCTCCATTGGGCTATTTCTCATTCCAGCCAGTACAACACGACTGGTATAACAAAGACCGTTGTATGTGCTATCCTGTCTATGGGATGGTACATATAAAAGATCCCTTGCTGCTAATCGAAAATAGTAGCCCATGAAGTGGCGACAGCGGGTTACCTCTCTCAATATCTGTGTGTTTTATAACCATATGTCCGACGCCATATAACCTTAAATAAAATGCGTTGAGTGCGTCGTTATATAAAACACTAAAATCTTCGGAATGCATTAATTTTTCATTGTATTTTTTTTCATTTTGGTTTTCATATTTTGTTTAATTGCTTTTCAAAGACAATTTAGAGTCTGTACTTTACAATAGCTACAAACATCGTTTATAAAAATTATAGTTTTCTGTGATGTCGGATTTTAGAATAAACTTTTCTTTTTCAGATTCGCCGCAAGTTCGGCTGCTATGACATCATAATTGAAGTGGAGGGTCGGGAAGTGCGCCACTGTAACTGGGTGAGATTTGTGAAGTGTTCCACGGACATTAACGAAGTGAACATTGTGGGTCTCAGTGTTCGAGGAGACACGATATTCCAGGCTCTGAAGCCAATCCACCCCAACGATGAGCTGGTCGTCTTCTTCGACATCCCCAGCAGAAGTGCACAAGACGAACTGCGCATGACCAAGACCGTATCTAACAAGCGAGATAACTCTAATGTTACTTCAGAGAGCGATCTTGAATCTCCGAAGTCTGGTAAATATTTGAGTTTGTAGTTTATTGTATATATATTCTGACTTTCTCTCTCTCTCTCTTTCTCTCTCTCTCTCTCTCTCTCTCTCTCTCTCTCTCTCTCTCTCTCTCTCTCTCTCTCTCTCTCTCTCTCTCTCTCTCTCTCTCTCTCTCTCTCTCTCTCTCTCTCTCTCTTCTTGTCTCTGTTTCTCTCACACAGTCTTTCTGTCTTTTATCTATATCTGTCCACCATTTCCGCACATGAATTACACATATAAAAAAAGAAAGAAAAGTCCTTCTGTTTGTCTGTCTCTTTATCTCTCCCTTTCTCCCCCTCCGCCTCTCCTCCACTCTTTCTCTCCCCTCATATCTCTCTCACTCCCTCCCCCTCTCAAACATCTTCTCTCTCTACCTCCCTCTCTCTTTTTCATAATTAAAGTAATATTAAATAAGTATTTAATCATTTTAATTAACTTTCCATATGAATACCAAGTGTTACAGTCACAGGATTTATCACACCAAATACTTTATAAGTGATTTGGTTTCCTATCCAGTCCTTGCATTGAACTATGCTTCATTGTTTTGTCTGGCCTGGTACTTGTGAAATCTTTAGAGCCTAGACTCAAGATTCTAAAAGAGTCTACAACATCAACACATTAGCAATGCTTTTTTCACATCGTATGCCTGTGACGTCATTAGACAGTTAAGTCTTGATTCCAAGTTTTTAAGGATGTGAAGAAAATACCAATTAAAAAACAAAACAAAAACTTTATTACATCGATGTATTTGCGTTTCAGACAAGCATTCGTGTCAAAGTTCTACCATGGAAACTGACTCATCACCACTGATGGGCAGGGATGACGATTGTAAATCAGGAGCGAGTGTCACGTGTAGTGACGTCACGTCCGGCGACGTCACTTCCAGTGAAGACATCAACAACAACATCGTACAGATAAAAAGTGACAACAGTGTAAGTATATATTTACATGATGGTAGGTATATTTGTGTCAGACCAACATGTTGCAACTATAAATCATTTTATATAATTTATTTACTTTAGTTATACCTATTTGCTCGCTTGGAGCATACGCCGTCGACCAAGGAACGCCACTGTTGTCTGTTTGTAGCCATCTTCTCCATGTCTCTCTTGGTCTAACCCATCTCCTTTGTTTCTTTTTCGGTGTAATTTACAAATGAATAAATACAGCGACAGGTAGATTTAAAACTCAACGCAGACACAAAAAAGCAACACGTAATAATCGGTTTATATCCAAATAATAAGCAGGTTATATACCATTATTAACGTATATACTTATTTTAATATTAAAACTGACACAACCCTCCCATCATCTGCTTAGTCTTTTTTTTTATCTGTCACTTGTTAAAAGTTATGTTTCAGGTCGACAGCAACATGATTAATTTCGACTCCTGCAAACATGTGTTGTTGGATTAATGTTGTGTTATATTAGTCTTTATTTATTTATTTATTTATTTTATTTATTTATTTATTCTTAATGTATTCTTTTTTAACTTCAGGTAATCGACCATAGCGCGCAAATGTATTCGCCACCAGATGTCGCCATTGTGAAGAGAAACCGCGAGAGAACATGGCTGCCGTGCGAGATCTGCGGTAAAAAGTTTGACAGACCGAGTCTGCTGAAACGTCATATGCGTACTCACACAGGTAAATATAGATTATATTTTTACACATCCATGTTGTATATAATATTCTTGTTTCCCTAAGTTAAATTTGTTATTTGAATTAAAATGTATATACTATTATGTATTAGTGTAATGGGTGGGTAGATGGATGGATGGATGCGACACTCCAGCAGAAAAATATATCTGCTATTGGGTGTTAAATAAAGGTAAGCACATGAATGAAATGAATATATGTTATGTTGTCGTCACATATATTTATGTATATAGGAGAAGACCCCAATTTTATTGTCCAGTACTTGCTCATCGAAAATGTCTAATACAATATATGTCTAATATATATTTAATATAACAGTGACCTCCATGTATTCAAATGTTGAAATTGTGTTGGTGTGTTTATTATGTACTGAACGTATCTATCCTTTCCCGGAAGTATCTCTTATATGCAAGACGTGTAGAATAAGCCAGCCACAGAACTTAAGTGTTTGTATTCAGTGGCGTAGCGAGGGGGGGGGGGGGGGGGGGGGTGGGTGGGATGGATGACTCCCCCCCCCCCTCCACGCCCGAAACAAAACCTTTTTTCTTCAATGCTTTTATTTATGTCCTGATGTAATGACGTCGACGTATGACTGTTGTTAAGTGTTTGTATTCATGTCCTGGTGTAATGTACATGTGTAATGACGTCGACGTATGACTGTTGTTAAGTGTTTGTATTCATGTCCTGGTGTAGTGTACATGTGTAATGACGTCGACGTATGACTGTTGTTAAGTGTTTGTAGTCATGTCCTGGTGTAGTGTGCACGTGTAATGACTTCGACGTATGACTGTTAAGTGCATATATTCATGTCCTGATGTAGTCTTCACGTGTATTGACGTTGACATATGACTGTTATTTCAGGCGAGAAGCCCCACGCGTGCGACGTGTGCGGCAAGGCATTCTCCACCTCGTCGTCGCTCAACACGCACCGGAGAATCCACTCCGGCGAGAAACCACACCAGTGTAAGATCTGTGGAAAGTGCTTCACAGCCAGCTCCAACCTCTACTACCATAGAATGACCCACAACAAGGTATGTGACACTATAGTTCCAACCTCTCTAACCCCACCAATGTAAGGTCTGCGGAAAGTGCTTCACAGCCAGCTCCAACCTCTACTAACACAGAATGACCCACAACAAGGTATGTGACACTATAGTTCCAACCTCTCTAACCTCACTAGTGTAAGATCTGTGGAAAGTGCTTCACAGCCAGCTGCAACCTCTACTACCACAAAATGACCCACAACAAGGTATGTGACACTATAGTTCCAACCTATCTATCCCCTCTAACCTCACTAGTGTAAGATCTGTGGAAAGTGTTTCACAGCCAGCACCAACCTCTACTACCACAGAATTACCCACAGCAAGGTATGTGATACTACAGTTCCAACCTCTCTATCCCCTCTAACCACACTAGTATAAGATCTGTGGAAAGTGCTTCACTGCCAGCTCCAACCTCTACTACTACAGAATGACCCACAACAAGGTACGTGACACCATAGTTCCAACCTCTCTATCCCCTCTAACCTCACTAGTGTAACATCTGTGGAAGTGATTCACAGCCAGCACCAACCTCTACTACCACAGAATGACCGACAACAAGGAACGTGATACTATAGTTCCAACCTCTCTAACCTCACCAAGTTAAGATCTGTGGAAAGTGCTTCACAGCCAGCACCAACCTCTACTACCACAGAATGACCCACAACAAGGAACGTGATACTATAGTTCCAACCTCTCTAACCTCACCAAGTTAAGATCTGTGGAAAGTGCTTCACAGCCAGCTCCAACCTCTACTACCACAGAATGACCCACAACAAGGTATGTGATACTATAGTTCCAACCTCTCTAACCTCACCAATGTAAGATCTGTGGAAAGTGCTTCACAGCCAGCTCCAACCTCTACTACCAGAGAATGACACACAACAATGTATGTGACACTACAGTTCCAACCTCTCTAACCTCACCAATGTAAGATCTGTGGAAAGTGCTTCACAGCCAGCTCCAACCTCTACTACCACAGAATGACCCACAACAAGGTATGTGACACTATAGTTCCAACCTCTCTATCCTCTCTAACCTCACTAGTGTAAGATCTGTGGAAAGTGCTTCACAGCCAGCTCCAACCTCTACTACCACAGAATGACCCACAACAAGGTATGTGACACTATAGTTCCAACCTCTCTATCCCCTCTAACCTCACTAGTGTAAGATCTGTGGAAAGTGCTTCACAGCCAGCTCCAACCTCTACTACCACAGAATGACCCACAACAAGGAACGTGATACTATAGTTCCAACCTCTCTAACCTCACCAAGTTAAGATCTGTGGATAGTGATTCACAGCCAGCACCAACCTCTACTACCACAGAATGACCCACAACAAGGAACGTGATAATATAGTTCCAACCTCTCTAACCTCACCAAGTTAAGATCTGTGGAAAGTGCTTCACAGCCAGCTCCAACCTCTACTACAACAGAATGACCCACAACAAGGTATGTGATACTATAGTTCCAACCTCTCTAACCTCACCAATGTAAGATCTGTGGAAAGTGCTTCACAGCCAGCTCCAACCTCTACTACCAGAGAATGACACACAACAATGTATGTGACACTACAGTTCCAACCTCTCTAACCTCACCAATGTAAGATCTGTGGAAAGTGCTTCACAGCCAGCTCCAACCTCTACTACCACAGAATGACCCACAACAAGGTATGTGACACTATAGTTCCAACCTCTCTAACCTCACCAATGTAAGATCTGCGGAAAGTGCTTCACCGCCAGCTCCAACCTCTACTACCACAGAATGACCCACAACAAGGTATGTGACACTATAGTTCCAACCACTCTAACCTCACCAATGTAAGATCTGTGGAAAGTGCTTCGCAGCCAGCTCCAACCTCTACTACCACAGAATGACCCACAACAAGGTATGTGACACTATAGTTCCAACCTCTCTAACCTCACCAATGTAAGATCTGTGGAAAGTGCTTCGCAGCCAGCTCCAACCTCTACTACCACAGAATGACCCACAACAAGGTATGTGACACTATAGTTCCAACCTCTCTATCCCCTCTAACCTCACTAGTGTAACATCTGTGGAAAGTGCTTAACCGCCAGCTCCAGCCTCTACTACTACAGAATGACCCATAACAAGGTATGTGATACTATAGTTCCAACCTCTCTATCCCCTCTAACCTCACTAGTGTAAGATCTGTGGAAAGTGATTCACAGCCAGCACCAACCTCTACTACCACAGAATGACCCACAACAAGGTATGTGATACTATAGTTCCAACCTCTCTAACCTCACCAATGTAAGATCTGTGGAAAGTGCTTCACAGCCAGCTCCAACCTCTACTACCACAGAATGACCCACAACAAGGTATGTGATACTATAGTTCCAACCTCTCTAACCTCACTAGTGTAAGATCTGTGGAAAGTGCTTCACAGCCAGCTGCAACCTCTACTACCACAAAATGACCCACAACAAGGTATGTGACACTATAGTTCCAACCTATCTATCCCCTCTAACCTCACTAGTGTAAGATCTGTGGAAAGTGTTTCACAGCCAGCACCAACCTCTACTACCACAGAATTACCCACAGCAAGGTATGTGATACTACAGTTCCAACCTCTCTATCCCCTCTAACCACACTAGTATAAGATCTGTGGAAAGTGCTTCACCGCCAGCTCCAACCTCTACTACTACAGAATGACCCACAACAAGGTACGTGACACTATAGTTCCAACCTCTCTATCCCCTCTAACCTCACTAGTGTAACATCTGTGGAAAATGCTTAACCGCCAGCCCCAGCCTCTACTACTACAGAATGACCCATAACAAGGTATGTGATACTATAGTTCCAACCTCTCTATCCCCTCTAACCTCACTAGTGTAAGATCTGTGGAAGTGATTCACAGCCAGCACCAACCTCTACTACCACAGAATGACCGACAACAAGGAACGTGATACTATAGTTCCAACCTCTCTAACCTCACCAAGTTAAGATCTGTGGAAAGTGCTTCACAGCCAGCACCAACCTCTACTACCACAGAATGACCCACAACAAGGAACGTGATACTATAGTTCCAACCTCTCTAACCTCACCAAGTTAAGATCTGTGGAAAGTGCTTCACAGCCAGCTCCAACCTCTACTACCACAGAATGACCCACAACAAGGTATGTGATACTATAGTTCCAACCTCTCTAACCTCACCAATGTAAGATCTGTGGAAAGTGCTTCACAGCCAGCTCCAACCTCTACTACCAGAGAATGACACACAACAATGTATGTGACACTACAGTTCCAACCTCTCTAACCTCACCAATGTAAGATCTGTGGAAAGTGCTTCACAGCCAGCTCCAACCTCTACTACCACAGAATGACCCACAACAAGGTATGTGACACTATAGTTCCAACCTCTCTATCCTCTCTAACCTCACTAGTGTAAGATCTGTGGAAAGTGCTTCACAGCCAGCTCCAACCTCTACTACCACAGAATGACCCACAACAAGGTATGTGACACTATAGTTCCAACCTCTCTATCCCCTCTAACCTCACTAGTGTAAGATCTGTGGAAAGTGCTTCACAGCCAGCTCCAACCTCTACTACCACAGAATGACCCACAACAAGGAACGTGATACTATAGTTCCAACCTCTCTAACCTCACCAAGTTAAGATCTGTGGATAGTGATTCACAGCCAGCACCAACCTCTACTACCACAGAATGACCCACAACAAGGAACGTGATACTATAGTT
Organism: Gigantopelta aegis; assembly: GCF_016097555.1. NCBI lineage: Eukaryota > Metazoa > Mollusca > Gastropoda > Neomphalida > Peltospiridae > Gigantopelta > Gigantopelta aegis. Next base: position 41,064,784 of record NC_054710.1, on the reverse strand, counting down.
CCAACCTCTCTAACCTCACCAAGTTAAGATCTGTGGAAAGTGCTTCACAGCCAGCTCCAACCTCTACTACAACAGAATGACCCACAACAAGGTATGTGATACTATAGTTCCAACCTCTCTAACCTCACCAATGTAAGATCTGTGGAAAGTGCTTCACAGCCAGCTCCAACCTCTACTACCAGAGAATGACACACAACAATGTATGTGACACTACAGTTCCAACCTCTCTAACCTCACCAATGTAAGATCTGTGGAAAGTGCTTCACAGCCAGCTCCAACCTCTACTACCACAGAATGACCCACAACAAGGTATGTGACACTATAGTTCCAACCTCTCTAACCTCACCAATGTAAGATCTGTGGAAAGTGCTTCACAGCCAGCTCCAACCTCTACTACCACAGAATGACCCACAACAAGGTATGTGACACTATAGTTCCAACCACTCTAACCTCACCAATGTAAGATCTGTGGAAAGTGCTTCGCAGCCAGCTCCAACCTCTACTACCACAGAATGACCCACAACAAGGTATGTGACACTATAGTTCCAACCTCTCTAACCTCACCAATGTAAGATCTGTGGAAAGTGCTTCGCAGCCAGCTCCAACCTCTACTACCACAGAATGACCCACAACAAGGTATGTGACACTATAGTTCCAACCTCTCTATCCCCTCTAACCTCACTAGTGTAACATCTGTGGAAAGTGCTTAACCGCCAGCTCCAGCCTCTACTACTACAGAATGACCCATAACAAGGTATGTGATACTATAGTTCCAACCTCTCTATCCCCTCTAACCTCACTAGTGTAAGATCTGTGGAAAGTGATTCACAGCCAGCACCAACCTCTACTACCACAGAATGACCCACAACAAGGTATGTGATACTATAGTTCCAACCTCTCTAACCTCACCAATGTAAGATCTGTGGAAAGTGCTTCACAGCCAGCTCCAACCTCTACTACCACAGAATGACCCACAACAAGGTATGTGATACTATAGTTCCAACCTCTCTAACCTCACCAATGTAAGATCTGTGGAAAGTGCTTCACAGCCAGCTCCAACCTCTACTACCACAGAATGACCCACAACAAGGTATGTGACACTATAGTTCCAACCTGTCTATCCTGTCTAACCTCACTAGTGTAAGATCTGCGGAAAGTGCTTCACAGCCAGCTCCAACCTCTACTACCACAGAATGACACACAACAATGTATGTGACACTATAGTTCCAACCTCTTTAACCTCACCAATGTAAGATCTGTGGAAAGTGCTTCGCAGCCAGCTCCAACCTGTACTACCACAGAATGACCCACAACAAGGTATGTGACACTATAGTTCCAGCCTCTCTAACCTCACTAGTGTAAGATCTGTGGAACGTGCTTCACAGCCAGCTCCAACCTCTACTACCACAGAATGACCCACAACAAGGTATGTCATACTATAGTTCCAACCTCTCTATCCCCTCTAACCTCACTAGTGTAAGATCTGTGGAAAGTGCCTCACAGCCAGCTCCAGCCTCTACTACCACAGAATGACCCACAACATGGTATGTCACACTATAGTTCCAACCTCTCTATCCCCTCTAACCTCACTAGTATAAGATCTGTAGAAAGTGCTTCACAGCCAGCTCCAACCTCTACTACTACAGAATGACTCACAACAAGGCATGTGACACTATATTTCCAACCTCTCTATCCCCTCTAACCTCACTAGTGTAAGATCTGTGGAAAGTGCTTCACAGCCAGCACCAACCTCTACTACCACAGAATGACCCACAACATGGTATGTCACACTATAGTTCCAACCTCTCTATCCCCTCTAACCTCACTAGTGTAAGATCTGTAGAAAGTGCTTCACAGCCAGCTCCAACCTCTACTACTACAGAATGACCCACAACAAGTTATGTGACACTATAGTTCCAACCTCTCTATCCCCTCTAACCTCACTAGTGTAAGATCTGTGGAAAGTGCTTCACTGCCAGCTCCAACCTCTACTACTACAGAATGACCCACAAAAAGGTATCTGACACTCTAGTTCAAACCTCTCTAACCCCTCTGATCTCACTAGTGTAAGATCTGTGGAAAGTGCTTCGCAGCCAGCTCCAACCTCTACTACCACAGAATGACCCACAACAAGGTATGTGACACTATAGTTCCAACCTCTCTAACCTCACCAATGTAAGATCTGCGGAAAGTGCTTCACCGCCAGCATCAACCTCTACTACCACAGAATGACCCACAACAAGGTATGTGACACTATAGTTCCAACATCTCTATCCCCTCTAACCTCACCAGTTTAAGGTCTGTGAAAAGTGCTTCACAGCCAGCTCCAACCTCTACTACTATGGAATAACTCACAACAACGTATGTGACACTATAGTTCCAACCTGTCTATCCCCTCTAACCTCACTAGTGTAAGATCTGTGAAAAGTGCTTCACAGCCAGCTCCAACCTCTACTACCACAGAATGACCCACAACAAGGTATGTGATACTATAGTTCCAACCTCTCTAACCTCACCAATGTAAGATCTGCGGAAAGTGCTTCACAGCCAGCTCCAACCTCTACTACCACAGAATGACCCACAACAAGGTATGTGATACTATAGTTCCAACCTCTCTAACCTCACCAATGTAAGATCTGCGGAAAGTGCTTCACAGCCAGCTCCAACCTCTACTACCACAAAATGATCCACAACAAGGTATGTGACACTATAGTTCCAACCTCTCTAACCTCACTAGTGTAAGATCTGTGGAAAGTGTTTCACAGCCAGCTCCAACCTCTACTACCACAGAATGACCCACAACAAGGTATGTGACACTATAGTTCCAACCTCTCTATCTCCACTGACCTCACCAGTGTAAGATCTGTGGAAAGTGTTTCACAGCCAGCTCCAACCTCTACTACCACAGAATGACCCACAACAAGGTATGTGACACTATAGTTCCAACCTCTCTATCTCCACTGACCTCACCAGTGTAAGATCTGTGGAAAGTGTTTCACAGCCAGCTCCAACCTCTACTACCACAGAATGACCCACAACAAGGTATGTGATACTATAGTTCCAACCTCTCTATCCCCTCTAACCTCACTAGTGTAAGATCTGTGGAAAGTGCTTCACAGCTAGCACCAACCTCTACTACCACAGAATAACTCACAACAAGGTATGTGATAGTATAATTCCAACCTCTCTAACCTCACCAGTGTAAGATCTGTTGAAAGTGCTTCACCGCCAGCACCAACCTCTACTACTATGGAATAACTCACAACAAGGTATGTGATACTCTCCAGTTATAAACTCTACTGCCACAGAATGACTCACAACAAGGTATGTGATACTGTCTGGATATAACCCGTAACAAGGTATGTGATTCTATAGTTCTTATAACAAGATATCATATACCTATACTCATTAAAGAATATATATAAAAGCTATCTCAGTAGGCCCAGTGGAATCGGATCCTCAGGCTGTCACATAGGATGTGTTTCATAAAATTCATATAACATTAATTAATCATGTAGGCCTCGGTAGGTACCAAGTATGCAGCCCGGTACCTCCTCCCACCCAGAGCGAGTTTTAACGACTCAGTGGGTAGGTATAAGACCACGACACCTTCTTCTCTCTCACTAACAACTAACCCACTGTCCTGAACAGACATACTGGATAGCTGATGTGTGTTCCAAGGACAGTGTGCTTGAACATTAAGTGGATATAAGCACAAAAATAAGTTGAAATGAAATGAAATTAATCATGTTATGCAAATCGTATTCAGCGAAATAGTTAAAATATATTAAAATATAAATGTATTAACACAAAGATAGTAAACGAACAAAATCATAACCAATTAGGTGGAGATAAACTAATGCGAATGAAAAAGTTAAAGTTTGTTTTGTTTAACGACACCACTAGAGCACATTGATTTATTAATCATCGGCTATTGCATGTCAAACATTTCGTAATTTTGGTATATAGTCTAAGAGAGAAATCTCGCTATATTGTTTCCATTAGTAGTAAGGGATATTTTATATGCACCATCCCTCAGACAGGATAGCACATACCACGACCTTTGATATACGAGTCGTGGTACATTGGCTGGAACGAGAAAACAAATAGCCCAGTGAGCCTACCGACGGGGATCTATCCCAGACTGACCGCGCATCGAGCGGACGACTTACCACTGGGCTACTTCCCGCCCGTAATGCGAATGAAACAACAAACGCTTCGGACAATTAGATCAAGTAACCGAATAACAAAACCTCCTAGCAGGGCCTCAGAAATCAATCAAGGGAATCATTTTCTGCGGGATTAACTCTGAACTGACGTGTGACGTCATGCGGGGCATCGCTTATATCAAATCCATTGGCCATCCTATAGAAAAGTAAAATACCGGGACAGAGACTTCTTGACATCGGCTTTAAAACATCTGTGACCCTTGACCCGTGATCGGATTCCTTAAAGACAGGAGGGGAGACAACCAGGTGACGGTTGTTGTCAAACACTTCTCCACTTGACCTATCAGCCCGAATGCCTCTCTACGCGTGCGGAACATTATGTTAGATACACAATGATTCCAATTTTCTTCGAAGGTCAAGCCTTGTGAATACGGGTGGCGTCACGCCCATTGAACACGCCGCAGGGTTTTACTGGTCATAAACTTGTGTCATGTTGAATATGCAGTGTAACTTAATTTTTATTTAATTTTATTTCTATATTATTAATTATTATTATTATTTTATTTTTATTTTTTTGAAAAAAAGAAAGGTTTTTGCAACTCTTTAAAAGGACAGTCCCGAGTTTGCGCCATTGTAGCATCTGATCTAAAAAATTATACGGTAGTTGCATTACCTTGTTTAGAATATGAGTGTATATTCAGTGTGTTTCTGGTCTTTCTAATTAATGTCAATAGCCAATGATTAATAAATCAATGTGCGTTTGTAGTGTCGTTAAACAAAACCAACTTTAAAATATAAAAAAATTCTAACTACTGTCAGGAGTAGCCTAAATGTAAATTTTACTTCTCAACATGTTCGAACTTAAGAAAAACATATATATTAGGAAATAAAAATGAAGTTTTAGTTGTTAACACATTAGGACATTGAGAAAAAAACCCCAATGAATATAAAGACAGTGATACTTCAAACAAGATAATGCACTCAAAACGTTGTTGTATTAGTTAAAGGGAAATCTCTTGACAACGGCACACGTTCAGGACAGTCTCATCAAAACGTTGTTGTATTAGTTAAAGGGAAATCTCTTGACAATGGCACACGTTCGGGACAGTCTCTTTAAAAGGACAGACCCTAGTTTTTAAAAACCAAAGCATATTTTTCACCTACACTCTAGTTTCAACCTGTACAAATGGACACTAAGTTTGGTTAATTTACAAACCGGTAACAAATTTGAATACAACAGAGTGAAACAAGAGTCTGTGAAGTTGAAATACCCTTACAAACAGACTAAGACGCGACTTCATAACCGTTACTTCTCAGACGCACGTGCGTTGCTTTAAAACATGAGAAATGCATTCTGTAGTATTCAAAACACCAGGACGACCAGAAACATTATATTGTACAGAAATGAGTACTCTAAACAATAAAATATAAATAATATTTGATTTCGGTGATCATAAACGGCTCTAATAGTGAAACGTTTTTTGTTTGTTTGTTGTCTCACTGCCCCCTTTCTTTCCTCTCCTTTGAATTCCATCTCATTTCTTCCCGATCTGGTATCTCTTCCTATCTTTCAACTTCTTTCGCTGTCCACCTCCATATCCCAATCCTTATCTCTCCAACCGCGACAGGCGTTTGTCTCTTGTGGCTATCTGTACCACACACCTGCCATTCCCCATCGGTTTTTAGTTGTGGGCTTAGTCTGACCACTTCGGGGAGTGTTCAGTAGTTACTTCTGGTATTGTTAAGAGGCACTTGTAACCAACTACTTTGCATCCCTACTACTGTTAGTGAAACAAATATGCCTTTGTGTTTAAAAACAAGGGTACGTCGCTTTAATATGTGTTTTAAGTTCGCACTGATCCCATCTCAGTTATAATGCTTTATATTTTTAACAATTATGCTACTCAAATATATTACATTTCACTTTGTGGGTAAAATAAAGCTATATTTGAATGCGTACAAACTCCTGGTATTTGTTTCTTAAAATCTAATGTCCATTTTTGTTTTCTTCAGGACAAGCCTCACAAGTGTACGATGTGTTCCAAGTCGTTCCCGACCCCCGGGGATCTCCGCTCCCACATGTACGTACACAGCGGCTCGTGGCCCTACAAGTGCGACATCTGCAATCGAGGCTTCAGCAAGCAGACGAACCTCAAGAATCATCTCTTGCTGCACACAGGTACGGCGGAACACACGTCTACATCCAGTCTACTATTTAGTTACTTTCTTTGCCTTAAAGTAGTCCAGTGGTAAAGCGCTCGCTTGATGCGCGGTCGGTTTGGGATCGATCCCCGTTAGTGGGCCATTTGCGTTATTTGTCGCTCCAGCCAGTGCACCACGAACAAGCACATCAAAGGCCGTGGTATGTGCTATCCTGTATCGGATGGTGCAATATAAAAGATCCCTTGTTGCTAATCGAAAAGAGTAGCCCATGAAGTGTCGACAGCGGGTTTCCTCCCTCAATAATCGTGTGGTCCTTAACCATAGGTCCGACGCCATATAACCGTAAATAAAATATGTTGAGTGCGCCGTTAAATAAAACATTTCCTTCCTTCCTTCCTTCTTTGTCTTAAAACGGGTGTAATCTTGGTCAGCGGTGGAGCTCTCGCTTCAGGTGTAAGAGAAACCATCGCCTCTAACCCGTGGGTCTGACGTTCTTTGTCCACTGTAACCCAGTGTCCCACGTTTACCTTACTTAGACTTTTATAGCATTTGAAGTGCCTATGTTTCGCATTAACGCTCAAGCACGCTATCCTGGGGATACCGTTCAGCAGTTTGGACTGCGTCTCCAGCAGAGGGATTGTTCAACGTTAGAACATATATATAGTACAAAGGATCATTTGCTGTCATTTGGTAGAATTAGCCGATAAGACAGTTGCGGGTTTTATATCTTACACCATAGACAGGTGTCAAGTTTGTGGGTAACAAATACCAGCATTTCGAATGAGCTAAAGCGTCATTAAGAAATACCCCTCCCCACTATATTTCCATCAACGTTTAATTAATATCCTCGTTTGGCAAAAGATCGGCTTTCAATAACAATTGTTATTAGTACTAATTACTGCCTAGAATGTGGAATTTATTATCTAATTTATAAAATAATGTGTCGTGTGTGTATGCGTGCGTGCGTGCGCGCACGTGTGTGTATGTATGCACGTGTGTGTATGTATGCACGTGTGTCTGCTCGCGTAAATAATGCATCACAAAACCAAACAAAATGCATGTTTTACTAACTGCATATTCGGGTACACAAATATTAATGACAATTGTTTTTAATAATTTGACATTTCTAGGCAGTTTGTGTTTTGTCGTTTGATTTATTATTATTTTTTAAATATTATTTAAAATGACGATTTGTTTTGTGTATACATGTAAAAGTTGGGAATGTGATAACAATAAGGATGTATGTGCTATTTTCAGGAGATCGACCACACGCCTGTTCGCTGTGTGGTAAAAAGTTCGCCCTTCAATGTAACCTGAAAACACACATGAAAACACATGAAGGTATGTAGTTCACACGAAGTTTTTATCATATCATCACACATTTACAATTTCTACGTTTACAAATATTGCATTGGATCGTTACTTATATATATATATGCATGCATGCATGTGTGTGTAAAACATATTTATGCTCTATGTTTCAAGAACATTCTATAATATGTAATATGTTGGAGAGGAGTTTGTTATTTTTTGTTGTTAATTTAATTTATTTAAAAATTAAATTGTAAAACATACATCTTCTAGTATATACTTTTATTGTAGACGTTACTTCCGTTTTTATAAGAAAGGAGTGGGGCAACATAATATAGACCCAGCAGGCAATTGTGACAATTATTACACACAAATCTATTTTCAAATATATCTTTCAGGTGATAACAAGGAGAAAGATGCCTGTCGAATATGCAACAAGTTCTTCCTCGTGTCGAGCGGCAAAATCCAAGATGGCGTCTGCCACCTGTGTGCAGACGACAGAACAGTTTCCCTGGCCGAACGACACACTGAAAACTTGGACAACAACGCAGACCTTAGAAACAAGACATCACCAAGGAAACACAGCGATTTCAGCATTTCTAAGATTACCGAAAAAGACAAAGGCCGCTCATTTAAGACAAGCCCGACTCGTCAGAACAAGCAATTCCTGACATCCACTCCGACCTATTCCTACCAGCGCTGTGTGTTCGGGATGCCTGCTTCGGCTACTGTCGGTTCCATGTTTTGTGGGTCTCCACGGGAAACGCTGGCTCCGTTTCATCGTTTCGGAAAAACTTCACCAGAAGGAATTCCAACTTTTCCAGGCTCCAGTTACTTTCCAAGTCCACAGGCACTGTACGGAAATTCCAACCCTGCGATACATTTTAGTCAAACGATGTGGCCAGGGCTAATAACATAGATATGATGTAGCCAGGGCAGATAACATAAATACGATATAGCCAGGGCTGATAACATAGATATGAAGATGTAAATCTGACAAGCAAATGTGATGACATTTCATAGAAATGATGATCAAGCGAATTTTATAAGATTCGAAACGTGCATTTCTAAAACACATCTTTACCGGGTGTGATAACATTAATATGACGATATAAAAATTGAAAAATAAATGTGATGACATTTGGGGAAAATGGACCAACATTCGAAACAGGGTTTTTTTTTCTCTCAACTTTTTAGTGTCCAAGTTGAGGATGTGACTCAATGCTTTTGAAAAACCTGCTTGTTAGTCATATACTTGAATACTGAACGTGCAACATTAACTGAATTATTTTCTTTGATTCCCAAAGTTTTACACAGTTCCTCATTTGTGTGACTGAAGTTATGTGCTTTAGTCATAATGACATTTGCTATGGCAATCACACTTATAATAAATATTCGTCTTCATATTGAAACGTTTGAATTGCCTTGTATATTACTTTAATATATTATTTGTTTACGCATGTTTTAATGTTGCAAAACCAAAGAGACACTTCTAGTAATAGAAACCAATTGATTAACCACAATGCTTTCCAATTACTGTGGTGAACTGCTGCTAGGTGTGACATTGTACTATTATTATTATTTTAAATCTAGTCATTGGTTAATGTATTACAACGCTAGCCGTTTATTGGTCGATCACCTGATCAATATATTTTAGGCTACCTATTCATTGGCCATTTATCGGATCAGTATTATAAAGTAAAATTTGTAGAGAACGTAGGTCTAGAATATTTTTGTTTTGCACATACATAATGTATGTGTTGGATTATCTTTGCGTTATTTGTTTTATTATTATTATTATTATATTGTTACAACTCTACGCAGTACTGATTTATGTTAATCACATGTAAGCATGCAATATGTGTATATTGCACTAGTGTCCATACCGTTCTGCATGCAGTGTTTTTGAATAAACCATATTTCAAATATACGGAAGTTCAATATGGTACTAATCAAGAAGGGTATGGGATGTCAAATTGGCTAGAAGTATTTTAATACAAACAATAGCGGCAAACTCTAAAGAAACGTGGCTACCCTGACTAAGAAATGTTAATGAAAAAATAGATGCGAACTCACATATGCAGATACATATGGATGCATGAGCTGCAAATCTCGGGTTTTTTTTTATTCTTATGTTTTTACAGACACCTTATCCCCATTTTGATGTCCATGTATTTGGAAAACATGCCATCACCGTCGCCAGTTTAAGGAACTATTTGACAGTTCGTACACCTATTGTCATCAAATTCCTGTATTGGGTTTTTTCAAAGTAAATTTATACAAATTCATGTTATAATTACAAAAGCGTTATTGCCACAACATAAAACGAAACTTTATTGTAAATATTGACAGAGCTAGTTCTGGGTCAGCAGAAAATTTCGAAAATTCCAAAAACTTAATAATATTGTAAAACATTTTCAAATTAACATAAAATTCGCCAATTGTTTTTGAAATTCACAATTGGCGACTTTGGCGAATGCTAAGGGTAGCGCTGATTGGTAACTAGTTTCACTATTTTGAGTTTCGACAAATCGTGTTACCGTTGCACCCACTCTTCTGCATGCCTGAAAAGAACCCAGGAACGAGCTTAGTCAAGGACATAAGGGGGGTAGGGGGTATCAAGTAATTGTTTTGCCTGCTGACGAATCTACATTACATTAGATTATGGCGCCCATCCCCTGGTGAATCTAGCAGAAAAGCTATGTTTGCTTTTCTCTCATCTTAATCCGATTTTAACAACTAACACACGCCAGGGATCCAGGAAACATTTTCACGAAATGTTATTCAATAATCGTTCAAACACTAGCAAGCAGACGTTTCCTGTTAGTAACACTTCCGGGTTTATATTGGTTATGGCATTTCCCTCCATTTTGATTACGAACCTGTCAAACGTTCCTCACGACATAACGCTACAGAGGTATTTCTTATGTGTCTTGTTTTCTTATCTTTTTTCTTCATTCTGTCTAGATCGATGCGTCTACAGTGAGTTCTAACGACTCATTGGGAACGTGTAACATTCTGCATCAACTTATCTCTCATTAACCACTGACACCAGTCACAGCTAATCATTAACCCACTGTCCAGGACATACAGTCCAGATAACTATAACTGAAGTGTGTGTCCAGGACAGTGTGCTTGAACCTTAACTGGATATATATATATATATATATATATATATATATATATATATAATTGTAACAGCGATGAGGTTGTGGGTTTCTTCTCTGACATTCCAGACGAA
>NC_054710.1:41006400-41051400 GCF_016097555.1 Gigantopelta aegis | reverse complement strand
CCATGCCCCCAATCAAATCGTTTTTTTACTGTATTAAATTTTATAAAATCATACATACATAGTGTGGGTTGCCCCTTCCCAAAAATGAAAGAAAGAAAGAAAAAAGAAAAAAAAAAAAAAAAAAAAAAAAAGAAAAAAGAAAGAAAGAAAAAAGAAAGAAAGAAAGAAAGAAAGAAAGAAAGAAAAAGAAGTGGGTTGGCCCCTCCCAGTCTAAAATCCTGGCCATGCCAGTGAATATTAATATGACTATTCTTGCCTCAGAAACGAAAGGGGGAAGGATACAAAGACAACAATACACATACATAGCATTGTCATGAAATAGTATAGCAGGGTTTTCAAAAAGAATTAAAAAATGGTGTCTTAATTGTCCCGACCCCAAGACGAATTACTTATATAATAACACTAGGTGCCTATATTTGAAGAGAGTGGAGTTGCCCTTTTAGCAATTTTGTTAATGGCCAAATATATATATTAATTTGTCTTGGAAAGTATACAGATTATATCGTGAACCACCAGCATACAAAAATTACATCCAAATAATTTAATTAATTAATAATTATGAATTTATAGTATGGTGTGCATATAGAAGATCCCTTGCTACTAATGGAAGCATGTAGTGGGTTTCCTTTCTAAGGCTATATGTCAAAATTACCAAATGATTGACATCCAATAGCCGATGATTAATAAATATATGTGCTCTAGTCGTATCGTTAAACAAAACAAAGTTTAATCTTATATCATTGGGCATATTTCAAAAGTCCTCAACATAAGGTAAAAAAAATTCAAATTAGCAGCTCAAAAAATACTTTGGCTTCAGTAATTTTGTTTAAAAAAACCACAAAAAAAAAAACAACAAACATTCTGTTTAAGCTACTATAAACATTAGGAATACCAGAAACACATGATGTACAAACATTAATATTCTAAGCAAGAACATGTAATTAATATCCAGTTTTAGTCAATAAAAGCCTTGTTAGCAGGCGGAATGTTTAAATGTTTAGTTTGCCCCTTTAAGAGTTATGGCTGTCATTTCTTAATGAAGTATAAAGATGCAGAAAGCGCTTTAAAAGATATACCTAGTGTGGTATAACATGTTCATTAAAATTATACTGATGAAATGTATGATATTTTATTTCCATCCGACACCAAACTATAATTTCCATCCGACACCAAAACTAAAGTGCCTATAGAACACAAAGGGTTAATCAGAGAAGTAAATGAATGAATCTAGATTTCAAACATGTTTTTTGGTTATGCAAACATTAGTTAATTAAAGTTCCCTCATATACTTTTGATATAATGTTGCATTGATTCTGTTTAGTTAGCATCTTTGATTTGTACCAATGTCCGAAACCAAACTATTTAAACTTCACTAAGTCAAAATGTGTTAATTAAGGAATTTGTTGTGCATGGTATTAATGCAGCTCCTTCTGCCTCCTACAAAACTATATTACGTTACCTTCTAATGTGGATGATTTAGTAGGAATACAAGGCCAAATATCAAAATTCCATTCTACATCAAAACTAGTATTTTGAAATATGCCCTATTGCAAAAATAAAATCAAGGTGACCAACAGGTAAACACGCGAGGTTTGAATTTTAATTGACAAACAAACTGTCAGCTATTTTAGCCGACAAAACTTTAAATGCGCTATCTCAAATTTGCCTAATTATACTTTTTGGGATTCTTTTTTCTTGTGATATGTTAATATTATGATCTTTAATTTAATTATATATTGAACCACATGCATATACAAATGAAATTCTAAGTAATTTAATAGAATAGAATAGATGTTTAACGACACCCCAGCACGACAAATACATCGGCTATTGGCTATAAATACGCCAAACTATGGTAAATGCAAAACTTAAGTGATGACTAACATCAATGTAAAAATTCAAGAGTTAAATGAAAACACAGTGTAAAGAACTGTGCCAAAAATATCACAGATAGATATATTAGATCAAAATTTAGAATAAAAGTCAGTATCACGTAAAAATTGTAATAAAAGTCCTGGATGGAATCGAAAGGAATCCATCACATTTCGTTGTCCAAATATATATTTTCAATGTTGTTTGAGATGCATATATTCCACCAAAATGTGACGCACCGTCAGAATACACTGACAGTGTTTATAAATGTATGTTATTGCAAAATACAATAAGTGACCAACGCAATATGGCTTAAGTTGCATTTGTATAATTACAAGGAACTGAGTGCTCTTTTAATGGATAAGTGATGAAGATAGTTTTAATATAATATTTTCCCCAAAATATTATCAAAGAAGAATGGCAACACATCACATTTATTGATAATTTTCAATTAATGATGCAAAGATTATTCGAGCAATCGATTCGTTTGCAGCTATTTATGACAAATAAATGTAAAACTAGTGAAACATCGTACTTGCATCTATAGGAATGGATCTTAAGGAAGATGATTTGAATACAGGCATATATACACACATACGCAGGGATGTATTATTGAAATTTAGAAACTGGTCCCTCGGTAGCAAAACCGTCTCTCTTTTTATTGCCCCCAGAACAATATGGCCATGCCATTTTTATATAGGTATTTTATTGTACCAAACATAGGCCCCTTTCCCAAAGCAAGTGGCACTGAAAATTCCCAATTTGACATGTGAATATTTTTGTAATTATATCTTTAACAATACATCGATTTAGCAATGATCTAAAAATGTCCCAATTATGAATAAATTATTCTTCTGTCCCCAATTCGATCCCGTCGGTGGACCCATTGGGCTATTTCTCAATCCAGCCAGCGCTCCACAACTGGTGTAACAAAGACCGTGGTATGTACTATCCTGTCTGTGGGATGGTACATATAAAAGATCCCTTGCTGCTAATCAAAAATAGTAGCCCACGAAGTGGCGACAGCGGGTTTCCTCTCTCAATATCTGTGTGGACCGTAACCATATGTCTGACGCCATATAACCGTAAATAAAATGTGTTGAGTGAGTCGTTAAATAAAACATTTCCTTCTTTTCCTTCCTTCCAATTCCAGCAGACATAGGACCTTGGTGAATAATGTTGTATAAATCTCTGGCTTACATACTCATGGTGCCATCTCCTTTCCCCTTAAGTAGAAGTCCACTTTTTCCATACGGTGCTCATAAATGACAAATATAAATTACTTAAAATACAAACAACTCTTATGAAATTTGTCACGATTTAATCTGGGTCACATTTCTGCCACAATGTATTCTTTTCCTAGTTGCAATTTAAAGAGAAGAAGCTTCTAAAGTTTTAATTGAAACGTCTACCAACATTATTACATAAGCTCCTCTTTTCCGACCAACGCGCATCAAACGAATCAGAGCAGACGTCAATTGACGGGTTTGCCAACAACACTGAACGACCACAATCGACTGTCGCTCTGATTTAACGCGCCATAGAGGACCACTCAAAACACCGGCAAGGACAGCGAATACGCAATGCTCTGTGATTTAACCCACCGTGCAAGTTGTTAGCTGAAAACATCAAAGTTTGTTCAGTTTGAAAGGGGAGACGGGTGCGCGGGTTAATGGAGTTAACGAGCCGCACACGCCTCATTATAAAGGCATGACACCTGATTTACAAGCGTTTGTGTGTTGCAGGGTTCATAATCGGCAGATGGCAGCACGGTAATGTTACAAGCGAGGCTGTTTCTCCAGCTCAGGCCCTCCTAGGGCTCTACAACCAACAACGTATGCGCGATTTTTGATGCGGCGCGGGCGCGGTATTAAAAAGAAAACATCCGCCTTGCATATCGAAACGTTGCTGTTGATAACCAATCGAATTGTCTTATGAGTCAGGTTTCTGCGTTCCGCATCCCAAATGGGCAAAAAATAAATAAAATACTAAATAAATAAATAAATAAAAGATAGATAGTTAGATAGATAGATATATTTTAATTACGGTTATATGGCGTCAGGCATATGGATAAGGACCACACAGATATTGAGAGAGGAAACCCGCTGTCGCCACTTCATGGGCTACTCTTTCCGATTAGAAGCAAGGGATCTTTTATATGCACCATCCAACAGACAGGATAGCACATACCACGGCCTTTGATATACCCGTCGTGGTGCACTGGCTGTGACGAGAAATAGCCCAATGGGCCCACCGACGGGGATCGATCCGAGACCAACCGCGCATCGAGCGAGCGCTGTACCACTGAGCTACGTCCCTCCCCGAGATATATATATATATATATATATATATATATATATATATATAAATACATATATAGATAGATAGATAGATAGATAGACAACTAGTTTAACGTGTCCATATACCACTAGGGTTTCGAACACACCCACACACTCGGGATGGGGGGGGGGGGGGGGAGGTAGAGTAGGTTAAAAAGAAGAGGAAATTAATATGCGCAAACGAAAAACGGCTCTATGACAGTTACATTTTTATGGAATTGAAGCCATGTTTGACTTCTGGGATAGATAACATAACTATGACAGTTTTTCTCTCTCTTATTTTCTGATCTCCGTCGCGTCACCTTGATTGATCCATTCAGCTGGGGTTTTTTTTCTCGTTCCAACCAAAGTACCATAACTGAAAGTGCATATAAAAGATCCCTAGCTGCATTAGGAAAAATGTGGCGGGTTTCCTCTTATGACTAGGTGTCAGAATTACCAAATGTTTGATGTCCATTTTCTGATGATTAATTAATCAATGTGCTCTAGTGGTGTCGTTAAACAAAACGAACTGTAGTTTTCGTTGTTCAGAGACCGTGATATACGATGTCTTGTTTGTGGGGGATAAAAGGCGTATACGCATATCTTGCTGTTAATGGACAACTTTAAAGAGTTTCTTTTCAAGACTCTTTGTTTGTCAAAATTACCAAATATTTGACATCCAATAACATGTGCGTGTGCAGGGATGGGGTTTCGGAGCTCAAACCACTCTGCTGAATGCGTATTTTATTACTAACAAAAATAAACAATTTCCGCCACAGTTTAGCCTTACCCCTGCACCAAGTTCAGCCAGCAAACGTTTCGCTAACGTTCGTGAACTATTTGACTGGTTCTCAACGTGGCCATTTGGGTTACGGTGAAGCGCACACACCAGTCATGCGAACGTTTTTCCGCTCGGTTTGGCTGAACGCAACCCTGCTTACTTTCTTGCACACGCAACCGATCATCATTTAAATAACGCGCTCTACTGGGATCAACACAAAATAAACATTACTTTTCTGATGGAAGAATCTGGTTGGCTTCAGCACTGCTCTTTAAAGTTTGGGCTCTTGGGATTTTTCTCGTTCCAACCAGTTCACCACAACTGTTCGCCGGCTGTGGCATGTGATTTCCTGTCTGTGGGAAAGTGCATATAAAAGATCCCTTGCTGCATTAGGACAAATGTTGTGGGTTTCCTTTAACAGGAGGGCAAAATTTCAAAGACTGTTTGTCTCCGTTACGGAATTGTTCTGATGAACAATTAATATACATATATAGTTTAACTTTTTTATCTTCTTCGTTTTTATATATTAATGTTTCTAAAGTGGTCGCGTAAAATTTGTTTCTTAGTGCACAGATATACATTTTTAATCAAGTATTCCCCAACCCATTCTGATGACTAATTAGGTAAGAAACCCCCCCGTCAACACCCCCCCCCAGAAAAAAACAAAAACAAAAAAACACACACACAAAAAACAAACAAACAAACAAACAACAAAACAACAACAAAACAAAACCACAAACAACATACACAAACAACACAAAGAAAGCCCCGTCGTCCCTCCACCTCCACCCCTCAAAAAGAAGACAAAAAATAAATAAATAAATAAACAAAACAAAAAACAAAACAAACCGACGATTCATTAGTCTGCAATTCTTAAAATAATAATATAATTATAATTAATAATAAAAAAGGTAAATAAATTGAAAATCCAATAAAGACAAAGGGTGGTGGACGCCACGTAGCCCAGTTGTAAAGCGGTCAGTCTAGGATCGATCCCCGTCGATTAGGTTATTTCTCGTCCCAGCCAGTGCACCACGACTGGTATATCAAAGGTCGTGGTATGTGATATCCTGTCTGTGGGATGGTGCATATAAAGGATCCCTTGCTACTAATGAAAAAAATGTAGCGGGTTTCCTATCTACGACTGTCAAAATTACTATGTGTTAGACATCCAATAGCCGATGATGAATAAATCAATGTGCTCTCGTGGTGTCGTTAAACAAAGCAAACTTTATTTTAACCCAGTGGAAAATCGTTCGCTTGATGCGCGATCAGTATTGGATCGATCCCCGTTGGTGAACACATGGGGCTATTTCTCATTCTAGCCATTGCACCACGACTGGTATATCACACGCCGTGATATGTGCTATCCGCCTGTGGGATGAAGCATACAAAATATCCCTTGCTACTTATGGAAAAAAAATTCTGTAACGGTTTTCCTCTCTACGATTTTATGTCAAAATTACCAAATGTTGACATAAGTAGCCGATGATTATTATTTAATCAGTGTCCTGTTGTGGTTTTGTTAAACAAAATAAACTTTAACTTGTTTAACGTTTCGCAAGCATTACAACAGGTCGGGCGATGGCAGCTACTGGAGAGACCAAACCGTGTAACATCTGGGGAACAGTGTACTCATGGCCCCCACCCCCCACCCCCTCGACCCGTTCACTGCCTCCAACACCTTCGATTAGTGACTACTATTTTTAAAATGGTGATGCGGAATTGTGTCTTTAAGAGAGAGGTTTAAGATTATTAATCTAAATACCTCTTACTTCTTTTGGAACCCAATGATTTTCCGTAATTATAGACCTCCGTCCATCGAGGAATTCCAAAACCCCGAGGATAAACGAATGACGCAAAAGTGTTCGTTATATTCCGGGATTAGCCGCTCTTACACGAGCTGATAACACGAACGGTTTGATGTTTAGTTGTTGAAAGGATTAAAGGAAACTTGACGATTTAAAGGTTATGTGTTATTGAGATTATTAGTTGGTTCTTAAAAGGACATTCCTGAATTTGCTGCATTGTAAGATGTTTCCGACTAATAATATATTTGTATGATTAAACTTACATATTAAATATATTTTCTTGTTTAGAATATCAGTGTCTGTATATTCAATGTGTTTCTGGCCGTCTTAATATTTGTAAGTAGCCCAAACTGGAGATTCCCAGTCTGGAGCTCCACGCGGTAAGACGTGTTTGTTTCGCGTGTGCACACTGCACGTGCTTTCGTGTGCTCGACTTGGGGGTCCTTCATTTCGTTGTTTTTGTCAGCGAAATGAAGTTTTGTACTGGGATGTATGCGGCCATTGGAACTGATTGAACGCTGGAACGCTTCTCGTTTCGACAGCCTGCACCACCAGGTTGGATTCTTTTTTAGCGAGATTCTTTGCCTCCACGTCATTTCTCCGTCTGACTGTCGACTTGGGTTTTTTCGTGACTCGTATGACGGCCATTCTGCAGAACGCCACGGTTGTTCGCGTTTAGTCTCTACATGTCCGAGCCTGTCCTAGCAGCACTGGAAGATTGACCGCCCCACTCTAAGAAGAAATAGGAAGCGGGGTCGGCCCCTACTACTCTTTTTCTAGACTTTACCATCTCGTATCCTCCGGAGTCGGGTCCGTCCGCACCACTATACCGAACCATGACGACTGGACTATACCCTAGTCTGATACTCTCTCTCTCGTTCAGACGGATCCGGCTTCTCAAGATCTGTATTTCAGCACAGCATTACACATTCAACATCTATCGACTGTCAATCTAGGGGTTTTCTTGACGGGATGCAACCCATCTCGTCCCTTTGAGCTGTGCATCCAAACGGCCGTAACGAGCCACTCGCGTGGACATATCGATCGGACTTTAAACTTGTAGATCTGCGTTCAAAATTTTATGTCGAACTTACTTTTTTTTTTTAAATATTATTAAATAGTCCGATCCTCTCTTCTTTCTCTTATTTAATTTTGGATTGTCCTTCTAAAATGCTCCAAATTATATAAATATTCGGCCGAGCAGTCAATCCGTTTTATTCTTGGCTTGTAACTTTTTATTTTTATTTTATTTACTTATTTCTTTATTTATTTTATTTATTTTTATATCAAAATTCTGCCCATTTTCAACCCCCCAAACCCCCCCCCCCCCCCCCCCCCCCCCCCCCCCCGTCCATCTTATCGGAGGTCGGACTCGGGATGGGCGTGTTCGAAACCCTAGTGGTATATGGGCACGTTAAACTAGTTATCATCATCACAAAACTGGATTTTGTCTTCAAATAATTTTGTACGTACAAAAACAAAATACTTTAGGAAATAAAATAAAATTAAACCGAGTACAGATATTCGAACGATCAGAAACACGTTTAATATACAACTACTAATACTGTATGCTGAAAAATATAAATGATACGTAATTGCAATCGTTGAGAGGTCTTTGTTAGTCGATAACATCTTTAAAAATGCAGCAAAATCACAAGCGCAAAATACAAACACTGGTACACTTTTAATGAACTAATTTGTAATTACTGGCACAACCAGAATTGTATACTGGAGTTAGTTTGTGTAGTACCGGGGGAGGGGGGAGGGTAAGGGAGTTACAGGTTAGGACGTCAAGCTGAGGGAATTAAACAGTCTCGACGGATTTAAATTTTTTAAATTTTATTTAACTTTATTTATTTATTTATTTATTTATTTGTTAGACTTTATTTAACTTTATTTATTTATTTATATATTTATTTATTTATTTATTTGTTAGACGACCGAACTTGTAATCCAAGACTGCGTAAACCTACAGCAGCTGAGGGAGACTACCTAGACAACTCTCCAGAAGAAGCTGTGTGGCACAAGAAGTGATCTTCAAGAACAGTATCGTTCATAGTCACTGCTGAAAAGAAGAAGATTTATTTATTTATTCATTTATTTTATTTATTTATCTTATTTATTTAGTTAGTTATTTTGTATTTATTTATTTATTATCTATTTTCGATTGGGGCAGAGACCAATAATTATTTAGCAAACGAGACATATGATGTGATGTAATATATGATATATTGTGAGATGAGATGAGATGATAAGATAGGATAGGATAGGATAGGATAGAATATGATAGGGCAGGACAGGACAGGACAGGACAGGACATGGTAGGGTAGGGTAGGGTAGGGTAGGGTAGGGTAGGGTAGGGTAGGGTAGGGTAGGGTAGGGCAGGGCAGGGCAGGATAGGGCAGGGCAGGGCAGGGCAGGGCAGGGCAGGGCAGGGCAGGGCAGGGCAGGGTATATGATATGATATGATATATGATATATGATATGATATGATATATGATATGATATGATATGATATGATACACTGATCCCCCTGCTTTTGCGGTTGCTTTTTTTTTGGGGGGAGTGGGGGGTGTGTTCGAGAATAAGATTTATTATTTTGATTTGAATGGCAGAAATAAATATCGTAATAGTCCATTACAAGATTTACAATGATCGAAAGAGTTATGTCATATATATATGCAACGATATTGTTAAACACTGTGTTCTAAAAGTAAGGATTTGATTAAAGTAACTTTTCAAATGTTGGGGCATAGTCCCCAATATCACACACCGTCTCCCACTCCTGACCCCCACCCCCATCTCCTCAGTTCAAATAACCTGTGGGGAGCGATGTAACGTGGTATGTGCTATCCTGTCTATGGGATGGTGCATACAAAATATTCCTTGCAGCTAATAGAAAAGACTGGCAACAGCGGGTTTCCTCTCTCATTATTTGTGTCGTTCTTAATCATATGTCCGACACCATACAACCGTAAATAAAATGTATTGAGTGCATTATAAAAAGGTTTTGAAAATTGAGTAATTAATCATCGGCTATTGGATGTCAAGCATTTGGTATTTCTGACTCAAGGGAAATCCGCTACATTTTTCTTAATGCAGCTAGGGATCTTTTGTATGGACATACCACGGTCTTTGACCAGTTGTGGGTATACACGTATGGATATTAGCTACCAGAAAGTACATTTAATATATATCTATAGTTTTTGATCCAGCCAGTGCAGCACGAATGGTATATAAAAGGCCGTTGTAGGTGCTATACTGTCTGTGTAACGGTGTAGTTTTTGATCCAGCCAGTGCACCACGAATGGTATATAAAAGGCCGTTGTAGGTGCTATACTGTCTGTGTAACGGTGTAGTTTTTGATCCAGCCAGTGCACCACGAATGGTATATAAAAGGCCGTTGTAGGTGCTATACTGTCTGTGTAACGGTGTAGTTTTTGATCCAGCCAGTGCACCACGAATGGTATATAAAAGGCCGTTGTAGGTGCTATACTGTCTGTGTAACGGTGTAGTTTTTGATCCAGCCAGTGCACCACGAATGGTATATAAAAGGCCGTTGTAGGTGCTATACTGTCTGTGTAACGGTGTAGTTTTTGATCCAGCCAGTGCACCACGAATGGTATATAAAAGGCCGTTGTAGGTGCTATACTGTCTGTGTAACGGTGTAGTTTTTGATACAGCCAGTGCACCACGAATGGTATATAAAAGGCCGTTGTAGGTGCTATACTGTCTGTGTAACGGTGTAGTTTTTGATCCAGCCAGTGCACCACGAATGGTATATAAAAGGCCGTTGTAGGTGCTATACTGTCTGTGTAACGGTGTAGTTTTTGATACAGCCAGTGCACCACGAATGGTATATAAAAGGCCGTTGTAGGTGCTATACTGTCTGTGTAACGGTGTAGTTTTTGATCCAGCCAGTGCACCACGAATGGTATATAAAAGGCCGTTGTAGGTGCTATACTGTCTGTGTAACGGTGTAGTTTTTGATCCAGCCAGTGCAACACGAATGGTATATAAAAGGCCGCTGTAGGTGCAATACTGTCTGTGTAACGGTGTAGTTTTTGATCCAGCCAATGCACCACGAATGGTATATAAAAGGCCGCTGTAGGTGCTATACTGTCTGTGTAACGGTGTAGTTTTTGATCCAGCCAGTGCACCACGAATGGTATATAAAAGGCCGTTGTAGGTGCTATACTGTCTGTGTAACGGTGTAGTTTTTGATCCAGCCAGTGCACCACGAATGGTATATAAAAGGCCGTTGTAGGTGCTATACTGTCTGTGTAACGGTGTAGTTTTTGATCCAGCCAGTGCACCACGAATGGTATATAAAAGGCCGTTGTAGGTGCTATACTGTCTGTGTAACGGTGTAGTTTTGATCCAGCCAGTGCACCACGAATGGTATATAAAAGGCCGTTGTAGGTGCTATACTGTCTGTGTAACGGTGTAGTTTTTGATCCAGCCAGTGCACCACGAATGGTATATAAAAGGCCGTTGTAGGTGCTATACTGTCTGTGTAACGGTGTAGTAGTTTTTGATACAGCCAGTGCACCACGAATGGTATATAAAAGGCCGTTGTAGGTGCTATACTGTCTGTGTAACGGTGTAGTTTTTGATCCAGCCAGTGCACCACGAATGGTATATAAAAGGCCGTTGTAGGTGCTATACTGTCTGTGTAACGGTGTAGTTTTTGATCCAGCCAGTGCAACACGAATGGTATATAAAAGGCCGCTGTAGGTGCAATACTGTCTGTGTAACGGTGTAGTTTTTGATCCAGCCAATGCACCACGAATGGTATATAAAAGGCCGCTGTAGGTGCTATACTGTCTGTGTAACGGTGTAGTTTTTGATCCAGCCAGTGCACCACGAATGGTATATAAAAGGCCGTTGTAGGTGCTATACTGTCTGTGTAACGGTGTAGTTTTTGATCCAGCCAGTGCACCACGAATGGTATATAAAAGGCCGTTGTAGGTGCTATAATGTCTGTGTAACGGTGTAGTTTTTGATCCAGCCAGTGCAACACGAATGGTATATAAAAGGCCGTTGTAGGTGCTATAATGTCTGTGTAACGGTGTAGTTTCTGAAAATGTTCTGATTAAACTAACGGGCGGGACGTAGCCCAGTGGTACGGCGCTCGCTCGATACGCGATCGGTGTCGGATCGATCCCCGTCGGTGGGCCCATTGGGCTATTTCTTGTTCCAGGTAGTGCACCACAACTGGTATATCAAAGGCCGTGGTATGTACTACCCTGTCTGTGAGATGGTGCATATAAAAGATCCCTTTGTGCTACTCGAAAAGCGTAGCCCATTAAGTGACGACAGCAGGTCTCCTCTCTCAATATCTGTGTGGTCCTTAACCATATGTCTGACGCCATATAACCGTAAATAAAATGTGTTGAGTGCGTCGTTAAATAAAACATTTCTTTCTTTTTGATTAAACTATTACGAGGTACTAAACTGCTTATATTTCACGTACAAATATGAAGTCGTGTTAAATACGAGCCTAGTTTTAAAACAACCTCAGTCTGGTAGGGCTTTTTGTTATCGCAACACATACGCACACACGCACGCACACGCGCGCGCGCGCGCACACACACACACACACACACACATGTACACTCAGTGTCTCTTATCTCTGTCTTTCGTTGTCTGTCTGTCTGTCTGTCTTTTCCTGTCGCTTTCGTTTTTTTCGTTTTAAAAAACAGCCCATCACACTAAACACTTAAAGAAAGATGAGACCGCATTAAAAAAAAAAAAATCAAAAAAAAAAAAAAAAAATCAAAATCAATACATAACTACATAAATAAAAGATTACTGTCCACAAATGAATAAAACCAAACCAAGAAAATAGAACAACATTTCACTTGTGTATATTTTAATAAATAATATTAAATATCTGAATAATACATTAGTCGATTTAAGAAAATCTTCGTTTGTTTCTAAATGTGTATAATAATTTACAATAGTTACAATGGTAACAAAGTCATCTTTAAAAATCTACACCACATAATACTGATTAGAATAGCATAACTATGGATACATTGGCAATATTTTATGATAGTTCTTTATTCTGAAGCAGTTATATGTGAAAAAGCCAATTCAAGTCTGATATTCACAGTAATAAATTTAATAAAATTAAGCGAAAATAAAATATGTAATTTAATATTACAGTAACTATTATTTATTATTATTCAAATGTCATTTGCTTTAGAATTAAAAAAGGGGGCCAACATTCGTTTTACGATAACAGAAAACCAGTTTTAATTTATATAACACGAATCACTGATGTTCATTGTCGAATCTGTACATTCATATAAATACGTTTTTCGAATTTGTATATTCATCTGAATAATAAACACATAAAGTGACAACAGAGAACATATTGAAACATATCATTATGTTTATGCAAATTGTAAAAGGTCAAGTGTCTAAAACTGACAATTATGAGAACATTTAGGGTGGGTTTTTTTTCTTCATTATTACAATTATGCAAATAAATAATACATGTATAAATATCTGAAATAGGCAATGAATAAAACATTTTAATGTCATAATTATAATTAATCAAATTAAAAATACCAAAATGCATGGAATATGCCAATAGTGAACCGATTTCTACGACATTGTTGCAGTTATAAAACATAAATCAATTCAAACGCCTGAAAGTCGGCTACGATAGTGAAATATTTGTTAACAAACTGAAAGATCATGTTTGTTTCTTGGGTCAGTGTGCTGTTATTGTTTTCTTCATACTGTTGTACTCGCTACTCCAGAAACAGTACTAGTGTGACGATTCCAAGAGTCATCGAATAGAATTCCTTTGTATGTATTCCCCCGCTTTCTGAAAAAAACCGACAATAATAAATAAATAAATACATAAGTAAATAAGTAAGTAAGTACGTAAGTCTATCTATCTATCTATCTATATATCTATCTATCTGTCTATCTCTCTTTCTGTCTGTCTATCTATCTATCTGTCTATCTATCTATCTGGGGCGGAACGTAGCTCAGCGGTACAGCGTTTGCATGATGCGCGATCGATCCAGTGCTCCATAAGCTTATGGGGGCTGGACGTAGCCCAGTGTTAAAGCGCTCGCCTGATGCGCGGTCGGTCTGGGATCGATCCACGTCGGTGGGCCCATTGGATTATTTCTCGTTTCAGCCAATGCACCACAACTGGTATATCAAACGCCGTGGTATGTGCTATCATGTCTGTGGGATGGTGCATATAAAAGATAACTTGCTCCTTATATAAGCTTACATATACACACAAACACACACACACACACACACACACACACACACACACACACACACATGCATGTGTGTGTGCCTGTGCATGTGCGGTTGTGTGTACACACATACATACATAGATACATGCATGCATGTATGCATGCATACATACATACAAACATACATACATACATACATACGCACATACACTTATACACACACACACACAAATACACACATACATGCATACACCCATTTCTGTCTTGTGCACGCGTAAATTTGTTTAAAAGCATGCTTGAGGATGGCAGTCATCCTGTAGGGGTGATGTATCTTCCTGGGATGCGGCAATCTAGCTATAGACAAAAGCATGGCAGTGCTCCATGATGACAGTCACGACCACATAAACTCATCCATTTAACTCTGCTTTGTGCAGAGATACGACTTTTTATTTCACTAACTGTTTTGTCATTACGTTTTTTAGTCAGTGCAATGTGATTCCGGCTAAATAAATATATATATATATATATATATATATATATATATATATATATATATATATATATATATATATATGTGTTTTATGAATTTATTTGAAAATTTTTACTTATTAAGAATACATAGTTATTACATTCCTACGTGTCACGGGGATCCTATAATACCCGTAACTGAATGAAACACGATTGTTCCAAATATCTCTCCTAACTGTATATCTATTAGATCTCTCTGTAACAGGCAGTTATACCCGCGTGGCTCGTCTAGGTATGATCAGAGATAAGAGCTTATATAAAGTATATATAATATAGCACGTTTAGTTCACTAGAAAACACAACAAAAACACAATACACTTTGGAATCTGTATTAACCTACGCTGGCAAATGTACAGCCGCAGTAGTTAATTAACAACAACCAATAATAACAACCCAGAACTGATCACTTAATTAGTTAATCTCTAGGTGTCTAGTTTACACAATATGCTAATCACTTCACCGTGGCACAACACCCACATGTGTGATAATTGAGAAACGCTTCAAGGAGAACTTAATTAATAAAGGAATTACAACTCTATTCCTAACTGGTTAATTTTTAATTAACCCTTACTACTCGTTCAATAACGTGTGATAATTGAGAACGCTTCCAGGGGAACTTAATTAATAAAGGAATTACAACTCTATTCCTAACTGGTTAATTTTTAATTAACCCTTACTACTCATTCAGTAACCTTGTAACACAGAATTAATACTGGTACCTATCACAATAAAGACAATAACCTACAGTTTACCTAGGTCCTCTAGGATGACTGGCTAAGCTTTAATAATTACTTAGACAGTGAGCCTACAGTGTACTGCGTCAGATGACCGGCAGCACCGTCTAAATAATATTGGTATAATACAGTATTAAAATATTAAAAGTCACATCAATCACATCAAGGTTATACACAGAGCAGAAAATATATAATTACCAGTCCGGACGGACTAACGTTCCCCCTGGAAGCCTTCCTATGTTTCTCCCCGATATCTCTAAAACCCTATTTATTATAAAATCCCAGACTGGTCCGGAGACAGCACGCGGAACCGAATCTTATGATGTGTATATTTCCACAGTAACCAAGCGGTATTTTCAGTTCGCTAGAGATTCCATGGTCGCGCGGGGGTATTACGTAACTACTGGCCACATGGCCTCCGCATCTAGGCTGGGTGTGTATTGGAAAGTACAGCTCGACGACCGTCGCGCAGAGGTATTACGTAACAAGGTCCACCTGGGCTTAAGTGCATATTGAGACTGCACACGGCCCTCTAAAACAATTAATATCGCCACAGGCGAAAACAAATTAAGAGCATGTTCTGTCACACTACGCCTACAATATATATTATCTTACCCTTGGGAGCCTGAGCGTGGACAGAAATGCGGCAATTACCAGCGTACTGCACATCTCCGTTGACGAGACATCGAAGCATGCGGCCATTGTCGTCTGATAGCACACTGTGAGATAGAGTGGTCGCCCCTGTATTTTCGCAATCTGTGCTTACGACCGAGTCGTCAGTGATTCTGTCCGAGTGAGGGTATCGTTGCCAGGTGTCGCCGTTCTTCCACTGCCATGACCAGGGCTTAGTTAGATGTGTTGAGCCGAGATTTCCCGAACATTTCAGTTCCACGCCGTCTCCTGGGTTCAGGATTGCGTCTGGTTTCTGAGTGACCCGGATGTCATGTGGATTTGCTAAATAAGACAAGAAAACATGTTGTGGCTTACATTTCGTTTTTTTATAATGATTATATGTATATGCAAAAGGGATGGGGACAAGTTAACCAACTTACGAGGCCCTGTCCTAATTACAAACATTAAATTGTACAGCAATGGCGACTGCGATGTTCAGTAAATAAAATCAATCAGTCAGTCAATCAAGCAATCAAATCTTTGTGAGAAACGACTGAATACACTGAACGAAGAGAAAGAAAATCCAAATAAAAGTTTGTTTTTATCTCAATAGGTGTGCAGACTGAGCTTCATATAGGTGGGTGTCTCTAGTGGCAACTACCTTATATGTTCCGACTATCTCACAGATGAAAATTATTCAGATTTTTGTATTGAACAAGTCAAACAGCTGAGCAAAATGATGTACACGTTCTGGACAAAAGCATGGAATTTCGTCCACATAGCCGTTGTAGCAACTAAACCAGCAAAAAGCAAATATTTACCTTTCTGTCTCACAAGAAGAGAGCTGTAATTCTACTAAAAAGGGAGCAGGTCAACTCGCTCGAAAACTAATACGTTTGCGGAGGCATTATATGGTGCCAACTTCTGAAGACTAGCTCCTTTGAACGTTTACACTGAACTAGTTTTAGCTGAGTTATTCTTAGCAACACTTACACGTTAAGCACACTCTAACTTCTGCCGAGTATGCGTCATCATTGCTGACGACGCAACGGAACTTTCGTCCATTATCGGAAGTAGTGACAGTGTGTAATAGAGTAGTCGCCCCTGTATTAGTACATGTGTCCGTGTCAACCGGGTCGTCTGTGATAGCACCGTCATCCGGGTAACGAGTCCAGACATTGTCTGCCGTCCATTCCCAGCTCCAGGGATTCTGGATGTGTGGATTGCCAACATTTGCTGTACATCGTAACGTCACACTGGAACTCGGACTAATCGGTCCGCCGGGGACTGCAGTAAGCTGTACATTACTAGGCTGAGCTAAAGGATAAAACGATAATATTACGTATGAGGTTTCTACCCCGTATCTCTTTCTTTCTGTGCCTCTCTCTCTCTGTCTGTCTAGCCCCCCCCCCCCCCCCCCCCCCCCGATCGGGAGCTTGAGTAAGCTGTACATTACTAGGCTAAGCTTAAAGCATTAAAAAAAATAGAGCGATGGTTTAAAAACGGCTTCTTTGGTTTTGTGGTTAAGTCATCGGACATAAGGCTGATAGGTACTGGGTTCGCAGTCCGGTACCGACTCCTTCCCAGAGCGAATTTTAACTACTCAATGGGTAGGTGTAATACCATTACACCGTTTTCATTCTTACTAATCACTAACAACTAACCCACTGTCCTCGACTCACAGCCCAAATGGCTGAGGTATGTGTCCAGGACAGCGTGCTTCAACCTTAATTAGATATAAGCACGAAACTAGGCTAAAATTAATCAATATGGTTCAAAATATGTTTTATTATTATTATTATTATTATTGATGATGATGATGATGATGATGATGATGATGATGATGATGAGGGAATAAAAAGTAAATTGTTTAAAAAAGGAAGAAAACTTCTTAAATGCACAGAATCTAGCATCATCAAACAAAATAACCAATGAATGAACGCGCTACAACCTACTACCAATACAGTTGATACTACTGCAACAACTGAAGTGATACCACTGATTATTACCTTTCAGATACATTTCATGCATTTTGATTGGTCAGTACTCTTGTATATCACAAGCTACACCATGTCATTTGCGGGAAAAATACAGGATTGCGCGGCAACTACAGAAGGCCGATTGGCCGGGGTGTACGAACTGTGACGTGATTTGACTCAACTGAGGTCTGTCCGAAAAATACAAACTGCTAGTGAGCTGAGACCGACGGATTTTTCTCCAATCATGCCTCACTGATTAAATTTGTTAAAAGTACTTGAATACATTATTGCAGAGTCTGGAATACCACAACTCGGTGAAAATTTATTTTTACTGTTTTATTGAAGATTCTTTGAGCACGTTTTGGTGAAATACGGGCTAGATTGTAGAATGCTGTTTTTTTTCCGCATACTAAAACATAAAGCTAATGCTAAAAATATACTAGTATGGCATTGCATATAATCAGTTACTGTTTTAGAACGCTATGTAAGTGGGTGGTAATTACCACGAATATATTTTAAGTAATAACTTGACATGCTTGTTTACAGGTTCTGCAAATTAGTACAACACGACAAATATTTTTGTTACAACATAATCATAAACGTTTAAAACACGCAAGATAATAACGCGCTAAGAGTTGTCTCCCTTTACGACACAAGGTTTGAACTGGTTTCAGGGTGCAACCACTCGGAGTCCTTGTTAACATTTTTAATACCCAAACAGCTAACAAAAAATCAGTAAATACATGCATAGTTATTTGTAAAAAAAAAAAAAACGCAATACATTTTGAGGAATTTGACGTTATGTTATGTTGTGTTGTGTTGTGTTGTGTTGTGTTGTGTTGTGTTGTGTTGTGTTGTGTTGTGTTGTGTTGTGTTGTGTTGTGTTGTGTTGTGTTGTGTTGTGTTATTATACTCAAACTTAAAGGTTTGACTGTTAGTCTAACCTTAGTTTAATTATAAAACAACGATCTAAATTGTAATAAATTCGTCGGGCGTTTTTCTAACAGGGCGTATAGGATTGTATACCCCTCCAATATACAAATTTTGGAGGGAGGTACAATCCCGTACGACCTGTCAAAAAACCGCGTAACTAATATTCGACTACTGATGATGCTCCTGCTGCCTTTCGTAACAAACTTACACTAAATGCAAACTGTAACATTTGCAGAATAATCTGTGGTTCCGTTGACGATACATCGGAACTTCCGGTCGTTATCGGAAGTAGTGACCGTGTGTAAAAGAGTAGTCGCCCCTGTATTGGTACATGTGTCCTTGTCAACCGAGTCGTCTGTGATAGCACCGTCATCCGGGTAAGTGGTCCAGACATTGTTCTCCGTCCATTCCCAGCTCCAGGGATTCTGGATAGTGTGGATTGCCAACATTTGCTGTACATCGTAACGTCACAGTGGAACCCGGACCAATCGGTCCGCCGGGGACTGCAGTAAGCTGTACATTACTAGGCTGAGCTAAATAAACAGGAAGGAAGAAAGGGAGGACAATATTGTATTTAACGAATCACTCAACACATTTTTATTTACGGTTATATAGCGTCGGACATGTGATTAAAGACCACATATATATTGAGAGAGGAAACCTGCTGTCGCCACGTCATGGGCTACTCTTTTCGAATACCAGCAAGGGATCTGTTATGTGCACCATCCCACAGACTGGAACGAGAAATAGCCCATGTGGTCCTTAACCATATGTCCGACGCCATATAACCGTAAATAAAATGTTTCCTCTCTTCCATCCCTTTATAACACCACACACACACACCTCTCTCTCCCCCTCCCTCACCGTCCCCCACTCTCTCTCCTCTCTCTCTCGTTCTCTCTCTCTCTAGTCTCGCGCTCCAATCTCTCTCTTGTCCTCCCGTCTCTCTCTCTCTCTCTCGTCTCTCTTCTCTCTCTCTTCTCTCTCTCTCTCCTCTCCTCTCTCTCTCTTCTCTCTCTCCTCTCTCCTCTCGCTCTCCGCCCTCGCGTCCTCTTCTCTCTCTCCTCCCTCACGCCCTCTCCCTCTCCCTCTCTCTCTCTCTCTCTTCTCTCTCCCTCTCTAAGCCTCTCTTCTCTCTCTCTCTCTCCTCTCTCCTCTCTCCCTCTCGCTCTCTCCCTCTCTCTCCCCTCTCTCTCTTTCGCTCCTCCCCCCCCCTTCTCGGTTTCGATGCATGTGCGTATGTATGAGAGTGTTTGTGTGTATATGTGCATGTCTGTTTATGGGTTCATGTGTATATGTAATTGTATATTTGTATGTTTCTCTGTGTCTGAGGTTTTGCATATGTGTTTATTTAATAATGTATGTATGTGTGTTAGTGTCTCTGAATATATGTATATAAATATTCATGTAATATAACAGGTAATATAACAAGTACAAAAATAAGAACACTGCCAAGTAGATAAAACACGCATCCTCACCACAAGATATAGCAGAACTGAACGAAACAAACGTATGAACGAACGAATATATGAGTGAATAAATGAACGTCCAAAAAAGAATAATTGTTTTTAAATTGTTTCTCATTTCACAAGGACAGTCACACGAACACAAACTGCCAGAACCACACCTGCTGTTGTTACCATTACTACTGTTTGTTCTACTACTATTACTATTACTACTACAACCACTACCACCACTAAAAATGCTATTACTACTGCTTGTTCTACTACTATTACTATTATTACCACCACCACCACCACTACCACCATTAATACAGTTTGTTCATCAACTACTACTATTATTACTACGGCCATCACCACCAATACTATTTCCACACTTTGTTCTACTACAATTAATATTATTACTACCACCACCACCAACAACACTATCACTACTGCTTGTTCTACTACTATTACTATTATTACCACCACCACCACCACTACTACCATTAATACAGTTTGTTCTTCAACTACTACTATTATTACTACGGCCATCACCACCAATACTATTTCCACACTTTGTTCTACTGCTATTACTATTATTACTACCACCACCACCAACAACACTATCACTACTGCTTGTTCTACTACTATTACTATTATTACTACCACCACCACCACTATTACTACTGCTTGTTCCACTACTATTACTATTTTTACCACCACCACCACCACCACTATTACTACTGCTTGTTCTACTACTATTACTACTATTACCACCACCACCAACACTATTACTACTGCTTATTCTACTACTATTACTATTATTACCACCACCACCACCACTATTTATACTGCTTGGTCTACTACTATTACTACCACCACCACCACTATTACTACTGCTTGTTCTACTACTATTACTATTACTATTACCACCACCACCACTATTGCTACTGATTGGTCTACTACTATTACTATTATTATCACCACCACCACCACCATTTCGGCAGCTTGTTCTACTGCTATTACTATTATTACCACCACCACCACTATTACTACTGCTTGTTCTACTACTGTTACTATTATTACTACCACCACCACTATTACTACTGCTTGTTCTACTACTATTGCTATTATTACCACCACCACGACCACTATTACTACTGCTTGTTCTACTACTGTTACTATTATTACTACCACCACCACTATTACTACTGATTGTTCTACTACTATTACTATTGTTACCAACACCACTATTACTACATCTTGTTCTACTACTATTACTATTACTATTACCACCACCACCACTATTGCTACTGATTGGTCTACTACTATTACTATTATTATCACCACCACCACCATTTCGGCAGCTTGTTCTACTACTATTACTATTATTACTACCACCACCACTATTACTACTGCTTGTTCTACTACTATTACTATTGTTACCAACACCTCTATTACTACAGCTTGTTCTACTACTATTACTATTATTATTACCACCACCACCACTATTGCTACTGATTGGTCTACTACTATTACTATTATTATCACCACCACCACCATTTCGGCAGCTTGTTCTACTACTATTACTATTATTACTACCACCACCACTATTAGCTACTGTACTTGGTCTACTACAACTTACTATTTTTACTACCCACCACTATCACTACTGATTGTTCTACTACTATTATTACGCCCATCACCATCTATTACTTATACTGTTTGTTCTACTACCATTACTATTATTACTACCACCACCACCAACACTATCACTACTGCTTGTTCTACTACTGTTACTATTATTACCACCACCACCACCACTACCACTACTGCTTGTTCTACTACTATTACTATTATTACCACCATACCAGCCCACCACTATTACTACTGCTTGTTCTACTACTATTACTACCTACCACAACCACGCACCACTATGTGCTACCTGATTGGTACTACTACTATTACTAGTATTACAGCCACCCCCACTATTTACTACTGGGGCCTTGTTCTAACTACTATTACTAGTATTGCCACCACCCACCACCACCACTATTACTATCTACTGCTGCTTGTTCTACTACTAGTACTAGTTATTGCACCACCACCACCACCATTATTAGTATGTGCTTGTTCCACTAACAATTACAATTATTACCATCACCACATATTGACTACTGATTGTTCTACTACTATTACTATTGTTACCGAACACCACCACCACCACCACTATTACTACAGCTTGTTCTACTACTATTACTATTATTATTATTAACCACCGACACCACCACCCACTATTACTACCGCTTGTTCTACTGTACATTACTACCACCACCACTATTACTACAGTACAGCTTGTTTCTACTACGACTATTACTACCACCACCATTAATACTGCTTGTTCCTCTATACTATTACTACCACCCACCACCAAACGCCTATTACTACTGCTTTTGTTCTACGGACTTATTAACTATTATTACTACTACTACCACCCCTCCACCACCACTATTACTATCTGATTGTTCTACTACTATTACTATTATTACTACCCAACGGACCACCATCACCAACTATTACTACTGGCTTGTTCTACTAACTATTACATATTACGCTACCTACCACCTGAAGCCACCTACTATTAATACTTGCTTGTTCTACTACTACTATTACTACCACCACCACCACCGCTATTACTCACTAGCTATTGTTCTAACTACTATTACTTACCATAACCACCACCACTATTACTACTGCTATGTTCTACTACTATTACTATCACCACCACCACCACCACTATTACATTACTGTACTGCTTGTCTTCTACTACATTACTATTATTACTTACCACCACCCCACTATTAATACTGCTTGTTCACTACTATTACTACCAGCCACCACCATCACCACTATTTACTATTGCTTGTTCTACTACTATTACTATTATTACTACCACCACCACTATTAATACTGCTTGTTCTACTACTATTACTACCACCACCATCACCACTATTACTATTGCTTGTTCTACTACTATTACTAATATTACCCCCACCACCACCACCACCACTATTATTACTGCTTGTTCTACTACTATTACTATTATTACTACCACCACCACTATTAATACTGCTTGTTCTACTACTATTACTACCACCACAACTCACCACCGTCTATTACTACTGCTGTTCTACTACTAGTACTATTACTACCACCCACCAACTATTACCTAACTGCTTGTTCTACTACTATTACTACCACCACCACCACCACTATTACTACTGCTTGTTCTACTACTATTACTATTATTACTACCACCACCACTATTACTACTGCTTGTTCTACTACTATTACTACCACCACCACTATTAATACTGCTTGTTCTACTACTATTACTACCACCACCACTATTACTACTGCTTGTTCTACTACTATTACTACCACCACCACCACCACCACTATTACTACTGCTTGTTCTACTACTATTACTATTATTACTACCACCACCACTATTACTACTGCTTGTTCTACTACTATTACTACCACCACCACTATTAATACTGCTTGTTCTACTACTATTACTACCACCACCACTATTACTACTGCTTGTTCTACTACTATTACTACCACCACCACCACCACCACTATTACTACTGCTTGTTCTACTACTATTACTATTATTACTACCACCACCACTATTACTACTGCTTGTTCTACTACTATTACTACCACCACCACTATTAATACTGCTTGTTCTACTACTATTACTACCACCACCACTATTAATACTGCTTGTTCTACTACTATTACTACCACCACCACTATTACTACTGCTTGTTCTACTACTATTACTACCACCACCACCACCACTATTACTACTGCTTGTTCTACTACTATTACTATTATTACTACCACCACCACTATTACTACTGCTTGTTCTACTACTATTACTATTATTACTACCACCACCACTATTAATACTGCTTGTTCTACTACTATTACTATTATTACCACCGCCACCACCACTATTACTACTGCTTGTTCTACTACTATTACTATTATTACTACCACCACCACTATTACTACTGCTTGGTCTACTACTATTACTATTATTACTACCACCACCACTATTACTACTGCTTGGTCTACTACTATTACTATTATTACTACCACCACCACTATTACTACTGCTTGTTCTACTTCTATTACTATTATTACCACCGCCACCACCACTATTAATACTGCTTGTTCTACTACTATTACTATTATTACTACCACCACCACTATTAATACTGCTTGTTCTACTACTATTACTATTATTACTACCACCACCACTATTACTACTGCTTGTTCTACTACTATTACTATTATTACTACCACCACCACTATTACTACTGCTTGTTCTACTACTATTACTACCACAACCACCACCACTATTGCTACTGATTGGTCTACTACTATTACTAGTATTACCACCACCACTATTACTGCTGCTTGTTCTACTACTATTACTAGTATTGCCACCACCACCACCAACACCATTATTAGTAGTGCTTGTTCTACTACTATTACCACCACCACCACTATTACTACTGCTTGTCCTACTACTATTACTATTATTACTACCACCACCACTATTACTACTGCTTGTTCTACTACTATTACTATTATTACTACCACCACCACTATTACTACTGCTTGTTCTACTACTATTACTATTATTACTACCACCACCACTATTACTACTGCTTGTTCTACTACTATTACTACCACAACCACCACCACTATTGCTACTGATTGGTCTACTACTATTACTAGTATTACCACCACCACCATTACTGCTGCTTGTTCTACTACTATTACTAGTATTGCCACCACCACCACCACCACTATTACTACTGCTTGTCCTACTACTATTACTATTATTATTACTACTACAACGAACATCACCACCGATACCGCTACTGATTTGCTACTACTACTACTACTACTACTACTACTACTATTACAACTGATTTAAGATGATAATGGCGATGATGATGACGATGACTTACACTGAATACAGACAGTAATTTCTGTGGAGTAAGCTGGGTTCGCGTTGACAAGACACCGGAACTTCCGTTCGTTATCGGAAGTGGTCACACTGTGTGATAGAGTAGTCGCCCCTTTGTTGGTACAATTTTCCATGTTAATGGGATGGTCTGTGATAGCCCCGTCATGCGGGTAACGGATCCAGGCATTGTTATCTCTCCACTCCCAGCTCCAGGGTTGTGAGTCATAGGGAGTGCCAATATTTGCTGTGCTGTGTAAACTCACAGTGGAACCCGGACTAATCGGTCCACTGGGATTTTGAGTAACTTGTACATTACTAGGGTCAGCTAAAAGGGAAACATGCATTACACTTACTATTGTATGTATGTAAAAGAATGTGGCTCATTGTACAAACGTAATATACAGCAACACAACAGAAAGAAACAAGTTGCCGAGAGAGAGAGAGAGAGAGAGAGAGAGAGAGAGAGAGAGAGAGAGAGAGAGAGAGAGAGAGAGAGAGAGAGAGAGAGAGAGAGAGAGAGATTGAGAGAGTGAGAGAGAGAGAGAGGGAGAGAGAGAGAGAGAGAGAGAGAGAGAGAGAGAGAGAGGGAGAGAGAGAAGAGAGAGAGAGAGAGAGAGATATTCTATGCGGGTCGGAGAGAGATCTCCTGAGATGCGGGGGGGGGAGAGAGAGAGAGAGACAGAGAGACAGAGACAGAGACAGAGACAGAGACAGAGACGGAGAGACAGAGACAGAAACAGTAATTTACCAAATAACCAATGATTAATAAATAACTGTATGCAGAAAAATACATTGGCTATTGCGTGTCAGACTATGGTAAATGCAAAACAAAAAAGAAATGTGGAGAGAGAGACAGCGACGGGTAATTTACCAAATGACCAATCATTAATTAATCACTGTACCAAATAATCAAAACTTTTAAATTTAATAAAAGATGTTAAATGAAGTGAAACAGCTTTGAGAATCTGATGTAATGAAGGTCTACAAAATAACCACGAAACGCCCTAAGGTTCCATGAAAATGAAAACAATTAAAGTAACAAACCAAAAGAAAATGTTGCACAAAAACCCATGTATTCATGTGAAAATCCAAGAAAACCACGGAAGATAAAACAAAAATGTCTACAAATATTCATATGCAAAATGTTACCTTGATATGTCACATTGGCGTTTTGTGTTGATGAGTCGGGATTGCCGCCGAGGTTGAGATAATGTATATCACAGATATATAACCCTGCATCACTACAGGTCACCTGAGTCAGACGCACCTGGGAATCAAAGTACAGGGTGTATACTACCAAATCAAATCCCATAGACAACAATAGTAACATACGTGGCTAAAACGCCTACCTGCCTACGAATATGAATACTACCACCCCTTCCTACCCTTAAAATGAAGCAGAAATAAATGGGGGCCAATCTGCTTATTTCTGAGATAACGGGTAGCGTTTATGACTACCCTAGCTCCGCACAAACTTCGAATACTTTTTATAGGTACTCCATATATGTTTCAAGCACAAGGCTACTTGACACAGTGGTATTAGAGGAAATAAAATTGCATACATTGTTTCACTAATCACAGGACTTGCGGTGTTCACTGCTCTATCAAAAGTTCAGCGCACCTCCAACTTTGACCCAGTCGGAAGTTATTTGATTTAATACTACCTAAACTGCAGTAAGGAAGGAAATGATTTATTTAATGGCGCACTCAACATATTTTATTTACAGTTATATGGAATCAGACATATGGTTAAGGACTAGTGCACGGGACACGTTATGTCAATACTTTTCTTAACGTGCACGGGGAGTTGCTTCCCTCTATGTAGCATATTTAAAATGGCGGGGGACTTTTAAAGGTTGTCGTTGGAAGATTTATTTTGTTAATAATCACACAAGTACTTCAATCGGGATTTAATGAGTACGGTAGGTTATACATTTTTGGGTTGTGTGTTCATTTGTTTCGAATGAGAAACATTTGAAACATGGTACCACAAGTTTTGAATACCAGCTGCATATAGGGTATGTAACAAGGTTCAGACTTAGACGAACCACTTACGTCCCTTTGGACTAGTTAAGGATCACACAGATATTGAGAGAGGAAACCCGCTGTCACCACTTCATGGTCTACTCTTTTCGACTAGCAGCAAGGAATCTATTATATGCACCATCCCACAAACAGGATAATACATACCACAGCCTTTGATATACCAGTCGTGGTGCACTGGCTGGAATGAGAAATAGCCCAATTGGCCCATCGACGAGGATCAATCCCAGACCTACCGCGCATCAAGCGAATGCTTTACCACTGGGCTACGTCCCGTCCACACTTCAGTAATTATAAGTATACGAATAAAGGTACATGGTCCTTTAAAAACAATACATACAATTTCTGATGTAAATGGAACACAGGTCCGCAGGAACCAATGAGTAGTCCTATCGAACCTCCGTTTCTTAGTACTTTCATACCAGGTTTATTTGTATGGTGGGTTTTTTTGTTCTTCTAGGACTTGTATTCCTACCAGTCTTAAAGTCCTTTAACAGCAGCGAGATAAATACTAGTCCGGCAAATTAATAGATGTCCGCTCATTAGTATTACACTCTGCAATCTACACGAGCCGTCAGCAAGACATTAGAAAAAAGGTGATGTTATGGCATCCTTCTCTCGAAGTGTGATGGATAAGTGTATGGTTCTTGGACTGATTTCATTTTTAATGTATTAAAACAAAGTTCGGAAATCCAGCTCGCCTGATGAACGGTGGGTCTAGGATTGACTCCAGTCGGTGGACCCATTGGGCTATTTCTCATTCCAGCCAGTGCATCACGACTGGTATATCAAATGTAGTGGTATGTGGTATCCTGTCTGTAGGATGGTGCATATAAAAGATCCCTAGTTACTAATGGAAAAACGTAGCGGGTTTCCTCTCTAAGACTATATGTCTAAATTACCAAATGTTTGACATCCATTAGCCGATGTTTAATAAATCAATATGCACTAATGGTGTCGATAAACACAACAAACTTTAAACAAACTTGTTTTATTGTGATAAATATCATTGATTTGGACTTTCGAATAGCGTATAAAATTATTATATATAATGTAAATTGTATTAATATAATAAAGTTTTATCCAGCCTATGTCCTGGTAGAATGGAATATGATGAATTTTTGGGTCATTTGTTTTATACTGTGATGAATTGTATAGTTTATTATAAATATTTCATGAAATGTTCATTGAAATGTTTCAGAAAACAATTTTTCTTTACAGCAGTTAAAATATTATTACTATTTGGTTGTTATGTTAAAATACAAAAATTGCCCATATAATTAGGAGATAACCATATGGAGTTTTTAGATTTGCTAGTGTTATTGTCTATTTCATCCCGCAATTCTAAAACATTGAAACATTTGCGGGCATCAAATAGCCAATAACACCCGCAAATCTAAAAATTCAATATGGTTATGTCCATTGCAAACTGAATGGTTTTTCTGCGGAACTAACTGTATTTAGTATTTCTTGAAAAAAATACATGACTACAATCTAACTGTAGACCCTTAAATCGTCAATTTCGCCTGTTCCAATTGCTAATGACGTCACTTTCTAATTCTGATTATGTTATGATGGTTGTGGGTTCAAATATATATTTCACCAAACACTTTTCTTAACAATAATTGATTATCAAGTTAACTGTTTTTTTTCACGTAATAGGCTCGCGGATGAGACGTGAATATTGCGAGCAGAATGTTGAAATGCAATGTTTTGGGCCCAGTGCCAAAGCGCTCGCGTGGTGCGCGGTCAGTATGGGATCGATTCCTGTCGGTAGGCCCATTGGGCCTCTCTGTCTCTCTGTCTCTCTCTCTGTCTCTCTCTCTGTCTCTCTCTCTCTCTCTCTCTCTCTCTCTCTCTCTCTCTCTCTCTCTCTCTCTCTCTCTCTCTCTCTCAGCCAATTTATTTTATTACTATTTCCAAAACACTTTTATTTGTTGAGTTTTGGTGTTCTTTATAAATAACAACAACAACACCAACAACACCACCAACACCACCACCACCACCACCACCACCACTACTACTAATAATAATAATAATACGTATTATTATTATTATTATTATTATTATTATTGCATGTTTAGTGAAGACGTATTTCCTAAACCGGCCTATATTAAACGACACACATGCGTGGTGCCTAACGGTCAAGGATGTTGTACCCAATATACATACCTCTACGAAAGACCCATCAATATCACTGTTGTCTGCTTTGCCCGACAAAGACGCACGAGTTGCCAACGAGGTATCGTCTAACGTGGGGTTGCCGTCGTTTATCGCCGTCGCCACACGTGTAGGGGTACCCGGTGGTGTGTTCACGTCTCGCTCGATACGTATGTAAGTGAACATTTGAATATTTCCACTGACCGATCCAGGCTCGCATTTTATTGTGAGGTTGTTTGATCCATTCGTGATAGTTGGAGGTGTAGTGGTAAGTTTCGCGGACTGCGCTATTATAAAATAAAACAAAGAAATTAAAGTTTTTTTTGTTTAACGAAAAACATACATACACACATGCATACATGCATACATACATACATACATACATACATACATACAGACATGCATCGATAGCTCAGAGCGCATCGTAGTTAGTCTGGCAATTTGCGGGCGATTCGGTGCCACAGGTTCGAGTCCCAGTAACGGTATGGGACAATTTGTGAGGCCAGAAAGGATTTAATTATCCCCTGTGCAAGTGCGTTAATATCTATGCATGTAACAGTCAACCTCAACATACATACAATATATAGATATTCATACATCAATACATACATGCCTCGATAGCTCAGAACGCATCGTGGTCAGTCTGAAATTTGCGGGCAATTCGCTGCCACATGGGATAATTTGTCAGGTCAGAAAGGATTTAATTATCTCCTGCGCCAATGCGTATCTTTGTATGTATCAGTCAGCCTTGACATACATACAATATATAGATATTCATACATCAATACATACACAGACACATTTTGTCTGTACTGCTTTCATTGCAGGTTTTTTTTAAAGAATAAAACTATTGTTTTGACTTGTATGATGATCTATTGACTGGTGAACTGTTATTCTAACCCAAACACAATCACAGACCGTGCTTCGGGTGGACGTACCTCAACCTCAATTGGAACTAGTTTTGTTTTTGTTTAACGGCACCACTAGAGCACATTGATTTATTAATCATCGACAATTGGATGTCAAACATTTGGTAATTTTGGCATGTAGTCTTAGCGAAGAAACCTCCTACATTTGTTCTATTAGTAACAAGGGATCTTTTATATGCATCATCCGACAGACAGGATAGCATATACCGCAGTTTTTGGTATACCAATCATGGTGCACTGGCTGGAACCAACAATAGCCCAATGGGCCCACCGACAGGGATCTATCCCTAACCGACCGCGCATCTAGTGAGCGTTCCGCCCCTAAAACAAAGATTACCGGTTATATAGTTAGGCATATGACACCACCGTCAAGAGTTTGCAGAAGAAGAGCACACGCGCTATTGAATGTGTTATATGAATTAATAAGGAAGATATGGCCCGGACAATGCGTAAAAAATAGGTCGTAGTGACCTAGTTATGGTACGCGACATACCGCCACTTGGGCCAAACAAAATAAATAAATTTCTGGTCTCTGGTAAAGGAAAATATTTAAATTACCAAGGCAAGCGAGGGGGGGGGGGGGGGGGGGGGGGCACCATCAACACTGGGGATGGACCAAGGCAGGTGACGAGGATGTAAAAAATATAATAAATAAAACAACCCACCTTTTCTATTAATCTAATTATAATTAGCTCCACTGGTTAATTACTATTACCTGTGGATCTAACAGCACCCCGATGGAGCTCATGTCCAGTTGACCTTTCATTCGACCAATCAAAACCTTACTTGCAAATTCATGCTAGTGATTTGAAAAGAATTTGAAAACATGCGGGATTATGCCGAGGGTATACGAAATGATTTGGGTGAATTACGAAGTATGCCGGAAACTAATTTCAATATAAAACCGTGATGGGATAGCCATAAAATCTGTTTATACTAGTATACAACCCA
This sequence comes from Gigantopelta aegis, assembly GCF_016097555.1. NCBI lineage: Eukaryota > Metazoa > Mollusca > Gastropoda > Neomphalida > Peltospiridae > Gigantopelta > Gigantopelta aegis. The sequence goes on along the minus strand of NC_054710.1, from coordinate 41,020,019 downwards.
GAATTTATTACTGCACTTTTCCCCCTGTTTTTCAATGTTGAAATAGACCAACAAGTTCGCCTATTGCATAAATAGTCTCGCCCGATATTTTTAGAATTTGTATGCTCCCGAATAATGCTATAAAAGGCGAAGTGTAATTGGTCGATATTGTTATTTATAGACATTTCATTCTTGCATTCTTGCATTCCAATCTAATTTCACGATGATGACGGACGTTAGCCCTTGCTCTCTCGATCTGCCCCCCCCCCCCCCCCCCCCCCCCACCTGGGGGGACTGATGAAGACGTATGGAATGCTGCTAGAATACCGGGTCTCGTACACCGGTCACGGGCAACCGTGACCTTGGTGTACGAGACCGGATTCAGAAGAAAGGAAGGTGGAGGAAGAGGAGACGTGTGCCAGCGGCGGCGCAGGGGGGGGGGGGGGGGTCAAAACCGGTGGCTAAACCGCCGGCGGCGACTCCTTCTGTTAGACCGCCGAACACCGTTCACCAGAGGAAGACGACCCAGATAGAAGAGGTTCCGGCCCCGGCTGTCTCGGCTACCGTCCCCTTGGAAGAAGACGAATTGGACGAGCTTGACACAGCCATCTGTGTCACCCCGTTCAATCGGCCTCCTGCACCTACTCCTACTCAAGTGCTTCCGGACGTGTCGCCGATCCTGTCGACGACACCCGTTGAGGCGCAGGCCCGGAAGGAGCCAGTTGTGAAGAGGAGGAAGGCGAACACTCCCCCGAGTGCAACTCCAGCCAAGCCAACTCGCCCCTCTCAACCGCCGCAGCCGGGGACAGAACCAGAGGAGCGGTGGTCACTGCAGGCCGGCCGTCTCCAACAGCGTTACCAACAGCTGGTGAAGACCAATCTCACAGATGTACGCCTCCTGATTAGCCGCCCTAAGGAGCAGTCCTACCAACCTCTACCCGACGGACTCAACGAGGGGGAATTCGCGGTGCACCGGCTCAGATTGCGAGGGACAAAACGCAGTGTGCGTAACCATCCGCCGGAACGGAAGATTTAATCAAGGTCTGCTACTATCGGAGATGGACAACCCGACATTACATCGTGTCCTAAAAACCGTCGCGGGTCCGCATTACCGTCCAATCACCAAGTCGCTAGCAGACTCCGATTACCGGCAGTTCCTCCCGCACCTTGAGATCAACGACTACATCGGATCCCCCTAGATACCAACCTTTACCTCCGTGAGTACCAACCTCTTTTATTGGGCTAGTTAGACTTTAAACGTTTCGAAAGCAGTTCAAAATTCTTTTGTTTATTTTTTTATAAGTAGTCTAACGCATTTTACTTTGGCGCCCGTTCAATTGCTCAAAATCACCTTAAAAACCTTTTGGCTGAGCAGTCTTAACTACTTTGGGTTAAATTTTAGAGTCCGGACATGTTTTGGATGCAGTTACTCTTTGTAGACTTAGGTAAAATACAGGCTTCACCGAGGAATCGAAATTCAGCCAATCAGAGCACGGCTCCCACTCGGTGTACTTCAAGTTTGCGAAGTGTCTGCTATTTGGTCCGCGCTCGCGTGGACCTCACTAAATGGCTTTTTTCCAAATTCCGCCCACCTCAAACTTACCCCCCCCCCCCCCCTCCTGCTCCGGAGTTAGTCACTGGCGAAGTCAGAGGCTAAATCCGTGGTGGGCGTGCCTGAACCTTCGTGGATAGGGGCACGTAAAATGAGTTGCCCGTTGCCCGTTATTTATAGATGAAATGCCACCTGGACATGGGAGTACACGCAATGCTGTAAGATCAACTGGTAGACCAGTATAGCTAATTTTAATCAGATTGCTTTTCTATGCAATCCATGGAGAAAAAAAAAGCTGCATTGCCGCATCAATTGTGGAACTTTTTGGTTTTTTGGGGGGCCTTATAGTCCTTTTTTAAATGTAGTCATGTATAAAGATTGATTAAAAGTTTACAAAATTGGAAAAGTTCAGTAACAGGTATTGACATTAGCTTCTTCCCTGAACAATTTCCTCTGGGCATTCTGGATAAATCTGAACGAAAAATTTCTCACTCCAGCCAGTATACCACGACTGGTATATCAAAGGCCGTGGTATGTGCTATCCTGTCTATGGGATGGTGCTAATCGGACAGAGTAGTCCATGAAGTGGCCACAGCGGGTTTCCTCCCTCAATATCTATGTGGTCGTTTACCATATGTCCGACGCCATATAATCGTAAATTAAAAAAATGTGTTGAGAGCGTCGTTAAATAAACCATCATCTTTCCTTTCCTGAACGAAAAAAACAACAAAATCCCCGATCAAGACCCCCTCCCCCCCCCCCCCCCCCCCCCCCCCCCCCCCCCCCCCCCCCCCCCCCCGCAGATTCGACACCATTAAGAGTATGGTTACTTTGGTAAAACAGTATATAATTCTAGATGTCCTGAAATGCAATTTCCTGCATTCTACAAGTAAAATTCATCTCTGCTTTAAGATTTTCTACCAATAATATTTTTGATATTATTTATTTATTTATTTATTTATTTATTATCTCTGTGGTTTTTTGTTTTTTTTAGTTATGTTTTTTTTTGTTTTTTTTAAATGTGTAATTCATGTGCGGAGGTGGATAGATATATATATAAAGGCAACTTGAAAGTATCCCTAAAACTAAAAATATAACGGATGCATTTTTTGTTCCAGTGGGAGGAGTAGGTAATTTCCATGTATGTTTGATGGTTCTGGGTAAGATTCTTCATTTGCATATCGTAGATACCCCTTTCAAAATGCAAAATGTTGCCTCTACCTCTACGCTCGATAGCGACTGATATAAAATCACTCGAGTAGGAATTAGAAGTGATATAAATTTGGTGAAATTTTGTTATGGGATTTTAATTTACTCGATGTTTTTAGGAAAGTATAATAATTATAATTTCCCTACCTTTTTCCAAGTTCAAATCTGCTAATATATCCACAAACAAGAGAATAGTATGTTCTGCTAAGGAGGACTGCGGCGAGTCTGACGACCCCGATATCTCTAATGGTGCTCGGATGGACGTTCATGTGGTGTGCGACTGCTGACTGCGATTCACCTAACTGGAGGCGGCCTATTGCAATGTTTCGATTCGGCAGGCTTAGTCTTGGCATCTTGTAACTCGTCTACATCGAAATGGAAATAAGGCATCATTGCGAGTATTGCAGCTTTAAATACCCATCACTACCCCAATCTTTCCCCCGAGTTTCACGTGCATTCGCCAAAATCTGACCATTCCATGCCGATTTCCCGCAATTGCCGCACAACGTGCGTTAAATTTGTTTTAGGGTGCATTTGGGCATGCTGTCCCAGTCCAGGAACATTAACAAACATATATTTAAAAGTGGAAATAGAAATGGTTTAATTAACGACGCACTCAACACATTTTATTTACGGTTATATGGCGTCGGATATATGGTTAAGGATCACACATATATTGAGGGAGGAAACCTACTGTCGCCACTTCATGGGACTCTTTTTTATTAGCAGCAAGGGATATTTTATATGCACCATCTCATACACAGGATAACACATACCACGACCTTTGATGTACCAGTTGTGGTGCATTCGCTGGAACGTGAAATAGCACAATGGACCCACTGACGTTGTTTAAAAGATTGTTTTGTTTAATAAAACCACTGGAGCACATTGATTAATTAATAATCGGCTATTGGATGTCAAACATATGGTCATTTTGACACAGACACAGAGAGAAAACCCGCTACATTTTCCCATTAGTATCAAGGGATCTTTTATATGTACATTGATCAATTAATCATCGGCTATTGGATGTCAAACATATGGTAATTATGACTCGTAGTCATCAGAGGAACCCCGCTACATTTTTCCTAATGCAGGAAGGGATCTTTTATACGCATTTTCCCACAGACAGGAACGTACACACCACGGTCTTTGTCCAGTTGTGGTTGGAATGAGGGGAAACACACAATCAGCTGAATGGATCCACTAAGGCGGTTCGATCCTGAGACGAGATCACCCCAAGCGAGCACTCAACCAACTGAGTTAAACCCCGTCCCTACATGTGTAGATAACTAGATATAACTTCTGCAGTTCCAAAGAGAGGTTGCGCTTCGGTGTGTGTTTGCATAATAACGCAGACCTGACGAATATTTCCGAGCACTCTGATTTCACGACGAACAATAAAAGTCCTCTCGATATCACAATGATTAACAACACAAGGCACAATTAACAACACAAGGCACAATTAACAACACGAGGCACAATTAACAACACGAGGCACAATTAACAACACAAGGCAAGTCACGAAAAAACAAGTCGACAGTCAGACGGAGAAATGACGTGGAGGCAAGGAATCTCGCTAAAAAATAATCCAACCTGGTGGTGCAGGCTGTCGAAACGAGAAGCGTTCCAGCGTTCAATCCGTTCCAATGGCCGCATACATCCCAGTAGAAAACTTCATTTCGCTGACAAAAACAACGAAATGAGAGATTTGTTGAGCGTTCTCTGCTATAACTTCTAACAGAAGCTTCGTTTTTGTGGCCTGTCATACGATTATGTATCTCAGTTCAAACCGTCGTTTAAAGCCTGCATTGTCACTGTCACAGTGCAGACGATATTAGGATAAAAATAGAAACGATGGAATCCTCGGGGATTCCGTTGTTGACGTAATTGATAAAAAGTAGTTCTGGTAATAGCATTCTGTTTTTATTTGTCCTTAACCATATGTCATACGCCATATAACCGTAAACAAAATGTGTTGAGTGCGTCGTTAAACAAAACATTTCCTTTCTATCTTGTTTTTTGTTTGTTTCGGTTTATTTTGATATTGGTGCTTTTCTTATCTGCTTCTCTCTTCCCTGGGTGGGACGTAGCCAAGTGGTAAAGCGTTTGCTTGATGCGAGGTCGGTCTGGGATCGACCCCCTTAGGTGGACCCATTGAACTATTTCTCGTTCATGCCGGTGCACCACGACTGGTATATCAAAGTCAGTGGTATGTGCTATCCTGTCAGTGGGATGGTACATAGAAAAGATTCCTTGCTGCATTAGAACAAAAATGTAGCGCGTTTCCTCTGATGACTACGTGTCAAAATTACCAAATGTTTGACATTCAATGTGCTCTAGTGGTTTCGTTAAAAAAAACCTTCTTCTTCTCTCTTCCCTCCTCCCTAGCCCTACTCCATCTCTCTCTCTCTCTCTGTCTGTCTGTCTGTGTGTCTCTCTCTCTCTCTCTCTCTCTCTCTCTCTCTCTCTCTCTCCTCTCTCTCTGTCTGTCTGGTCTGGCTCTCCTCTCCTCTCTCTCTCCTCTCTCCTCCTCTCTCCTTTCACCCTCCCTCCCCCTCCTTCTCCTCCCTCCCTTCCCTCCCTCCCGCTCCTCCTCTCGCTTCTCTCTCTCTCTCTCTCTCTCTCTCTCTCTCTCTCTCTCTCTCTCTCTCTCTCTCTCTCTCTCTCTCTCTCTCTCTCTCTCTGTCTGTCTGTCTCTCTCTCTCTCTCTCTCTCTCTCTCTCCCTCCCTCTCCCCTCCTCCCTCCGCTCTCTCTCTCTCTCTCTCTCTCTCTCTCTCTCTCTCTCGTTTTCTCTCTCTCTCTCTCTCTCTCTCTCTCTCTCTCTCTCTCTCTCTCTCTCTCTCTCTCTCTCTCTCTCTCTCTCTCTCTCTCTCTCTATCTCTCTCTCACACAGGTATGATTTTGTTTATTTCCATGAAGCGATCTTAACGCCAAGATCGACTTAGGTGTATAACTAACTTTAAAAAAAAAGAATTTAAAGCGTGTTTTGTTCAACGACACCACTAGAACATATTGCTTAGTTAATCATCGGCTATTGCATGTCAAACATTTGCTAATTTTGACATAGTCTTAGAGGAAGGAAGGAAGAAAATGGTTTTATTTAATGACGCTCTCAACACATTTTATTTACGGTTATATGGCGTCAGACGTATGACTAAGGACCCCTCAGATATTGATAGAGGAAAACCCGCTGTCACCACTTCATGGGCTACTCTTTTCGATCAGCAGCAAGGGATATTTTATATGCACCATCCAACAGACAGGATAGTACATACCACGACCTTTGTTACACCAGTTGTGGAGCACTGGCTAGAACGAGAAATATCCCAATGTGTCAACCGACGGGGATCGAGCCTAGATCGACCGCGCTTCAAGCGAACCCTTTACCATTGGGAACATCTAAGCTCTAGTCTTAGAGGAAACCCACTACATTTTGCTATTATCAAGGGATCTTTTATATGCACCATCTCACAGACAGGATAGCACATACCACGGCCTTTGATATACCAGTCATTGTGCACTGGCTGGAATGAGACACAGCCCAATGGGCTTGCTTGTTTGTTTATCAGGCTCCCGTTCCACGAAGCGAACTTAGCGCCAAGGTCATCTTATGTGCATTATAACTTAAACCGTTCAAGTTTGTTTTATTTAACGACACCACTAGAGCACATTGATTTATGAATCATCTGTTATTGTATGTCAAACGTTTCGTAATTTTGACATATTATTATAGCCTTAGAGAATAAATCCGTTAAAATTCTCCAGTAGTGGCAAGGGATATTTTATATGCACCATCCCACAGACAGGATAACACATATCAGTCGTGGTGCACTAACTGGAACGAGAAATAGCCCAAATGCGCCCACCGACGGGGATCCATCCTAGACTAACCTTGCTTCAGGCGAGCGCTTTACAATGCACCATTCCACAGACAGGGTAGCACATACCACGGACTTTGATATACCAGTTCTGGTGCACTGGCTGGGACGAGACATACTAGCCCAAGAGGCCCACCGACGTGGGTCGATCCTAGACCGAAAGCGCATCAGCTGAACGCTTTACCACTGGGCTGCTTCCCGTCTCAGACATGCACGAAAGAAAGAAATGTTTTATTTAACGACGCACTCAACACATTTTATTTACGGTTATATGGCGTCAGACATATGGTTAAGGACCACACAAATTTTGAGAGGAAACCCGCGCTTCCCAGAGACAGGATAGCACAAACCATGGCCTTTGTTATGGATCACTGGTCGGTGTAAGTGGTTTACACCTACCCACTGAGCCTTGCCTCGACTGGGATCCGAACCCAGTACCTACCAGCCTGTTGACCGATGGCCTAACCACGACGCCACCGAGGCCGGTAGACATGCACGAAGACAAACAGATAATTTTGTTGACGACTCACTTTATTGTGTACATAATATAAACATTTACAAAACTACATCAGCAGTTCCTTGTGGATTTATGCGAAACAAATTGTTAAAATAGTACAAGACTATTCTACATTTAAGTAAAAACTAATCGTCGAAATAAAATATAAAAAATTTGGTAAATCTGTTAAAATAAGCTAGGTTAGTTATCACATACAATGGCGTAGCCAGCATGAGGCAGATGAGGTGCTTGCCTCGTCTGGAATTTCCCCAGATTTATTTTATTTTGCCCATGACACTGATATTTATTTTACAGGTCTGGGCTTGCCTCGGCGTTTGTTCCTCTCTGGCTACGCCCCAGACATATACAAACTGGGTTTTTAGTCTGTTAAAAACGAGAGTTAGGGATAGATTTTAAAATATTTACAAAATAGTTTTTTAATCTGCTAAAACATAGTTTAGTTTCAGACATTCAATCGCATAGCTTTTCTAACAAAAACAAAAAACAAAACAAAAACAAAAATCTATAAAACAAAAACAACCAACAAACATGATTGACCACGGCCGTAACAATCAGGCGCAGATCCAGGGATAGGCGCCGAGGGGTACTATCTCCTTTTTTCGCCGACGTCAAAAAAAAATAATAAAAAAATAAAAAAATAAAAAAAATAATAATAAAAAGCTTGTTCAATCACCTCCGATCATTTCAGACGTCACCACTCCACCCCTACCCCACCCCTACCCGACCTCTTCACAAACCTCTGGATCCGCGCCAGTCATTTGGTAATGCATAGAAGAGGAGAACCTCCAGTCCACAAAATGAGATCGATCCTAGGACACTATAAACAACAGGTGAGCGCCCTTCTTCCTAGTTACGCCCCGCCCTTCACTAGATATAATGAGCGGGAAAACAAACTCCATAGCTTACTCCTACACATAAAACGGTAAAAAGTTTTAATAGACACATTCTCACAAACAGGGCGGCATCATGTACTGTGACGTACCAGTTCGTCCGATTGTGCTGGGGTTTTGTTATGTATGGCACTGGTGAGCTGGTCATCACCTAGGAGCAGCCAGTCGTATGTCTTGAAATTGTTATCACACGTATATGTGTAAACAAGTATGTGTTATCAAAAATATCGAATGGTGTTTAACCCACGCATGGACGGGTGTGTAAGAAACAATGTTTTGAATCTTGCAATTTGTCTGCAATATTTCGACACCGGTAGATAGATATACACTGGGTTTGTAAGCTTGCCACTATTGAACTCCGTCATGTACCCTAATGGATACTCCATTTTAACAATAATTATGTTTTATTACATTGAATAATATATGTATTTTTCAGCCTCCTATCGTTGAATAAAGGAATGAATGAATGAATGAATGAATGAATGAATGAATGAATGAATGAATGAATGAATGAACGTTTAATAACACTCCAGCGCTATTGGGTGTCAAACTATGGTAAAGGTCCCATCATTGAATAAATGAATGAATGAATGAATGAATGAATGAACTTTAAAAACACTCCAGCGCTATTGGGTGTCAAACTATGGTAAAGGTCCCATCGTTGAATAAAGGAATGAATGAATGAATGAATGAATGAACGTTTAATAACACCCCAGCGCTATTGGGTGTCAAACTATGGTAAAGGTCCCATCGTTGAATGAATGAATGAATGAATGAACGTTTAATAACACCCCGGCGCTATTTGGTGTCAAACTATGGTAAAGGTCCCATCGTTGAATGAATGAATGAATGAATGAATGAAGGTTTAATAACACCCCAGCGCTATTGGGTGTCAAACTATGGTAAAGGTCCCATCGTTGAATGAATGAATGAACGTTTAATAACAACCCAGCGCTATTGGGTGTCAAACTATGGTAAAGGAACCATCGTTGAACGAATGAATGAATGAATGAATGAACGTTTAATAACACCCCGCTATTGGGTGTAAAACTATGGTAAAGTTCCCATCGTTGAATGAATGAATGAATGAATGAAAGTTTAATAACACCCCGGCGCTATTGGGTGTCAAACTATGGTAAAGGTCCCATCGTTGAATAAATTAATGAATGTGTAGTAACACCCCGGCGCTATTGGGTGTCAAACTATGGTAAAGGTCCCATCGTTGAATGAATAAATGAATGAATGAATGAACGTTTAATAACACCCCGGCGCTATTTGGTGTCAAACTATGGTAAAGGTCCCATCGTTGAATGAATGAATGAATGAATGAATGAACGTTTAATAACACCCCAGCGCTATTGGGTGTCAAACTATGGTAAAGGTACCATCGTTGAATGAATGAATGAATGAATGAATGAACGTTTAATAACACCCCAGCGCTATTCAGTGTCAAACTATGGTAAAGGTCCCATCGTTGAATAAATGAATGAATGAATGAACGTTTAATAACACCCCGGCGCTATTGGGTGTCAAACTATGGTAAAGGTCCCATCGTTGAATGAATGAATGAATGAACGTTTAATAACACCCCGGCGCTATTGGGTGTCAATCTATGGTAAAGATCCCATCGTTGAATACATGAATGAATGAATGAATGAATGAACGTTTAATAACACCCCGGCGCTATTGGGTGTCAAACTATGTTAAAGGTCCCATCGTTGAATGAATAAATGAATGAATGAATGAACGTTTAATAACACCCCGGCGCTATTGGGTGTCAAACTATTGTAAAGGTGCCATCGTGAATGAATGAATGAATGAATGAATGAATGAACGTTTAATAACACCCCGGCGCTATTGGGTGTCAAACTATGATAAAGGTGCCATCGTTGAATAAATGAATGAATGAATGAATGAATGAACATTTAATAACACCCCGGCGCTATTGGGTGTCAAACTATGATAAAGGTCCCATCGTTGAATAAATGAATGAATGAATGAATGAATGAATGAACGTTTAATAACACCCCGGCGCTATTGGGTGTCAAACTATGGTATAGGTCCCATCGTTGAATGAATGAATGAATGAATGAATGAATGAATGAACATTTAATAACACACCGGCGCTATTGGGTGTCAAACTATGGTAAAGGTCCCATCGTTGAATGAATGAATGAATGAATGTATAAACGATTAATAACACCCCGGCGCTATTGGGTGTCAAACTATGGTAAAGGTAGTACTAAACCAAATAACTTCCGGCTGGGTCAAAGTTCGAGGTGCACCCAACTTTTGATAGAGAAGTGAACACCACAAGTCCCGTGATTGGTTATAAATGTGAGTGTGTTGGTTGTAAAAAATAATAGTTTCATCTGGGTAAAAAAAATGTGCAATTTTATTTCATTTAGTACCAATGTGTCAAGTAGCCTTGTGCTTGAAAATATTATGATTTTGTCATTTTTTAAAATTAAACTATACTGGTTGATTAATTAGCCATCACTCGATCATGCAAGTTCACAATGACCTTGACCTTGACAATAATCTCTGTACATGGCTCTGAATGGAGTTTGAATCAAAGTTAGCACTGAAGAAAAGTTGGTTTTGGCCTATAATTCATACTGTAAAGATTTCAATAATTTCTTTTTACATGGTATTTGACTTGCCATATACAACCTCCTCTTAAATATGGTATTATATATAGGCAACCTGAACTAAGATTTAAATAGCAATTTATTTTTATATTAAAAATAGCATGTGCCAATAGTGGGTTAATGTCTTTAGTTTCCATTAACATTGTTAATTTTTTATGTATGAAATTCTGAAAACTCAAATTTGTAAAGAAGTTGATTTTTATTGTCATTTTGACATATTTATAGGGTGCTAAGTTATATTTTAGACAAATATGTAGTTTTATGCAAAATGTAAAGTAAATTTGAAGAAAAACTTTACCAAAAACATAATTAAATTTGTTGTCACTATTGTGCCTTCTGTTCTTATTTGTACATAACAATAAGGTTGTTAAACATATACTTAGATCTCCAGATCATTTTTTTTTTTCTTAATAATCACTTAGTTAGCTCTCATGAAAAGCATTTTGAGTTTATACTAGATTCAGAACCAATTTTTTCAGATTTGATTATCTGCCTTGGATTAAGTTGATAATTTATTTTATTGTTAAAGCTGTATTACCTAATGTTACTAGCTAAATAAAATGCTGGATTACAGATTGTAGGAATACATCTAATGTACATATTGTATTCATCCGGATTAGAAAATAAAGCAAGAAAATAGATGTTCGGGTAATTTTGTCACTTAAAAATAGTTTTTTTCAGTAATTAATCAAAAATAAATGTGTTAAAGCTGCATGATTATTCCTTATTTCACAACTATTAAAACCTGCAACTAGAGTAGGCTATAAATAAAATATAGTCAGGAATATTGGTGGCTGCCAATAGTTTTGATGGTTCATTATGAAAATCAGCATGGCCGATGGATTTGAAATTCTCACACCTGGTAACTTGAAGACACCCACACCCAGCATACAGGATTTCCTCCCAACACTAATGTTCAGGACATTAAGTCATTACTTCATACAGGTACAGTCATGTTTGTGTTTCCTTCCTCAGACATTGTATTTTTTTTAATACTGATATTTCTTTGATGTGCCTGTTAAGGTCTTCATAATCTAGGGGACAATCAAGTGCATGTGTTTTAATGGAATTCTTTAAAGGGGTAGAGATACTCTGACTATCTGTGTTGTCTTTACATATATACCTGAGTACACACACCCAACTGAAAGAATATATCTTCAGGAGTTTTATTTTAAAACATTTTGTTGTTTAATATGACATATGACATTTGTACAAAACTATATGCAATATATATGCTTTTTGAGGTGTACATTATATTAGGTTGCACTATAGAAACAACAGTTTCAGTGAGGTTGTCAGTTTATGTCAGAATACACCAGATCCTGGTTGTCATAAAGACACATAGCTGGACACTTTTTGAAAAACGTATGTTATCAGTATAGGTAGTACTAAACCAAATAACTTCCGGCTGGGTCAAAGTTCGAGGTGCACCCACCTTTTCATAGAGAAGTGAACACCACAAGTCCCGTGTTTGGTTATAAATGTGAGTGTGTTGGTTGTAAAAAATAATAGTTTCATCTGGGTAAAAAAAAATTTGCAATTTTATTTCATCTAGTACCAATGTGTCAAGTAGCCTTGTGCTTGAAACATGTATGGGGTACCTGTAAAAAAAAGTACTCGAATTTTGTGCGAAATTAGGGTAGTCATAGACGCTACCCGTTATCTCAGAAACGAGCAGCTTGACCCCCATTTTTTTTCTGATTCACTTTAAGTGTAAGGGGTGGTAGTATTTATATCCGTGACGTTTATGTCGGTTGATACGTTGCAGGTAGGAGTTTTAGCCACATATGTTACTATTGTCGTCTATGGGATTTGATTTGGTAGTATACACCCTAAAGGTCCCATCGTTGAATGAATGAATGAATTAATGAAAGAATGTTTAATAACACCCCGGCGCTATTGGGTGTCAAACTATGGTAAAGGTCCCATCGTTGAATGAATGAATGAATGAAGGAATGAATGAATGAACGTTTAATAACACCCCGGCGCTACTGGGTGTCAAACTATGGTAAAGGTCCCATCGTTGAATGAATGAATGAATGAATGAACGTTTAATAACACCCCGGCGCTATTGGGTGTCAAACTATGGTAAAGGTCCCATCGTTGAATAAATGAATGAATGAATGAACGTTTTATAACACCCCGGCGCTATTGGGTGTCAAACTATGGTAAAGGTCCCATCGTTGAATGAATGAATGAATGAATGAACGTTTAATAACACCCCGGCGCTATTGGGTGTCAAACTATGGTAAAGGTCCCATCGTTGAATACATCAACAACTAAATCGATTTCATCATGCTTGGCCAATCCGTGGCGCAGGTGGCTCTCCAACTATCCAAACTGAAAAATAGAAAAAGGAAAAACAATGTGTTAACTCTTTGTTTTCTGTTGCAAAGAAAGAAAGGAAAGGGTTTATTTAACAATGCACTCAACACATTTACGGTTATATTGCGTCAGACATATGGTTAAGGACCACACAGATATTGAAGGAGGAAACCCGCTATCGCCACTTCATGGGCTACTATTTTGATTAGCAGCAAGGGTTCTTTTATATGCACCATTCCATAGACAGGATAGAACATACCGCGGGCTTTGATGTACCAGTCGTGGTGCACTGGCTGGAGCGAGAAATAGCCCAATTGGCCCACTGATGGGGATCGATCCCAAACCGACCGCGCATCAAACGAGTGCATTACCACTGGGTACGTCTCGCCCCTTGCACAGAAAGACATCCCATATAGCATTTGCCGCAGATATAGCTATTTGAAACATTTGGGGCGGAATTTAGCTCAGTCGGTTGAATGCTCGCTTGAGTTGCATGCGTCACAGGATCGAATTCATTAAACTGATTGTTTCTCTCGTTCCAACCAGTGAAGCACAACTGGACAAAGTCCGTGGTATATGCTTTCCTGTCTGTGGGAACGCGCATATAAAAGATC
>NC_054710.1:40921400-41001400 GCF_016097555.1 Gigantopelta aegis | reverse complement strand
AAAACAACAAACAATTATACTCTGTACAATTTATACTCACGAACAAAAGCAACAATATATTTTAAAAATATTTGCATAATGGCCATCACTGGAGCAGCCAATCAGATGTCTTTAAATCGATATCCCACATACACAGGGCATCGCGGCGGGATATCAAATATTTTTAACAGTGTCTTTATGCAATGGGTAATTGCAAATGATTGCAATCACTTCAACAAATACCTTATCTAGATGCCAATCTGGACAAACTCCTTTGCTGTTATGGCCAATCACAAGCTCTTTTAATGACCCAACGTTTTCCGCATCCAACTGAAATTATAAAAAAAGAACAAAATGCGTATTCAAGTCAAACATACATTGTTTTTAAAATTGTAATTATTGGTTTCGTTATTAGTACCTAAAAGTGTTTTATTATAATTTTTTATAATATCTTTTTTATTAAACATTTAAAGGTTGTGAATCCATTAGGTGTCTTTCCTAGTATGGTCTATTACCCAAGGGTTTCATAGGAAAGTTAAAAAATAAAAACGAAAAAAAACCCCACACAATAACCCGCCCTTCAAAAACCCCCAAAACAAACAAAACAACAAAACAAAAAAACCCACACAAAACAAAATTAAACAAAATAAACCCCACCAAAAACCACAAGAAAACCTCCCTAGAAACAATATCCAACAAAAAACAAACAAACAACTAAAAAGAAACAGAGTAAAAAAATATAACCCCCCGCCCCCAAAAAACAAAACAAACCCAACCCCCACCCCCCCAAAAAAAAACCCACCCCCTCCCCAAAAACAACAACAACCACCCACCCTTAAAAAAAAAAGAAGAAAAAACAACTAACAACCAACACATAAAAAAGCAAACAAAAACCAACTAAACAAAGAAATCAATCCAAACAAACATAAAAAGTAACTATTTGTTTTAACTACTACTTTTGACGCCAAGCAAAACCGTGCGACCCTAACGTTTTTATAAACAAAATCACAACAACAACAAAAATATAACAATTTCCGACAGATTGACTCTATTTGATATCACCCGCGCAAGGATAGCTTAGTTTAAATTTTATACAATGCTTACCTACCATAAATAATATGCCTCAAAACAAAACAAAAATTAAAAATTAAAAAACGAGCAAAAAAATAAAATAATAAATAAATAAATAAATAAAACAAACAAACAAAAATGAAAGAAAATAAGAGAAAATCTACCTACAATAGTTTTTCTGGCTTATGTAATCGGGACAACACACATTCTCCCATCCCTAGCAATTTCCATGACGTCAGACCGTACGAAATAAAAAAAAGACTCAATCATATGCGGTCATGTGGGATAGAAAAAGTACACCCTCGGTGGTGAACATGTCGAACGTGGGACCCGGTAAGCCTCGTCCATTGTTAAAATATCCACCACGTCGGGTGTACTTTTTCTATCCCACATGACCAAATACAAGTTAAAGTTTGTTTGTTTAACGATACCACTAGAGGACATTGATTTATTAATCATCGGTTGTTGGATGTCAAACATTTGTTCATTTTGTAACAGTTATAGAGAGAAAATACGCTACCCACTAGTCGCCACTTCATAGGCTACTCTTTTTGATTAGTAGCAAGGGATCCTTTTATATATGCACCATTCCACAGACTGGATAGCACATACCACGGCCTTTGCTATACCAGTCGTAGTGCACTGGCTGGAACGAGAAACAGCCTAACGGGCTCACGACGAGGATTGATCCCAGATCGACGGCGCATCAGGCGTGCGCTTTATCACCGGGCTACGTCACGGCCCCACATGACCACATATTATGATCTAGTATATTATTATTCAGCTTGGCCTTTTCTTTGGTGTTATACCTTTAACACATTCATCATGCCGCGTTCAAAGCATCGCGCCTGACGACCCAGCGTGTACACCGCCGACGACGTCTTCTCACCCATCAACACGAGGTACACGTCGGCGTCTGTTCCTGCGAAGGGCACGTCACTGGTGTGAATGATTACTTCATACCTGGAGGTTTTCTCTGACCAAAGACAAAGAAGAAATCGAAAGAAAGAAAATGTTTTATTTAACGACACACTCAACACATTTTATTTACGTTTATATGGCGTCGGACATATGGTTAAGGACCACACAGATACTGAGAGAGGAAACCCGTTGTCGCCACTTCATAGGCTACTCTTTAACAGGGCATTTGTCAATAAGAACGTTGAACGAAGATATAAATAAATAACTATCGTCCACGGACCTGGACAATTCTTACACTCTTAAATGTTTTATTTAACGACGCATTCAACACATTTTATTTACGGTTATATGGCGTCGAAAATATGGTTAAGGACCACACATATACTTTGAGAGACATTTCATTGGCTACTCTTTTCGATTAGCAGCAAGGTTTTTTTTTATATGCACCATCTCACAGACATGGTAGTACATACCACGGCCTTTGATATACCAGTCGTGGTGCACTGGCTGTAACGAGAAATAGCCAAATGGATCCACCGACGGGGATCGATCACAGACAGTTCGGGCAAAGAAGAAAGTATAAACAAAATAAGGCAACCAAAGACAAAACAAATTTCAGACATTTTATTTTGTTTAACGACACCACTAGACATGCGTGTACAGGCTCCCATTTTTGTAGGGGAGCAGACCGAGTTTTGCCCGAATTAAACAAAAGTGCCCGAATCTGGATTACAACGTTTGTTCATATAAACGTTACAGCCAAACAGCTATTAAGGGTGTATACTACCAAATTAAATCCAATAGATAACAATTGTAACATATGCTGCTAAAACTCCTACCTGTAGCGTATCAATCGACATAAACACCACGGACATAAATGCTACCACCCCTTACCTGCTCATTTTCAGAGATAGCGTGTAGCGTCTATGACTACCCTGGTTCCGCACACAATTTGAGTACTATTTGTTTTACAGGTACCCCATACATGTATCAAGCACAAGGTTACTTGACACAGTGGCACAAGACGAAATAAAATTGCATACATTTTTTTGCGCAGATGAAACTGATTTTTTACAACCAACACACTCACATTTATCACCAACCACAGGACTTACGGTGTTAACTTCTCTATCAAAAGTTCGGTGCACCTCGAACTTTGACACAGCCGAAAGTTATTTGGTTTAGTGCTACCTAAAATTCGACTTGATGCCCACGGTTTTACCTGTACGTTTTAGAACAGATTTGGTACAAGTAAAACAATGCCAAATTACCAGGGGAAACTGGCAGGTGGTATAGTAATGAGACGCAAAACACAATATGTCATTTATGTAAAACAGATTTTGGCTACGAGTTTCATGTCCATCTTTATATGTAGAGAAAAAACTATATATACATGTGCGTACACACACACACACACACACACACACACACACACACACATTTATCAAACAAAACGATAAAAAAATGTTTTTACCATTTATATCATACATGTAAAACTATATGCTAATTAAATTGTAAAAATGTATACAAATTGTTATAGAGAGGGTCAGCCCTCAGGGGTAAACAAATGTTAAAAGCACATTGATAATATACCCCTACACAAAATAGTTTATAATTTGATAGTACACATGTATGTATGTATGTATGTATGTATGTATTTTTTATATTTTGAATATCTCTATTGTATGTATGTCGGGTTTTGACTTAAACACACATATATTCAATGACGCACTGGCACAGGGGATATTAAAATCCTTTATTGCCTTCACAAATATGTATGTATGTATGTATGCATGTATGCATGTATGTATGTATATCAATTATTGACCGTCATTGAGGGCAATATCATGTTTTATGGACCGAAACAATTCATATCAATTTCGTCAGTCCATAAAACATGATATTGCCCGAAATGTGATCAATAATTGTTTTATTACATAATGCCATCCATATGACTCAAGGTTTCTAAATTTGAGAGATATTCCATACACAATATGACGATTACTGACCTTGTGTTTGTTGTATTTGCGGAATTAAACTCAGTATGACTAAAGTTGTTATCTTTTTGTTGAAGGACAGCAAAGAGTTTTGTCACAAGTTTGTGCTTGTTTACATTAGAATTAGCAGTTGACGTTGCATTACGTTACCTACTCATTAATTAGATAACATTTGGTCTTATCTTTATTTTCATTGGTCAGGGCAATATCACTTTTGATGGACCGGTGGGGCCGTCTCAGGGCAATATCTCTATTTACGGAAAGTCATGTTACTGGTTTTTGACCAATAAGAATACAGATATATTTTCATTATGTAATATTTTCATATGTATATAGAGGTTATTACCAGAGTGTTTTTCGGTATCGTCAGTATCATATATTAGGAATATAAATTGTATTATGCGAGCCTCTGGTGAGCACAATAGATTATTTTTATTCCTAATATATGATATTGACGAAACCGAAACACACAAGGGTAATAATTTCTTTATCATATAAGCTCGTTTTTGTAAACTGTACACGCAACTTTAATTCTAGTCAGCCATAACTAGACATTCAACTGAATATGTGGCGCGGTGTCTTTTTGAATGGAAATGACGTCAAACTTACATGATATTACATACCATAGCTTTTGGTATACCAGACATGGTGCACTGGCTAGAAAGAAACATATCCAAATGGATCGACCCCACATCGACCGCGCATCATGTGAGCGCTTTACCACTAGGCTACGTCCCGCCCCTAATTGGAAATAGGCACGTTAATACAGCATAATATAATGATCTGAAACACGTTTTACAAAGTAATCGTAGCGCTAAGATCACATTCCGCGGATAACGTAGTTGGGCACTTTAGGTGATCTTAGCGCTAAGATCACTTCGTTAAACGGGGCGGCGTAGGTTGACTACAAGACATTTAACTCTAAATTACAGTTGAATACCTTTTTGTGAAGTGAGGACCGTGTCGAGATTAGCTAACGGTTCAACAAATTGTGAAAACTGGTCAGGGAGGGCGCTACAATCGCCGACCAAGGTGAATTTCTTCAGCGATTCCTTCAGAGTTCCGCTCACTTCAGTTTCAGGATTCATCTCCGTTTATTTCAGACGACGGGTTTCTGATCTAAAAACAAAATATATGGAGATAATATAAATAGATAAATATAACAATGAAAGAAACGAACGAAGAAAAAGTAAAAATAATAATAATAATAATAATAATAATAATAATAATAATAATAACACCCAACAACATTAGATGTACAGACAAATAGGAAGGAATAACTGTTTAATTAATCATCGGCTATTGGATGCCAAAGATCTGATTGAGTATAAGGTGCACATTGACGAAACGACGTTTTTAGAAGCACACATTGCGCATTGTGTGTATCATGTTAACAATATCCAGCAATATCCCACGGACCACCCCCTCCCCCTCTCCCTCCCCTAAAATGTTTTTGTTCTGTCAGTCCTGGTAATTTTAATTTACAAATATCAACTTCAGATTTCAGGTTAGTATTTATATTAATTGGTTAATCGCGAAATGTTATGGTTTGTTTACAAGCTGTTAATTAGGACCCAGATCGTGGCCTATATCATGGATGGTGATTTTCATCTTGAAAACTGTTGCCTGAGGTATTTGTTTTGTTTTGAGGTTTGTTTAAATATTGTGTATAGTTGGTACCTACTTGATGGTGTGTTATTTCAAATCTATGTAGCGGAGATTTATTTTTTTATTTTATTTTTTTTCAATTTAGCGCGCTCAGTTCTGAATTCATGCGGTGTGATACTAATAAAGTCAGTCAGACGTTAAAAGCCCGGTACACTGTATCATTCATCTAGAGTGAAACCCCTCTAAACCGGACACCCTCATACCAAGTAAAATGTCCGGTATTTGAGGTATCTGGTTTAGAGAGGTTACGTTATGTTCGGATTATTAAAAAGATACCGTGAGAAACGTCCAGTTTTGATATAGGGGCGGGAAGTAGCGTAGTGGTAAAGCGCTCGCTTGATACGCGGTCGGTCTGGGATCGATCCCCGTCGGTGGGTCCTTTGGGCTATTTCTCGTTCCAGCCAGTGCACTACGACTGGTATATCAAAGGACGTGGTATGTACTACCCTGTCTGTGGGATGGTGCCTATAAAAGATCCCTTGCTGCTAATCGAAAAGAATAGTCCATGAAGTGGCGACAGCGGGTTTCCTCTCTGAATGTCTGTGTGGTCCGTACCTATATGTCTGACGCCATATATCAGTAAATAAACTGTGTTGAGTGCGACGTTAAATAAAACATTTCTTTCTTTCTTTCTTTCTTTCCAATTTTGATGGAAATTCTGGTTTACAGAGTGTCCGGTTTTGAGAGGTTTCACCTTAGTTATTTCTATTGAAATATTAATGTATTGTAGTAAGAGTATTTATTCGTGTATTGGTCGTAGTATTATGATCTACCCATAGCCAGGGGCGTTGGAAGGAATTTGGCATTGAGGAGGCGGGAAGGGTGGGTGTGGGAGAGGGGTAACCCTAACCCTCTTGCTGTAGTGGATGCGCGAGTGTCTCACGCTAAGAATGTTTCAATATACCTATGTGTATGGACGAGTCAATGACGACCAGTTTTCAAAATTAAGACTTTTTTTAAAAACATAATTTCTTGCCGCAAATATTGGGGGCTGTAACTACTTGCCCTGCCGGCCCAGCTTCGAATCGAAGCCCCTGATATCGATGTTTGTTTAGGACGCGGAGTGACAGAAAGGAATTCTCAACCCGCTTCTAAACACTATGCAAAGTGATCCAGTCCGATAAAGTGCTGGTGGGTTCGAGGAAATGAATTTGTGGGGTTTTTATTTTTTCGATAGAGAGAGATGGGGGGGGGGGGGGGGGGGGGGGGAGCGAGGGAGGGACAGGGAAAGTTACCCATAAAACATAACTACCAAGATGTTATAAAAACAACACACACACACACACACACGCACAGAGAGAGAGAGAGAGAGAGAGAGAGAGAGAGAGAGAGAGGAGAGAGAGAGGGGGGGGGAGGGAGCGAGGGAGGGACAGGGAAAGTACCCCATAAAACATAACTACCAAGATGTTATAAAAACAAACACACCACACACACACACACACGCACAGGAGAGAGAGAGAGAGAGAGAGAGAGAGAGAGAGAGAGAGAGAGAGAGAGAGAGAGACGGAGGGATACATATCTATCTATATATATATATATATCCCTCCGTCTCCGTCTCTCTCTCTCTCTCTCTCTCTCTCTCTCTCTCTCTCTCTCTCTCACTTTTTCTCTCTCTCTCCCTCTCTCTCTATATCTCTATCTCTCTCTTACTCGCTCTTTTACTTTCTCTTTCTATCTTTCTTACTCTTTCTATCTTTCTTACACTCTCTCTCTCTCTCTCTCTCTCTCTCTCTCTCTCTCTCTCTCTCTCTCTCTCTCTCTCTCTCTCTCTCTCTCTCTCTCTCTCTCTCTCTCTCTCTCTAAATATATATATATATATATATATATATTTATATATATACATTTATATATACATATATATATATATATATATATATATATATATATATATATATATATATATCGTCTCGGTATGTATTATGACGCGGTATGCATCATCAAAGAAAAGCTATAACGTCAAATGCAGAAATGTTTGTTGACGGAAGTATTTTTGTATTGATAAAAATAATGCAATGTTTTCAATTTGCCAGTTTGCGGTAAGTATAAACAATTATAAATGCCATGTAATTAAAAGTGCTATTGTCCGTAAGACACTTTTTTAACATACATAAACATCCCTCTATCTCCAAATTTTCTCAATTAATTTTACTCACCTGCTGGACGAAACATTGTCGTCTGCTATTATTGAAATAAACACAAGGCAATTAGATCACCTCTACGTCAAGCTATTTTTATGGACGCTCGAATGAGTCCCCTGTCCTTATTGTATATGCACTGCATACAATTATATTGGGTCAGGATTAAACGACGTTCAAGTGCATATTACATCTTAAAATAATATCTATTTCACATGAAATGTGTAGTGGACAATGTTTTGAATAATAGTAATAATCAACAAACAAACAAAAATACTTTAGGGCTGTGTCACGGTACATGCTCTTAAATTTGTTTCGCCTGTGGCGATTTTAATTGTGTTAGAGGGCCGTGTGCAGTTTATTGCCCGTAGCCCAGATGGGCAACTTGTTACGTAATACTTCGCACGATCGGACATTCCAATATGCACTTAGTCCAGCTGCGGAGGTCATGTGGCGAGTAGTTACGTAATACCTCTGCGAGTGCGGTTTTACAACCGTGATTTTGGCGACGATGGCGTCAGTAAGTCTGACGATCAGAGAGAAATAATACCGACTCTAGTAGAGTCAGACTATGAGATGATACGTGAGGTACCGCCTTGTACTCCCAGGCAAAATCCTGATTTATAATAAATAGCTAGTGTTTTAGAGATATCGAGGAGAACGAATTAGGAAGCTTCCTGGGAACGTAGTCCGTTAGGAATTGGTAAATATCATTTCTGCTCTGTGTATAACCTTGATGTGATTGATGTGACTTTAAATATTTTAATACTGTATTATACCAATATTCTTTAGACAGTGTCTTCGGTCATCTGACGAAGTAAATCGTAGACTTTTTGTTCTAACATTATATGAGTATTTGGTAATATAAAGCTTAGCCAGTCATCCTAGAAGACCCTAGGTAAACTGTAGGTTATTGTCTTTATTGTGATAGGTACCAGCATTAATTTTGTGTTACAGATTACTGAAAGAGTAGTTAAGGGTTAATTAAAAATTAAGCCGTTAGGAATAGAGCTGTAATTCCTTTATTAATTAAGTTCCCCAAGAAGCGTTCCTAAATTATCACACGTTACTGAACGAGTAGTAAGGGTTAATTAAAAATTAACCAGTTAGGAATGGTGTTGTAATTCCTTTATTAATTAACTTCTCCTGTAAGCGTTTCTCAATTATCACACGTGTGGGTGTGGTGTAACGGTGAAGTGATTCGCATATTGTGTAACTAGACACCTAGAGATTAACTAATTAAGTGATCAGTTCTGGGTTGTTATTATTGCTGTTATTAATTTACTACTACGGCTGTACATTTCTCAGCGTAGATTCCAAAGTGTATTGTGTTTTTGTTGTGTTTCTAGAGAACTACGTGCTATATTAATATAGACTTTATATAAGATCGTATCTCTGATCATACCTAGACGAGCCATACTAGGGTTTAACAGCCTGTTACAGAATGATCTAATAGATATACAGTTAGGAGAGATATTTTGATAATCGTGTTTTATTCAGTTACGGGAATTATAGAATCCCCGTGACAGGCTGTCAAATTTACCCCACCCTATCAATGTACAAATATTGACTATGTTTGCACTGGGCTATATGGTTTACATGTGACAATCTGGTTAAAATGTATTTTAGTTGTGTTATTTTTGACGTGTATTATTAATATGGATTTTATGGACCACCACACATCGTTTCCAGTTGTTTCCAGGTGGGTTTTTTTAACATTGGTCATTCACAAGTTATGTGGATCTCCCGCGTCAAAATACATACCGCATCAAAGAGGTTAGAATATTACAGTATGCACATGTAAGCTAAAACTAAAACAAAAAATCTCACTATATATTGAATTTAATGTTTATAGTTTAATTATATATATACATTAGGTTACGTCTCTGTAAATAATAACAAGACAAACACCGTTATTTTTACACTACGCGAGATCGTTGCTTATCTGCGTCAAAATCCATACCGCGAGGATATATATATATATATATATATATATATATATATATATATATATATATATATATATATATATATATGTATGTATATATGTATGATAATTTAGGAACCAGTGTCGTAAACATCGTCTGTCATGGACACGAGTGTAATATTCTGTTTATTACCGTAGAACTGTCTTGCTAAATGAACATTCCAGTCATTGTTTACAAACTAACGTTTCCTTAACGGCGGAGTAATGTTTGTTCATTGATGTCTTCAAAACCAAATCACATCCCGTTCTAAAGTGACGTCATATTTATACGCCCATTAGCACAGAGTACACATGTATCAACAGCTGTAAATTGTAAAACATGTTTATACTAAAAAGCAAACAAATACACAAAAATGTTGAACCCGAAATTTATGATTAACATATTGTACCTTTTACTAAATATGGATTCCAAGTGAAATTACGGTAAGATATGCTATAATATATATATTACGTACGAAGCCAAAACAAGTGTGCGAAAAGTGACTGTCGTCGACCTTAGTATTGATTTCTAACAGTCATGAACGTTATATTCATAATTAAGTGTTTGGTGTGTCACAACTACATCATAATTATAAAATATGTTTATACTAAAAAGAAAACAGATACACACAAATTTTGCACCTGAATGTGTTTGAAAAACATTTTGTGATTAAAATATTGTACCTTTTACTAAATATGGATTTCAAGTAAAATTACGATATGCTATATATATTATGTACGAAGCCAAATCAAGAGTGCGAAAAGTGACTGTCGTCGACCTTAGTATTGATTTCTAACAGTCATGAAGTGTTTGGTGTGTCACAACTACATCATAATGTAATACAAGTTATCATTAATAATCAATTAATGTTTTATTAAATTAATTAAAAACACGTATTTGTCATTACGGCATGTCGTAAACAGCTCGAGATCAGCTTACACTCGTAGTAAAAATGTATGAATGCCGATAATGCCAGGAGGACATACGATTTAGTTATGACATACGAGGCAAATCGTACGATAAATATAAACCCCGTTATGCTGTACCGTGTAGGTAATAAATAAATAAATAAATATATATAGAGGGTAATAAACGAGTTACCAGTTATTATCAAATTTATGTCCCGAGTGAAATAATTTTTAGTTGTCACGAGCTTTATGTTTATCGTTAGATCAATGCAGAATATTTCTCACTGAGAAAATATGGAAAATATTTTCCCTGTTATGAGTGCCCGCTGCGGTAATAAATATATAAAAGACACTATGGCACTATGACACTGTGACACTATGACACGCTCGTGATGACACGCTGCAGTCATAAAATATTCCCGCTGGGATGTATGTTTATTTATAGTACATTATTTATTAGCCATAAAACCTAACTGCCTAGATACCTAGACGCACGGAGAGAGAAGAGAGAGAGAGAGAGAGAGAGAGAGAGAGAGAGAGAGAGAGAGAGAGAGAGAGAGAGAGAGAGAGAGGGGGGGGGGCGGAGGGAGGGAAATAGAGAGAGAAAGTAAACTAATATATCTCTGCTGATTAGTAACACAACACAACTAACTAGACAATAAAGCATAACACTACTTACTTCTTTATCTAGCACCGGTTCGCCGATTCCTTTTTCTTGTTGACTCGGTGACTTACTTTCCATAAACAAAAGCGAAGGTCGCCATATCCGTTTACTCCATTTTATCTATTGACTACAGGCTGTTTAAGACCGGTTTAAGATACGCTACTAGTTATGTCTTTTTCCTGGTAACGAATTGAAGGTTAGGTTTTCAATGTATCGATCGCTCTTGACGAAGCACGCCATCCAGGTACGATGAAAGCATGTGGTTATCGGGGTGCTGACTGGCTACGCTGGACGGGGTGACGTGCTCGAGAGTCTAACGAGGTCAGGTGGTCAGGCCTGGGTGTAGGTGGGGTGGGTGTCCCGGTAATACCTCCCAGTTACTACTCACATACTGCTGCGCGGTGCATGCGTCACGGTTTATTGTGGTCGATGTGTTATAAATGGGTCAAAAGAACGGAGCGAATAAACCATGGCGCGAACAGTAGGCTTCTGAGTGGGCGATGACACGCTACACTCATAAAATATGGCCTCTGCAGTGTAAATTCATTGTAGCTGAAATATTGGGTCCTGGGTGTTTGTTCACTTCAAACTCGAGTCACCTCCAGCCCCATAATCAATCATCGGCTTTACGTACGTGGTATGTGCTTTCCCAATCTAATTAAAATTAGATCCACTATTACATGTGGATCTAACACCAGCCAGTTGGAGCTCATGTCCACCAATCAAAACCTTACTTGCAGAATCCTGTCTCAAATACAAGTACACATAATTATATACATTATATATATATATATATATATATATATATATATATATATATATATTTAATGGAACTCCCCTCTCTCTCTCTCTCTCTCTCTCTCTCTCTCTCTCTCTCTCTCTCTCTTCTCTTCTCTTCTCTTCTCTTCTCTCCTCTCTTCTCTTCTCCTCTCTCTCTCTCTCTCTCTCTCTCTCTCTCTCTCTCTCTCTCTCTCTCTCTCTCTCTCTCTCTCTTTCTCTCTCTCTCTCTCAGCACGCTGTCCTGGGCAACCACCGAGATCGGTGCAGCAAGGGTAATAGTTTGCTTTGAGAGAACAGCCTCGGTGGTGTCGTGGTTAAGCCATCGGACATAAGGCTGGTAAATTCGAGTTCGCAGCCCGGGACCGGCTCCCACCCAGAGTTTTAACTACTCAGTGGGTAGGTGTAAGATCATTACAACGACGTATCTCACACTAACAACTAAACACTAACCCACTGTCCCGGAAACACAGCACAGGCAGCTGAGGTGTGTGTGTGTGTGCCCAGGACGGCGTACTTGAATCGTAATTGGATATAAGCACAAAAACCAGTACTTAAACTGAACTACGAAAATGTTTTTTGCTGATACAATAATGAGTCTATTTTTGTACACTATTTTGTAGGGGTGTAACGAATACACATGGTGGCGAATACGATACCTATCACGAATATGAGGTGACGAATACGAATATTTATTCATGTCCATGAATACAAAAGTGAAAAGGATTTCCAGAAAAGGAAGAACAGTATTTTTTACAAATAAAAACGGATTAATCATGGGTGTTATCTTGTGAATCTCGTCCTT
The DNA here is from genome assembly GCF_016097555.1 of Gigantopelta aegis. NCBI lineage: Eukaryota > Metazoa > Mollusca > Gastropoda > Neomphalida > Peltospiridae > Gigantopelta > Gigantopelta aegis. The sequence continues at coordinate 40,988,508 of NC_054710.1, read as the reverse complement.
TTTAAGGAACACTAACATGTCCCCATTTTCACAAGAATGTGCAGCAATTTAAGGCCGGGTTTTTTTTTTAATGTATTAATCAATTTAAAACCATACGTGCCTTGTTAGAGTTCTAGTTAAGAATTATTTAAATATAAAAAAGTTTGTTTTATTTAACGACGCCACTAGAGCACATTAATTTTTTATCTTATCATCGGCTATTGGACGTCAAACATATGGTCATCCTGACACTTTTGTTTTTTTAGAGGAAACCCGCTGTCGCCACATAGGCTACTCTTTTACGACAGGCAGCAAAGGATCTTTTATCTGCGCTTCCCACAGGCAGGATAGCACAAACCATGGCCTTTGTTGAACCAGTTATGGATCACTGGTCGGTGCAAGTGGTTTACACCTACCCATTGAGCCTTGCGGAGCACTCACTTAGGGTTTGGAGTCGGTATCTGGATTAAAAATCCCATGCCTCGACTGGGATACGAACCCAGTACCTACCAGCCTGTAGACCGATACCCCAACCACGACACCACCGAGGCCGGTATATATACAAATATACATTGTCGTAACATTTGGAGAATTGATTTAATTATTGAATGGTGAGTCCGATAATTACCAAATGTTGCAGGATTGTTCACAATTCACTCTAGTCCATTGTGAGTAAGTGATAGGACACACCACCAAGGTCAAGGTCATCTGGAGTCAATACCGGGTGTGGCCTCCGCGTGTGTTGACAACTGCCTGGCACCGCCTGCCCATTGAAGCAACCAGAGTACGGATGACGTCCCGGGGGATGGTGGCCCACTCGGCCTGCAAGGCTGCTGCCAGCTCGGGCAGGGTCTGGGGCTGTGGTTGTCGCTGTCGGAGGCGTCGGTCCAACTCGTCCCATAGATGCTCAATTGGGTTCAAATCCGGTGATATCGATGGCCAAGGAAGGACATTAATGTTGTTGTTCTGTAGGAAAGCCGTTGTGAGACGTGCTGTGTGAGGCCTGGCGTTGTCATGTTGGAACACTGCGTTGGCGTTGGCCATAACTGGAACGATGTGTGGCCGGAGGATCTGGTCAATGTAGCCCTGTGCATTCAGGTTGCCCTGCACGTGGACCAGGTCAGTTCTGCCAGTGTGTGAGATGGCTGCCCACACCATGGCACTACCCCCGCCGAATCTGTCCACTTCCTGCACGCAGTTTGCCGCATAACGTTCACCACGACGCCTATACACGCGACATCTTCCATCATGACGTCGGAGCAGAAATCGGGACTCGTCACTGAACCACACCTGTCTCCATCGCAGTTGAGGCCATTGTCGATGAATCTGGCACCACTGCAGTCGGAGTCGACGGTGTTGTGGTGTTAAGATGACACCTCGAACTGGACGTCTGGCACGAATTCCTACCTCACGTAGGCGGTTCCGTACGGTCTGGTCGGATATCCTGACACTGGTATTGCTGCGGCTGTGGAGGTGGCAGTAGTCAATCGTTCCCGAAGGTGGCGTACCCGGATGTAGCGGTCCTGCCCGGGGGTAGTGACCCGTGGTCGACCGGATCTAGGGAGGTCACGTGTTGATCCATGTTGCTGGTAACGGTCCCACAGTCTGGAGATGGTGCCTGGGGACACATGGAATGCCCTGGCAACGGCCGTTCTGGATTCGCCTGCGTCTAGTCGGCCGATGGCATTGTTTCTCTGCGGTTCACTGAGACGTGGCATGTCCTGGATTGTCAACTGTCGGCCAGAATGATACAGAGGCCAGGCAAGCGAACACCCTGCACTTTTATACTGTCGGTGTTCATGTTGCACGTGCAGACAACGCACGTGCAGTGGTGACATGGTTTGCACGTGGCTGCGTTTTTGCGAATATTCACATTTTGGAACTTTATTGTACAGTAGCTGCGTTTTATCGAATGTAACCGTGGGAATGTGTTTGGGACATGCAATGACCTTATATTCACAAAGCATGAACCGGTAGGAAACATAAAATCGGGGTTATAACCCATTTGTACCCTTTTGCGTTTCTTTTTTTGAAGAGTATATGTTGCTTCAATCAGCCAATGAAACACTTGCATATTGACGTTGCAATGCACACACACTCAAAATACGCTCACTATCAAAACAATCGAATCGGTATTGCGTTTTGGTTAGTATGACTTACAAACATTAAATTGTACAGTTAGCATTACATATATGTATTCATGTATTCGGTGGCGAATGCAATTACGATACTGATCGCTGTTCAGTGTACCGAATGTTCGAATGTATCGTTACACTCCAATATCCATATATCAATCATTTTATGGCCCACTGCTTTATTCATGTGAGATTGTCATTAGAAGAAGTTTGCTCACTGAGCGCTGACCTAATTAAATTCAATGGTTAAGTAACGTTTTAACGCTGGCTTTTTCACTGTCAACACCATTTTTATTTTAATAAAACGGCGATCGCGAGCCAGTTCGCTCAGAATATGGAACTTTAACCATTTTTCTACCCGAAAATAGTTTTGTTATATTTTTGTGATTGATTTTACCACTGTCATTTTTCATGTTTTTAAATCGTTTAAATTTCATTCCTAATGGAAAAGCTTGAGGATTCCCTGTTAAATTCGGAGACTCGAAGGGATTCCCCGTGTCAAGCATTTTGACAGGAGGCGGTTTCATCCCAGTTCGCTAGCCAATTAATGCCTGAGATACTTGCCGAGCTATCAGTGTAAATATTTTTTTGATTGGTGCAGATTATAATCCGTCATTTTTTAATTGAAAAAAGTGAAGTTTACGAACTTTCTTACTCTCAGCGCATGCTCACTCCATATGTCTGCTGTTGCGAACTTAGTAAAAACGTCAAAGTTTGTAAACAAATGTATCAATTTCTCGATTTTATGGGCTCTTATGACTTTGGGATTGATTGTAGATTATGCTAAATGTGTAATATTGTAATTTTTGTCTTATAAACAAACGACACTAAGGTGTTTTTTGTGCGTCTTTTGTCCGGTAAACATCTGACATGCGTGGGCTGTACCATTGTTGCTGATGCAAGGTGTGGATGAGTTGTGTGTTCTGTGCATTTCGTGGGCCTATACCACAAACAGCTAGCTGTCTGAGTAGGGTTTTCCCTTTATTATTTTAGTTTGGATCGACGTTTTGGAAATAACAAAATAAGGGTTTTTTTTCTGTGAATTTAAATAAAATTATTTCAAAATATGAGCAATTTTCCACGGTCATTTTCATAACCATAGCAACCACACACTTCAATTAAAATTACTATGTTGTAGACATATCTTACAATTTAAGGTGGTTGTGTTTTGAAGATTTTGACGAAACGCGATATCTGACATTTTGTGTGAAATTCATGAAACTTAACCCTCCTAAATTGACAAATTTTAATACGTTGTATGAATTCTTTATTTATTGCAAAGGAGTAAAGATATACTATTATACTACAAATTTCGTTAAAAACAAATCCGGTTTTTTTTTTCTTGATTATTTTAGTTTGGGTCGACATACAGTCAAAAAAGGAAAAAAGTTTTGGAAATTTTAAAAAAGAACTATTGTTTCTTTTAATTTAAATTAAATTATTTAAAAAATTAAAAAAATAGGAGCGATTTTTTTTTTTAGAAGTAAAGTTATTGCTGAAAACGTAGGTGCCGATTGCCGTGACGCGAACGATAGTGAAGTGTGTGCAAAAGTCAGGTGAACTATAATTATTTCAGTTTGCATGTCAGTTTGAAAGAAAGAACAAACTATTAGTAAACTGAAATAAACAAAATAAAACATTATGTACAGATTAAAATGCCCCTGTTACACAAAAAAATTAACTAATTAATTTTGTATGATTACACCCCTTCTCTGTAATGGTCTAGTCCGGCTCGGTCACATTCCAATAACTAGTCTATATTTAGACGGATGCGCGTCATAAATGATTTTATAATCTAAAAATAGACCGCCACGCCAGCAAACTTCTTCTAATGCGCCGTCGTTTTAACATAGTTCGTTTGCTATATGTATGTGAAAGGTCATGACTGGTATATCAAAGGCCATGCTATGTGTTATCCTGTCTGTGGGATGGTGTATATAAAAGATTTGTTGCTACTAATGGAAATTGGTTTTATAGCGGGTTTCCTCTCTAAGATAATATATCAAAATTACAAAATGTTTGACATCCAATAGCTGGTGATTAATACATTAATGTGCTCTCTAGTAGTCTCGTTAAGCAAAACAAATTTGTACTTGTACGCATTTGTGGTGTAATTATATACATCGAGCGATTCATAAAAATAATAATAAAGAAATAAACATTAAAAAATAAACATTAAAAAATAAACATTAAAAAATAAATAAAATAAAAATAAAATATCTCACATGTATGTAATCGAACAGCTAGGACAATATGTAAAACGTTATAAGCGAACAGGCTGATTTTTGCCTCAATTAAACGAAAATGACCGAATCTTTTTTTGTTGTTGTTTAAAAGTTCAATCAAGGAAATGTTTTATTTAACGACGCACTCAACACATTTTATTTACAATTATGTGGCGTCGGACATATGGTTAAGGACCACACAGATATTTAGAGAGGTAACCCGCTGTCGCCACTTCATGGGCTACTCTTTTTAGATTAGCAGCTAAGGATCTTTTATATGCACCATCCCACAGACAGAATAGTACATACCACCGCCTTTATTACACCAGTTGTGGAGAGCACTGGGTGGAACGAGAAATATCCCAATGGGTCCACCGACGGAGATCGATCCCAGACCGACCGCGCATCGAGCGGGCGCTTTACCACTGGGCTACGTCCCGCCCCGAAAAGTTCAATCAATCAATTAGTCAACAATTTGTCTCATGCTTACATCCACTGAAGGTTCAGGCACGACTGTCTTGGGCAGATTCTCCGAGATTGCCTGGTGGATGTGATCAAGAACCAAGTTGGTGGGGAAATAAAGCTATGGAATTTACGATTTGAATTAGAAGAGAAATAATTCTTTAATGCATCTTAATAACTAAATTTACAATTAGAATTTTAAAATAAAATAAAATAAACTGTTCGTGTCAGGATTATATAAGTAAATAGAGTGGGCAGCCAAACTAAATTTTTTAAATATATTTGGGCTCCATTCCAGTCCTTAATCCCTAAACTGCCATGATTAATTTCAGCAGCAGTTTGTAGAGAGGTTCTCAGTGTTAGTTGGAACTAAGTTAACAGGTAGATTAGGTTGCGGACTACCAGAGACCTTTCAAGGACAACACATATGAATTAAATACATTTTCCTGCATAAAATATCAGTATATATAAATGTGTTTCTGATCGTCCCAGTATTGTACTAGCTGAAACTTCATGTCGTTTCCCAATGTATATATACATGTATATATATATATATATATATATATATATATATATATATATATATATATATATATATATATTTGTTTGTACGTAAGAAATTGTTGGGAGACCAAATCCAGTTTGGGCTACATACAAATAATAGGACAACAAGAAACACTGAATATACAGACACCTATATTCTAAAGAAGAAACAATATTGAGTATGCAATTTTAGTTGTTAAAATATTTTATTAGTCGGGATATCTTACAATTTGCAACAAACTCGGGACTGTCCCTTTAAAACATAGATTAAATTAAATCAAAATGCATAATTTAAAGGCATACTGTCACAGATTTAAGGACCTTATTTCTTAAAAAATGGATAATAAATAAAAATTACATTAATTGTTGGAAACCAAATCTAGCTATTACATAACCGTAACTGGACCATGATGGAGTGAAATCCATGTCATCTCTCTCGGCAATTTTAGTTTATGGACCATTGCCATAATTCAATTATTTTTTACAAAATGTCATTAATAAATGGAGTATGGTGGTTATGAAGATGGTTGAATAAAGTACATTTAAGGATAAATCAAAGTATATTTGTTCAGGTAATACTTTGTTAGACCATTAAATAGGTCAGTGGTCTGTGACAATATGACTTTAAAATTAAATAAGTGAATACAGATATTAAACATGAGATGACAAATAGCATCATATAAAACATATAAACAACAACACACGTATAAACTACATGCATATATACATACGAGCGCGCAGTTTGTTTTCAATTCTTATTTGCATTACTACCGAACAGCTGTATAATGTTCGAAACGAATCACCACGCATTCTATTTGGATTACAAGAGTTACTAATATTGTGAGTAGAATGATAAAAATACACGGTGACAAGGTTTCAGACCGGAACGAGTTCGACCTGTACCCCTCTATATCAAAAGGCTCTGAAGACTAACCCAAACCCTATCCCTAAAACTACCCTAACCATTGAAGGGAGGGGGGGGGGGGGGGGGTTACGGGTCGAACTCATACTGATAAAAATACACGGTAACAAGGCTTTAGGACAGCTAATTTCGCTGGAGTGCGAAAATGTGTTCTAGCACTAACTAGACGTTTCGCTTTGATCAGGGGCGTACGGGCTCCCATATTTGAAGGGGCGGGGTTGGTGGTGACAGGCTGGGTTTTTTTTGCCCGAATTAAACGAAAATGTCCAAATCTGGGTAACAGTGGAAAACAACATATTATATAGTATTACTGTCAAATAGCTGTATAGGGTTGTAAACGAATCACTACGAATTTTCACATGGATTACAACTAATATTGAAGTAGAATGATGGAAATACATGGTAAAAATTATCAGATTAGCAGACTTTCGTTTTTTAAAAACCCAGGAGTGCGCACAATTGCACTCCTCAAAATGCTCACGAAGGGGGTGGAAATCTCTCTCCTCAAAATGCAGAGGAGGGAAAAATCGCACCTTGTGACGGAACATGCTCTTATCTTTTCGCCTGTGGCGATGTTAATTGTTTTAGAGGGCCGTGTGCAGCTTGGTAACGTAATACCCCCGCGCGATGGTGGTAGTCCTGCGTCCCAATATGCACTTAGACCAGATGGGCACAGTGGTTACGTAATACCTCCGGTAGTTCGGTTTACGACCGGGATATTTCTAGCGAACTGGCGACGGTCTGTCTGGCCATCTACGAAAATATACCGTCTTGGTCGCTGTGGAAATATACACATCATACGATTCGGTCCCGCGCACTGTCTCCGGACCAGTCTGGGATTTTTTATAATAAATAGATAGGATTTTAGATATATCGACGAGAAACATTGGAAGTATCCAGGGGAACGGACGTGGTCCAACTGAACGAAATATATTAGTTCAGACCGGACTTGGTAAATATATATTTCTGCTCTGTTGTATAACCTTGATGTGATTGATGTGACTTTAAATATTTTAATACTGTATTATACCAATATTCTTTAGACAGCGTTTCTCAATTATCACACGTGTGTGTGTTGTATCACGGTGAAGTGATTAGAATATTGTGTAAACTAGACACCTAATGATTAACTAATTAAGTGATTAGCTCTGGGTTGTTATTATATTGTTGTTGTTAATTAACTACTGCGGCAAGTACATTTGTCAGCGTTAGAGTTAATACAGATTCCAAAGTGTATTGTGTTTTGTTGTGTTTTCTAATGAACTAAACGTGCTACTCGTAGAAGATATATTCCTGAATTTTATACAAGAAATCCTAGTATGTTTAAATTTATTCAATTATGTAACAGTGAAAGTGTTCAGTTATTGAGGAAACTAGCTCTGTTTTGCTATAGAACATTTCAACACCGAAATAATATATTATATAATTAATTTAAAGCTTCTCCAGCATAACTCATATATAATATTAATATTATTTGTGTGTGTCTATATCCTAAATTATTTAATTCTGTTGTATTAATTAGCTTATCCTCTTATTAGTATTACATTGTTAGCATTTATATAATGAAATGCATGTATATATACACCTCCTGTTTTATAATATATTTACTTAATGTTATTTTGTATGCTCAAGGGCCAGTTGGCCTAATGCAATAAAGAATATATATATATATATATATTTATATCAGATCTTATCTCTGATTACTCCTAGAGCCGGGCCACTCGGGTAGTAGCCTGCCCGATACAGAGAGATCTAATAGATATACAGTTAGGAGAGATATTTGGATAATCGTGTTTTATTCAGTTACGGGTATATCAGGATCCCCGTGAGAGCACTCCTCAAAATAATAAGAACAAGAAGCAAGAGACCGAGAGGAATTGCACGCATGAACATGATTAAGTTTGAGGAGTAATGATTTCTAAATTAAGGGTTAATGTTTTGTGTTTTTGAAAATAAATATCCTAATTTAACTAATATGATGATTATTCTCAAAGATGGAAGGAAGGGGTGGAACAGTGGAAAACAACATATATTGATATTAGTATTACTGTCAGATAGCTGTATAGGGTGGTAAACGAATCACTACGAATTTTCACATGGATTACAACTAATATTGAACGTAGAATGATGGAAATACATGGTAAACATTATTAGATTAGGAGACTTTCGTTTTTTAAAAACCCAGGAGTGCGCAAAATCGCACTCCTCAAAATGCTCACGAAGGGGGTGGAAATCTTTCTCCTCAAAATGCAGAGGAGGGAAAAATCGCACTCCTCAAAAAAAAAAAATCCTAATTTAACTAATATGATGATTGTTCTCAAAGATGGAAGGAATGGGTCATTGCAGTCTTACACAAGAAAAAGAAGCACCATGAACACAACATTTGTCGATGTTTATGTATTATGTGCATATCATGTTGCATTAAAATTCTAAATCATGATAATCTGTTGACTATTTATGAATAAGGAATTGAAACTGATTTATTTGTGTTTATTCTGTTTTATTTAAACAAGTACAATAATTTTAGTTTTCATCGCAGAATGATATGATTTCTCCATGGACACAAACCTGTGAACTGAATGTAAAAGTGTAACAACCACATGGCACACGGTTATCACATTTATCATGATATCATAATATACATATTATTTAGCTGCAAATTTTCTATTTTAAAAAATAATAATAATGTCATAACAGAGAAAATGTCAACATCTGTTTTCTACCCAAATATATCTTACTACAATTTTTATAAATATATATTTTTACAAACAGAATTAATTTTGATTATCGGTGTACTGTAGTTAATACGCCATTTATTATACTACTAACTCGAATCATAGCAACCCATCAAAACAAAAAAAGACACACAACAAAACCAACCTAATGTAAATTTAATTTTAAAATATACATGCGTTACACTCAGTAAATTCGTATTACGGAGTTGAAATTAGATCGGTATAGGTTTGTTTCATGACCCCGTCAACCGATTACATGTACTAGAAATCTGTCTCTACCAAGGTCAATGTCCTTGGCTTTAAATCACGTGGCAGTATCGTGAAACAGAAAGTAGAACTCTATAGAGTACGTCGCTATGCTATTAGCAAAAACAAACCTGCTTTACTAAATTTGTTTTTTGTTGGTGTACGCGTTTAATGTGATATCAACATGTATAAACATTATACATATCATAGAATTATTGGACAACGCACTTACCGTATTATGTTTTCTGAAGGTGATCAAAACGACGACAATGTAAAATATATTTTGCGATGTTATCTGCATTGTACGAAATTAAACATCTCAAAACCGCACTCAGCACATTTTATTTACGATTATATGGCATCAGACATATGGTTAAGGACCATACAGATATTGAGAGAGGAAACCCGCTGTAGCCACTTCATGGGCTACTCTTTTCGATTAGCAGCAAGGGATCTTTTATATGCACCATCCCACAGACAGGGTAGTACATACCACGGCCTTTGATATACCAGTCGTGTTGCACTGGCTGGAACGAACAATAGCCTAATGGGCCCACCAACGGGGATCGATCCCAGACCGACGGCGCATCGAGCGAGCGCTTTACCACTGGGCTACGTCCCGTCCTCCCCGTACCAAGATGCGCGAGATACCCGATGTTTAGTTGTTAGCAAGCACGGCCTGTCCCAGTTTTCACGTACTGCTCGAGTATTATATATAGCGAGTAGTGCTTGAAGTGCGTGGACGTCGCTTACTGGGAAGTCAGTCTTTGTATATGAAAGAAACAAAATGAAAGAAAGAAAGAAATGTTTTATTTAACGACACGCTCAACACATTGTGACTGTTGATCAATAATATGGTTATTCATGTCAAGTGTGTGTTTGTGTAAAGCACAAAGCAAATGTGGTCTGGTATCGATTCCCCCTTTAGAATATTTCTCGTTTCAGCCAGTGCACAACGACTAGTATCAAATATCGTGGTATGTACTGTCTTATCTGTGAGATGTTGCATATAAACGAGGGGGGCGAGACGTAGCCCAGTGGTAAAGCGCTCGCTTGATGCGCGGTCGGTTTGGGATCGATCCCCGTCGGTGGGCCCATTGGGCTATTTCTCGCTCCAGCCAGTGCACCACGACTGGTACATCAAAGGCCGTGGTATGTGCTATCCTGTCTATGGGATGGTGCACATAAAAGATCCCTTGCTGCCAATCGAAAAGAGTAGCCCATGAAGTGGCGATAGCGGGTTTCCTCCTTCAATACCTGTGGTCCTTAACCATATGTCTGACGCCATATAACCGTAAATAAAATGTGTCGAGTGCGTCGTTAAATAAAACATTTCCTTCCATATAAACGACACCTTGCTACTAATGGAACAAAATGTTGTGGAGCACTGGCTGGAACGAGCATTCCGGTTATAAAACCTTGTTTTAAACATTAAAGGTTAGCCAAAATTATCCCTGTCCTGGACGGAGCAGCCGGCATAAGTCGACACCTGCGCCCATGACAGGCGTGCGCTACAACAACTTGCTATGAATGTACATGTTGAGCCCTATGACCTGAACTGACCTGATCTGACCTGTTAAGGTTATCCTTGTCCCTGTTGTGTATGGCAGTTGCCAGGAAACAGAGGTATATCACAAGGATTACCCTTCCTGTGATTGGTGATAAATGAGAGTGTGTTGGTTGTAAAAAAAAAAGATTTCATCCAGGCAAAAAATGTATGCAATTTTATTTCTAGTACCACTGTGTCAAGTAGCCTTGAAACATGTATTGGGTACCTGTACACAGAACAGACCCCGACAGTCGGGATCACGAGAACAAGTACACTCGGGTCAAAAATAGGGGAAACTTTGCACACGGAAAATCGCAAGAACACTCACCAGCAACAAATAAATTTAAATTTATTTCCTTTAACGACACCACTAGAGCGTATTGATTAATTAATCATCGGCTACTGGATGTCTAACATTTGATGATTCTGATATGTAGTCATCGGAGGAAACCCGCTATATTTTTTTTAATGCAGCAAGGGATCTTTTATATGCACTTTCGCAAAGACAGGAAAGCACATACCACAGCCTTTGACCAGTTGTTGTGCACTGGGCCCGTGCTTATAAAACTTAAATTCTAGACTTTAAGTTTTATAAGCACGGGCCCTGGTTGCAACGAGAAAAACCCCAACTCAGTTGAATGATTCCATCGAGGTGGTTCGATCCTGCGATGCAAGCACGTAAATTCCGCCGCCTGAAAGATATAGGATCATCAAGTTCAACCGGCCTCGGTGGCGTTGTGGTTAAGCCATCGGACTACAGGCTGGTAGGTACAGGGTTCGCAGCCCGGTACTGGCTCCAACCCAGAGCAAGTTCTTAAGGGCTAAATGGGTAGGTGTAAGGCCACTACACCCTCGCCTCTCTCACTAACCACTAACCAACTAACCAACTGACAACTAACCCACTGTCCTGGACAAACAGCCTAGATAGATGAGGTGTGTGCCCAGGACAGCGTGTTTGAACCTTGATTGGATATATGCACGAAAATAAGTTGAAATGAAATGAATAAATCAAGTTCAAATTCTGAATGAAAACTAAAAATGGCATGTCCAATTTTTTCGGTAGATATAGATTGTATTAATGTTTAATATATTTCTTTCCAAGTCTTTAAAGGGACGGGAGCTATAATCCACATCCTTAAATTAAAAAAAATACCCATAAAAACACACCCACAAAAACAAAATCAATACTGAACAACAACGAACAACAAATTTAATTATTTTTAAGCATATTAATTACACTACCTTACCCCAACCACAGAAAAACAACAACATGCATTTAGTAACAATTACCCTTTTCTTAAGAAAAGCATTAATGTAATATGTTAAGTTTGTTTTGTTTGCTGTGCGAAATGGGGGAGGTGGAGTCTACATTCAGTATCCTGACGGCAGCTGTGACACCAAGTCTATCGCCACTGGTCAGTTCTCCACCAACTTCAGAGCTGAAACCTAAGCCTTACTTCGTGCTGCTCAGATCCTGAATGGAAGAGACGACCCATTTTCTCACACAGTCTTCCTCACTGATTGCCGAGCCCTTCTCCAGAGTCTTCAGTCCACATAGATAGACCAGATCCTCCAGGATACCAGAGGGAACTCCAAACACTGGGCTCCATAACAAAACTGGTGTTACAGTGGATCCCCTCCCACTGTGGTGTTATGGGAAATAAAAAAGCTGACAGACTCTCCAAGCTGGGCAGCAAACAGGAGCAAACTGCCCACCAAATGTCATATGGTGAAGTCAAGACCCTTCTAAAAAACCACTTCAAGAATATGTGGAGGCAGCGTCTGCAGATAGGGTCTGAAGGGAATGGCATCTACCAGCTGAACAAGTCACAACAGGTCACCATCTTCAGGCTGAAAATTGCTCACATGGGGCACTGGTCGACAGACACCAGCCCACATTCTCCAATCCTGTCCCACCTTCGACACTCTGCGACAACAAACGTGGCCCACTGCAGTGGACCTATTGTCCGAACCGAATTGTTAACAACTACAAAAAATGACTCTCCTACCTTTAATTGCCGTTAGATTTTCTATGCGCTCTCAGCGAAGTCGATATAGGTGACATAGTTATCATCTGGTATGTGGAAACTGTGTCATTGTAGTGGGTTTTTTCAAGATTTCTGTCTGGACAAACTTTGGAGGAAATCTAACGGCAATTAAATGTAGGAGAGTAATTTTTCTTAGTTGTTAACAATTTGGTTCGGACAATAAGGGAGCAGCTGTTGGGACCGGCGACGTCGCTAAGGCTGACTGCGGACTTCGTCCACAATACCAGACTACCCATCTAACATGGCCGGGATCGCAGAAGAAGAAGAAGTTTTGTTTAACGACACCAGTAGAGCACATTGATTTATTAATTATCGACTATTGGATATCAAATATTGGGTATGTTTGACATAGAATCTAAGAAAGGAAACCAGCTACATTTCTCTATTAATAGCAATGGATCTTTTGCATGCACCATCTCATAGACAGGATAGTACATACCACGGCCTTTGATATACCAGTGGAATGGTCCATATGAAAGATCCCTTGCTGCTAATTGAAAAGAGTAGCCCATGAAGTGGCGAAAACGGGTTTTCTCTCTCAATATCCGTGTGGTCCTTAACCATGTCTGACGCCATATAACCGTAATTGTAAACTGATGGCGAGTGTGTTCTTTACTGTAATTGGTAAATTACATTCTTTTTTCCGGGATCAAATGAAAATAACACCCGGAAAGATAGTGACGTCATTAAAAAGTGACGTCATTAGCAATTGGAACAGGAGAAGTTGACGATTCAGGGTTCTACAGTTAGATTGTAGCCAGGTATGTTGTTCTTCTTCAAGAAATACCAAATATACAGTTAGGTTCGTAGAAAAACGATTTTGTTTACTATGAGCATAACCATATTGAGTTTTTAGATTTGCGGGTGTTATTATCCATTTGATGCCCGCTATTATGCCTTCGGTCAAAAATGACATTTGCGGGATAAAATAGACCATAACCAGAGGCGGATCTAGAGGGAGGCAGGGACCCCCCCCCCTCCCCCCACCCCCTAAATTTTGTGACAGTTTTAATTTTATTACATATTAATTTTCTTTTTTTATGATCCCCTCCAAACCTACCCCAAAGTTCCATTGGCATTCCGCCTCATGTCATTTGCCCCCCCCCCCCCCCCCCACCCCCCAATGGATAACACCCGCAAATCTAAATACTCCATATGGTTATATCCTAAATTAAATGTGTTGGGTGCGTCGTTAAATAAACCATTTCCTTACTTGTTGAAGTCTTGTAACATGATTTAAAAAAAAAAAAAAAATTGGATTGCCGACTGATGCCGATCGTACTGGATCACCGACTGATGCCGATCGTACTGGATCACCGACTGATGCCGATCGTACTGGATCACCGACTGATGACGATGTCGATCGTCGTAACACCGTCGCAAGAGATGTCCTGTCACACTGGATAGGGGACGAATCTGTTACATGTGATTGTGGTACAATCGCAGTTTGACGCAGGAAGGTCAGTTGGCGACTGATCTGTATGATAGCAAGGTCAGGTCAGGTCAGTTCATAGGTTTTAATGTGCACATTCAAAACAAGCGTTTGTAGCGCACGTCCGTCATGGGCGCAGGTGTCAACATACGCCGGCTCCTCCGTCCAGGACAGAAACATGGTACAGGTGTGGTGGGAGAAGGGATCGTCCGTGGTACCATGTACAAGAGAGCACAAACAGCCCGACCAGGGTCTGTAGCGTGCACGTTAATTGTTTTTCACGAATCCACACTTTTGAGTGCCAACGTCCATTATTCATTAACTATTAAATGTGACTGCCAAACTGGTTAAAATAGCAGGAATATTTACAAAACCCAAAACGACGGGATACTTTTGAGCCTAACCTGAACAATTTGACCATAAATTGTCATCAGTGGATGGTGGGCATTAAAGGTAGAGTAAACTCAAACATGAGCCTTATGTGTTGAAAAGATGCATACCCGGACCACCAACATAATACTGACACATTAGCAAATGAAAAACGCGTAATTTTAGAAGTAATAAAAAAAACAAAACAACGTGATTATTCCTGATAACTGGGGACAGCCATTTTCTTTTCTTTTGTTTTCGGTGTGTCCGGAATTGTAGCTTGGGGCGAAGTGACGTCACTTCCGACCAACTCCTGTATGCACATTGTAAAGAAAGGCAGTCATTTACGACAAGGGGCTTCGCTTTTATCAACTTGACTTGCAAAACTACATAAATTACTATAAACTATTTAACTAAATATATACTCTTCAAAAAAAGAAACGCAAAAGGGTACAAATGGGTTATAACTCCGATTTTATGTTTCCTACCGGTTCATGCTTTGTGAATATAAGGTCATTGCATGTCCCAAACACATTCCCACGGTTACATTCGATAAAACGCAGCTACTGTACAATAAAGTTCCAAAATGTGAATATTCGCAAAAACGCAGCCACGTGCAAACCATGTCACCACTGCACGTGCGTTGTCTGCACGTGCAACATGAACACCGACAGTATAAAAGTGCAGGGTGTTCGCTTGCCTGGCCTCTGTATCTGGCCGACAGTTGACAATCCAGGACATGCCACGTCTCAGTGAACCGCAGAGAAACAATGCCATCGGCCGACTAGACGCAGGCGAATCCAGAACGGCCGTTGCCAGGGCATTCCATGTGTCCCCAAGCACCATCTCCAGACTGTGGGACCGTTACCAGCAACATGGATCAACACGTGACCTCCCTAGATCCGGTCGACCACGGGTCACTAACCCCGGGCAGGACCGCTACATCCGGGTACGCCACCTTCGGGAACGATTGACTACTGCCACCTCCACAGCCGCAGCAATACCAGGTTTGCGCAGGATATCCGACCAGACCGTACGGAACCGCCTACGTGAGGTAGGAATTCGTGCCAGACGTCCAGTTCGAGGTGTCATCTTAACACCACAACACCGTCGACTCCAACTGCAGTGGTGCCAGATTCATCGACAATGGCCTCAACTGCGATGGAGACAGGTGTGGTTCAGTGACGAGTCCCGATTTCTGCTCCGACGTCATGATGGAAGATGTCGCGTGTATAGGCGTCGTGGTGAACGTTATGCGGCAAACTGCGTGCAGGAAGTGGACAGATTCGGCGGGGGTAGTGTCATGGGGTGGGCAGCCATCTCACACACTGGCAGAACTGACCTGGTCCACGTGCAGGGCAACCTGAATGCACAGGGCTACATTGACCAGATCCTCCGGCCACACATCGTTCAAGTTATGGCCAACGCCAACGCAGTGTTCCAACATGACAACGCCAGGCCTCACACAGCACGTCTCACAACGGCTTTCCTACAGAACAACAACATTAATGTCCTTCCTTGGCCATCGATATCACCGGATTTGAACCCAATTGAGTATCTATGGGACGAGTTGGACCGACGCCTCCGACAGCGACAACCACAGCCCCAGACCCTGCCCGAGCTGGCAGCAGCCGTGCAGGCCGAGTGGGCCACCATCCCCCGGGACGTCATCCGTACTCTGGTTGCTTCAATGGGCAGGCGGTGCCAGGCAGTTGTCAACACACGCGGAGGCCACACCCGGTATTGACTCCAGATGACCTTGACCTTGGTGGTGTATCCTATCACTTACTCACAATGGACTAGAGTGAATTGTGAACAATCCTGCAACATTTGGTAATTATCGGACTCACCATTCAATAATTAAATCAATTCGCCAAATGTTACGACAATGTGGTTTTGCGTTTCTTCTTTTGAAGAGTATATTTCAGTTTGCATTAATAGAACGAAATGGGGTTATAATATTTTTCTCTCTTAAAAATCAAAATAAAAAATGCATATTATTAGCCCTATTAGTAGGGTACGTTGGAGCAAAAACGACCATGCACGATACCCACGTGATAATTTTCTTTTCTTTGGTACTATGTAATTTGTCAGTTTTGTGATTTTAGATGGAAAAGTCTACTTAATTAAGGGTTTTACAGAATTATTTACAGCAGTAATAAAGCAGGGCGGCCGGTAATGTCCATTATCATTTTAGGGGTGGCCGCGCGGTTATCCCACAATACCCTGTGAGCTTAATAAAACAAGCACGTATTTTTTTTTTTAATTATTATTATTGTTTTTTGTGTCTAGACACCGTAACTGGTGACCGTCCAAAATATACACCTGCCAATCAGGAACCACAGGTACATTTCATTTCAACTTATGTTCGTGTTTATATCCAATTAAGGATCAAGCACGCTGTCCTGGGCACACACTTCAGCTATCTGGGCTGTCTGTCCAGGACAGTGGGTTAGTTGTTAGTTGGTTAGTTAGTTAGTGGTTAATGAGAGCGAAGAGGGTGTAGTGGCCTTACACATACCCATTGAGCCCTTGAAAACTCGCTCTGGGTGGGAGCCGGTACCGGGCCACAGGTACAGGCCACGGAAAGAAAATACCAATTAACTAAGAAAACACTCCGATTATCATTTTACTACGTGGGATAATGTGTGGACAAAAAATCTTACAGTTATTTTGACACTTTGACAATGGTGGTGTATTTTATATTGAAAAATAATATATACTTATTGCTGGCTTACTGGGACTGATATTATTAAAGAACATTGCGATGCATCCGCAATCATCAGGTACGTTTTCTTTCTTCAGTTCTAAGATTAATTCTTGACGTGACACGTTAAGTATTACGTAACCACCGGCTCACTTGGATGGTACAAAATGGCTGTGCCCGTTATATTTAATAGCCGTCACATTTAACCGTTTTGTTAATCAACTATACGATTATACTTGAGCAATAGTGTGCATTATATATCGTTGAATATGCATACTAGTTTAAAAGCCTTGCGCGAGCGTTCCTTAAAGGTAGTACTAAACCAAATAACTTCAGGCTGGGTCAAAGTTCGAGGTGCACCCAACTTTTGAGAACGACGTTAACATAACACGTCCTGTGATATGTGTTTTTTTGTCTATGTGCTCTAGTGGTGTCGTTAAACAAAACAAACTTTAACAAACGATGTGTGGGGGGGGGGGGGGGGGGGTCATTTGTTAACGGGACATGAGTTTGCTGCAATTTTAAAGATGTTATCAACTAACAGAGACGTTTTAACGATTTTAATTACATATCAAATGTATTTGTCTGCATAAAATATTAGTGACTATCTATTAAACGTGTTTCTGATCGTTCTAAAATGTGTACTAGATTAAATTTCATTTTATTTCCCGAAATATATTTTTTTTACGTACCAAATTATTTGAAGACAAAATCCAGTTTTGGCTTCTTACAAATATTAAGACGACCAGAAACACATTGCATATACAGATACTGATATTTTAAACAAGAAAATATATTTAATATGTAAGTTTAATCGTAGAAATAGTTTATTAGTCGGAAACATCTTACAATGCAGCAAACTCAGGAATGTCCCTTTAAATTCCGTTAAAAACGTAACTAAAGAAGACATGAATTTGAAGATTATTCTAAAATGTGTGAGAGAAAGAGAAGATCGCCAATTGGGGGGTGGGGGGTGGTGGGTGGGGGGGGGGGGACCTCACATTTATGGTGCTTCTTCTATCCATGGTATTCGTTACATTTCTAATTTCTCAGCAATGAACGAAGTATGGCGACACGGATGAACAGTGGCGGACAGCCGTGGTTAGGCCATCGGACATACACTGAAAAATATAGTCCAACTTATGCAACGACATAAAAATGCAACGACTTAACAATAAATATAAAGCTGAACATATTAATTTGTTTAAATATTTTTAAAACAATGATTCAACGTGAAATGGCAAACAGAATTTTAAAAACCATGAGTTACCTAAAAGGTTATTAAAGCTACTGCCTTCTTGAAAACGATCTACTCTAATATCATCTTATAGAGGACAATGAATAAGAACATGTTCTTCAGATTCTACATAATCAAGACAGTTAAAACAGGTTATTTTGTGAATCTCCAAATTTTCATATCTACCCGTTTGTAACCTTTAAGACGCGGTACCACTATAGTCCGGGGGAAGTTTGCTATTTTTACATGCTACCTGGAATTTTGGTGTGCAAAGCATTTTATTGCATTTATGGAGACTATTTATAGTATAGATTTCAAATCCAATTGATGCCACTTTGTAACCTTTGGGCAATTTGAGTTATTAAGCTTCAAAGCGGCGGCCATCTTGGATTTACATATAATGTGTAACTTCACGTTCAGTTTACGGATTTTGATGGAATTTTTTTTAAATAGCAACTTGTTTCACTGACTAAGGTACTGGTTCATGTTTAGTAACTGTAAAATAATTCACCATCATGGATTCTGGAAGCCATATTAAGTAATATTTTGTTTGATGTCAAACGGTGAGCATTTAACAGATGTGGCATGTTTGTTTCCTTTACAGATATAATTTCCAATAGGATGCCATGAGTACCACCCTCTGATGAAGTAATGAGTACACAAGAGGCTGAACATTGTATATTTAATTGCAGTCGAGAAGAAGATGTCAGTACTGTAGGTCCAGCTCGTGTAAAGTCCATAATCGCTGCAAGTCAGATACGTGGAGATGATCTACACAAACGTTTACACGAACAGTTGACAGCAGATACACACTTAACAATACATTGTCACAGATCATGTGTGTCTACATACACATCAATGACACATATTGAACGATTTAAAAAGAAGAAACTTAAAGAAGAAGCAGTAGGTGAACCAGCACAGAAACGTACACGTCGTTCGGAAAAGAAAATATTCTCTTTCATCACAGACTGCTTATTTTGTGTCGAGTGTTGTGCAGAACGTGACCCTAAGCATGCAGATAGATGGAGAAGATACTCAGTTGTGAGGACTGTGGATCGTCCCAACCAGAAAACATTTAAGGATGTCATCCTTTCTGTGTGTGACATCCGAAATGATGAGTGGTCCAACCAAGTGCGCATTAGAATATCTGCGGCAATCGCCGATCTTCATGCAGCAGATGCGCGGTACCACCATGACTGCAAAGCACTATTCATGCACTCAAAGTACATTGATCTTTTAACCACAGCAAATCCTGGTGGGGAAGTGGATGCAGCATTTAAAGGAGTCATCAACAGTATGTTGCTTGATGAACAGCACATATGGAATAGTGTAGAATTGCTAGATATGTATCAGGAGTATGGTGGTAGTAGTCTTTGTCGTAAAACTCTGATTAGTTTAGTTTGTGACCATTTTGGTGATGCATTAATTGTATTGTCATCACCTGGTGTTGCTAGTTTGCTCGTTTTCAGAAAAACATGTGCCATAAATATTGTAGCCGCAAATGATGACAGTAATTACCTTAAGAAAATTGCTACTGATATTGTGAAAGAAACTGCAAAACCAGATAAATCTGTGTACAATGTGAGACTTAACAAAGATAACATTAACACTGGTGTCAGTTCAACTCTACTCCAACTCCTTGAAGAATCAAAAGTTCCCGATTTGCCATCAGCCTTTGTGGCTTCTGTAATAACGAGCCACATTAGCAAGTCACCAACGCAACTTCAACTTGCAATTACAAACTTACTGCAGAGTAAGAAGTTAATCACAGAACTGCATCGTTTTGGCATTGCAACTACATACGATGAGTTCCAACAGTTTACTGCCTCTGCTGCTGCTGATGCTGTTAAAACTGGGAAACAAAAATGCCTAGTGTCTGGAGGGAAGCTTGTGCAAGCTGTTGGTGACAACTTTGATGCCAATATCGCATCTCCTAATGGTATTAAACAAACACACAATATGGCTGTGATCATAACCCAGGAAAATGGATCAGCCAGTGAATACAAAGAAGCAAACAAATTCATAAACAGGTTGCGAAAAGTAGACTTGAAGGACATAAAAGTTCAAGATGTGGACACATGTCATTACCAATGCCAAGTAGTGAAGCTAAACATGCAGTGACAGCTCTTAAAGTGCTGGCCCATCAAGTTGTTTCATTACAAAGGGCTCAGCATATTGACTTCATGTTTTTGAAATCAATAATCAGTGATGATAAGACACCCGAGTACAATGGTTTCAATGTGAAAGAAGTTCGAGAAGCTGGATGGACACTACAACCAGCAACTAAAGTGACATACTTACCCATGCTAGACATGTAGTTCCCCCAGAACATACGCGCATTAAGGATGGTGGTTGTAAAAGTTCTACGTACAGTATTTATGCATGAAGATGTGCAGAGTTTCGAATCGCTGATGTTGATCCTCGAGCAGAGAGCAATTCAAAGTCGTACTACTCGTCTCTGGCTTGATTCCTTGATTAAACCAGTACTGATCATGATGCTGTATGTCCGCGCAGAACGAGAAGGTGAGTGGCCACTTCACTTACTAGCTACTGATCGTATGCTTCCATACTTTGGAGCTGCTGCCCACTGGAACTACTTCCGATATGGCACGATCTATTCCATGAAGATGGCAAAGATGCCTAAAGATCTCCTTAAACATTTCATGGACAAGGAACATGTTATGCGACATACGCCAGGCCTATGGAATGCCATTTGGAGCGACATGATGAATGAAACAACTATGATGAGATATGGCCATGGTCCAGGTGGAGTAATAGGTATTACACTTAACCAGAAAGCCTTGCAGCGCTGGACACTCGGTCTACACATCAGAAGTCAGCTGCAGAAAGACCTGGTGGAACTGGATGAAAACTACAAGTCCAGTCATGTAACATCTCATAAAGAAGAGAGTATATCCAGAATTAAATTGGATAACGAAGACAGAAAGAAGATTCGTGATATGCTCAGTACATGTATCTCGCCACTTATTCCAGAAGAACATCCAGAGGAATTGGTGAACACTGCTACCGGGAAAGTGGCAACCAATGCAGTCAATGTGGATAGAGCTCATGAGATAGGCTGTATGCAGTTACAGACGTTCAAATCAAACTTACCTGATGGATTCTATGCACCGCTAAGTAAGAAAGTGGTAACAATGGAATCAGTAACAAAATCTATCACAGTTGGAGAAGTTGATGTGGTTGATACAGCATTGATTTACTCACGTGTGATAGCGTTGCAACTCTCTCGTGATTCACTCACAATGGACGATGTGCTGAAATATGAATTGGCACCAATTCCGACTGCAATGTTTCTGGATTCAGGTGACATGCGTATTGCAAAGAACAAAGCTGTATTGAAGAATAAAACAAGCATTGAAGTATATGCACGTTTGTATGCTGTACCAGAAGCAGTGATAATAGATGGCTCTGCGATATTATGGATTGTCCATTGGCCTTCAAAAGGAACTGTTTCTGACGTTGTGTCGAATGTTACAGAGTATGTGTTGCGGAAGCTCAAATGCAGTCCAGTGTATTTAGTATTTGATCGATACTATGCATATAGTATAAAGTCCACTACACGAGCTGAACGTGGCAAAGCAGCAGGAAGGGCCCATAAGCTGACCAGACAAACTCCTTTACCATCCAAGTCTGTTGTTCTGACAAACATTCAAAACAAGACACAATTAATTGACATCATATGTACAAATATCACTGAATGTGTCAAATCAAAGGACATGTCAAACATGCTTGTTGTAACTGGCAGTTTAGATGTTCCAACACAAGTGTTGCAGAACATTGACACACAGAGAACTGACTTGAAAACCACTCAGGAAGAAGCTGATATAATCATCGTGCAACAACTTATTCATGCTGTTAATGCATTGTGGGAATAAAAGTGTACGTGTCATATGCGATGACACTGATGTGTTTGTTCTGCTAGTGTATTTCTACTGGAAATTGCATTTGTCAGCCACGATAACGATGGAAGCTACCAGTGGTGAAAGAAAGCTAATAGACATTGGACAAACTGTAGAAAAACACATCGACATTGTACCACATATACTAGCTGCACATGCAATATCTGGGTGCGATACTGTTGCTCAGTGTCATGGTATTGGAAAAGCAACAGTTCTCAAGAAGTTGAAATCAGGAGTTACTTTGAACAAAGTGGGACTGATCAATGCAGATATACAAGAGGTTGTACAAGAAGCTACTTTCCTCATTAGTAGCTGCTATGGGCACCCAAGTAACAATATGACACAGGCGAGAATAACAGCATGGTCATTCAAAACGGCAAAGGCACGTAAATCAGCACCACAGTTATCATCCCTTCCACCGACAACCGAGGCATTTCAGGAAAATCCTAAGCGTGCTCACTTCCAGGCAATACAATGGTACGCAGCACCTCTTCCGGATCCACCATCACTGGATCCAATACATTTTGGATGGACACGTGATGCAAAAGCCAAAACATTGATCCCAGTTGGAATTCCAAATAATGCATCAGCTGCTCCACCAGAAATCCTGCAACTAATAAAGTGTTCTTGTCGATCAGACCAACCATGTGCTACAAATAGATGCAGCTGTTTCGCAGCAAAACTGGCATGCACCATGCTCTGTAACTGTCGAGGGAAGTTTGATGTATACTGCAGTCAACATACTCAGGATACAATATCTTTATCTGATAATGATGAAGAATGCAATGAGGATGAAGATGAGAATGATGCTACTCTGTGAAACAAAACAAAAAAAAAAAAAAAAAAAAAAAAAAAAAAAAAAAAAAAAAAAAAAAAAAAAAAAAAAAAAAAAACAAAAAAAAAAAAAAAAAAAAAAAAAAAAAAAAAAAAAACAAAAAACAAAAAAAAAAAAAAAAAAAAAAAAAACTGAGATCGAGAATTTGTATGTGCGAACTTGAATGTGCCTGATATGTGATGCCAACAGCAGCTTGCCAGAGGTAGTTGGTTAGGAAAACATCCTATAGTAATTGTTGAATATTATCGGATGACTGAATGACTTTGAATGACTTAGGTTGCCGATTGGAAAAAGCCAGTGCATACTCCATACATATTTTACATTGATAATTGTGTATTTGTATTGCCTACATAAAGTTTGAATGGCTCCATAGTATATACATGGTAATACATTAAATAATGAACCAGCTTCTTGTGGTTTTTTAAAATGCGTAATCAGTACCTGTAATGGAAGACTAAGTTAGATATAAAAATAAATCCAATATGGATATGACCAAAATCTAGGATACATAATTACTTTACAGTCATGAAATGTTAACCAGTCTCTTATTCAGTGAAAAACAAGGTATTTAAAAAAAAAGTTTGTTAAATTCCAATAACCGAGCGTTAAGTTACAAATTCTACGTAAATCCAAGATGGCCGTCATTTTGAGGCTCAATAACTCAAATTGTCCAAACGTTACAGAGTGGCATCAACTGGATTTGCAATCAGCACTATAAACAGACTTAAAAAATGCAATAAAATGCTTTGCACACCAAAATTCCAGGTTATTTGAAATTCTTCCAGACTACTACGAAACATTGATAACGCTCATCGATACAACGTATGCATAGACGTAGTAACATACGATTCAGTGTTGCAACCATGTTTAAATGTTTTACAAGTACATGTATTCTTGGTCTGTCAACGGAATATTCCGAATATTTGTCAATCCCAGCATATATGGGTATTCGGGTTTCCATACATAGGAGACTTTGTGGGGTCTACAAAGTTTTACAGTGTATTTTTTTAAGGTCGTGTGTCATGTGCGTTGTTATAATAATAATAATAATAATAATATATATATATATTTAAACATTTAAACATGGTTTCAACACTGAATCGTATGTTACTACGTCTATGCATACGTTGTATCGACGAGCGTTATCAATGTTTCGTAGTGGTACCGCGTCTTAAAGGTTACAAACGGGTAGATATGAAAATTTGGAGATTCACAAAATAACCTGTTTTAACTGTCTTGATTATGTAGAATCTGAAGAACATGTTCTTATTCATTGTCCTCTATATGATGATATTAGAGTAGATCGTTTTCAAGAAGGCAGTAGCTTTAATAACCTTTTAGGTAACTCATGGTTTTTAAAATTCTGTTTGCCATTTCACGTTGAATCATTGTTTTAAAAATATTTAAACAAATTAATATGTTCAGCTTTATATTTATTGTTAAGTCGTTGCATTTTTATGTCGTTGCATAAGTTGGACTATATTTTTCAGTGTATGATTAAATGAGTTTCATTGTTTGTAGGTGAAATGTATATAAATATATATATAATACACATACCGTTAAAGCCGCATAACGTAAACTCATTAGAATAAGCATGCTGGCCCCGAAGCCTTACATACATTTAACAAACTATTTCAAAATACATTTAAACGAATATCAGGATTTATACATCAAGCTAGCAGATCTTCCTTTTCAATAGAAAACAAAGACCATACATCACAAGCTCTTGTGAAGAAAGTCTCTTCGTACATGTTCGTCGTCCGTGCATGTGCGACTATTTACATAACCAACTCAAAAATAATTTTTTAGAAAGAGACAGAAGCCACACACCCCCACGCCCCCGTTATCTTCATAATTTTAACAACTACACGAATAATGAATACTAAGCCTCTACTCTAACTCTATGCAATTAGCTTTTAAATTAATTAATTATTTTCCATATTATTATTATTATTATTATTATTATTATCATCATCATTATTATATTTTAAAATAAAGTATATTAACCACAGAAACAAATTTGGTAGTGTCAGAGTTGGGGCCCTGATATCAGTATATAATATTGTATAACAAATATATAAAGTTATTGGTCATTAACATTCTGTGCTATTTTCTCGCCACTTCACCATAGCAGTATTAGGCATATCTGAATATGATAATGTACAATAATAAAGTTTAGAACCTTTCATATCAGCGCAGAGTTTTCGTTCAATCGGAGATTTGTCTAAAGGAATATTAGATTCTGTCTTATTAATGTTTAATTTCTTAAGGTATGTCTTAAGGGAATTAATTACACCATAATGTTCTAAAAACAATATGTTCATACCATAGATATATAGAGACTACTAAACGAGTTCCCGTGTGAGACCGTTTATATTACGAGTGTATTTTTAGTCCTACGATTAAAAGCACACGAGTTGTAATATAAACGGTCTCACACGGGAACGACTATAGTTTTTATTTATTGCACCGTACATCAATGAATAAAAATCGCACAGAATGATTTTCAAAATAACTAAACAAGACATGAAAATGCACGGATTACAGACCAAGAAAATGACGTCGTTTACCAAATGACGTCATGTTGTGGCTACTTTATTTAGCTATTTATCAATGAAACTTTGCATTCCTACGCCACATATCTATTAATGACGTTTACATCAACAACAGTATAAACTTATTTAAGGCTAAACTAAATTATTAAAATACATATTTTGTTAAATTATGCTTCTAATATTAATTATACGAATTGACAGGAAGTGTTTTACCGATTTTTAAAAATACGAATCGAAAGTACCACGTGCGCACTTTCCGCAAAACATCCGTGCAGAGGTGTACTGTGTGACACCGTTGCTCACGTGATTGGAAGTCATGACCTCTCAAAAGATGTATTCCACAATGTGAAGAAACGATAAATATCACATGGGTATCTCTTCCACTGCGGTGTAATCAAATTAAGTTATTTTAATGCAAACAAATTCACCATAATATTCATTAACAAGATCGTAGATATGAGAAATGCATTTTTTCTTAAAACCAGTTTTTTTGTGTATTTTTCACAAAGGTTTTATTATAATTTTTATTTTATGACAGTTATAGAAAATTGGTTCTTATAAAGTCTTGAAAACGTTATTTTAATAACTTTCGAAAATTCACCAAAAGCCCCGACACAGTCCTTCCAGAATAGATCATTAATATATGGGAAATCATTACCAAAGACAGCAATGTTACTAAGTTGTGGAAAGCATGCAAATGAGAGTGGTTTCCATTTTGGATCTTTAATTTCCAGTTTTCGTAACCAAGTAATTTTTAAAGCATTTTTTATTATTACTCAAATAAAATTACTGTAAACCGTATTAATATTGCGACGTGTTTTTTTCGCGAATGTATACCTTAGCGCATGTTCGCGACGTGTAAATTTCGCGAACGACAGTTGACAGGTCCAAAAAAAAGTGGATAAAGACAGCTCACTGTAATTGTTATAAAGTTACTGTCTGTAAATCAATATTCTGTTATCCTACATAAAGCAATTGTGCCTGATACAGTGTCTATAGAGGAATTGGTCACTGGCGAAGTCAGAGGCTAAATCCGAAGTGGGCGTGCCTGAACCTCTGTGGATAGGGGCACGTTAAACAGAGTTTCCTTCCTTCCTATAGAGGGGATTAGGCCCTACCCACCTCACCTGTATTAGAATCGCAACTCACAGCTTCAGTTGTTAACTGTTAACACCCTTTGGTAGATAAAACAATAAACGATTAGTCGCCATCGATTGAAGTTACATAAAACAATTAACGATTAGTCGCCATCGATTGAAGTTACATAAAACAATTAACGATTAGTCGCCATCGATTGAAGTTACATAAAACAATTAACGATTAGTCGCCATCAAGTAGGCTGTGCCTGTTGAGTGAATCTTTTTGTGAATTATTTTGTTTGTGTTTTCCTTTATGGTTTACTAGAAAATCGAGACATCACTTTAAGCACACTTCAAACTGGAAAATAGTGCGTGCGTATTAATTTCGCGACATAAGGTTAAACGCGAACGACGCGAAATTTATACGCACGCATTTTTTTCACGGTCTAAAGTAGTTATTGGAATATTTAATGGAATGGTAAAAGCCTTCATCCTGCACTAGAACCTCATGAATCGCACTAATGAACAGACGGTGCATCCAGGCTAGAAGCAACTGTTGATCCACATAGACCTGAAAAACATAAATCACATAAGACAGTAGATGAATATTACATCTAAGCACACGCAACCGCACTGCACCGTACGGTACCGCATCGCATCGCACCTTCTTGCACCACACGGCATATTTCATTTCATTTTCAACGATATATAATGCACATTATTGCCTAATATCAACACGTATAATGTCATATTTAATTAATAAAATGGTTAAATGTGACCGCTATTAAACATAACGGGCGCAACCATTTTGTACTATCCCAGTGAATACGCCCTCCGGTGAGCCGGTGGTTACCTAACACGTAACGTGTCACGACAGTAATTAGTCTTAGAACTCAAGAAACAAGCGTACCTATTTTTTCGCGGATGCATCGCAATGTTCTTTAATAATATCCATCCCCTTAAGCCAGCAATAAGTATATATTATTTTTCAATAGAAAATAAACCACCATTGTCAAAGTGGCTACACAACAAGTCGAAATAATTGCACCACGTTTAGCCCATGCATTAACCTGCGTACTGAAATGATACACGGAGTGTTTTCTTAGTTAATTGGTCTATTTTGTGAGTTGCCTCTACCAGTGATCAAATTCCCAGTCTGGAGCTCGACGCGGTACGATGTGTTTGTTTCGCTTGTGCACATTGCACGTGCTTTTGTGTGCTCGACGTGGGGGTCCTGCATGTTGTTGTTTTCGTCAAAGAAATAGAGTTTTCTACTGGGATGTATGCGGCCATAGGAACTGATTGAACGCTGGAACGCTTCTCGGTTCGACAGCCTGCACCACCAGGTTGGATTTTTTTTTAGCGAGATTCCTTACCTCCACGTTATTTCTCCGGCTGACTATGTCGACGTGTTTCTCCGTGACTCGTATGACGGCCATTCTGCAGAACGCCACAGTTGTTCGCGTTTAGTCTCTACATGTCCGAGCCTGTCCAAGTAGCACTGGAAGATTGACCGCCCCACTCTAAGAAGAAATAGGAAACGGGGTCGGCCCCTACTAATCTTTTCTAGACTTCACTTTGTTTTATATTGATACCATCTCGTATCTCCGGAGTCGGGCCCGTCCGCACCACTATACCACCCCATGACGACTGGACTATACCCTTGCCTCGTTCAGAAAGGGTCCGGCTTCTCAAGCTCTGTATTTTAGCACAGCACCACACCTTAAATGTATAATGACTGTCAATCTTGGAATTTTCTTGACGGGATGTAACCCATCTCGTCCTTATAGCCTCTATTAGAAAAAAATACTTATCTGTCCTTGATTTGCATAGCGCTAAGCGGCCCCAATCAGCCACTAACTGATTTCCGGCGCGTTCATGCTCCAGTCGCTTGCTACTGAATTGTGGAGTAGTCATCGACTTGTTCTTTTATCTTTTAACGTTAATAAAGTTTTATATTACTGTTATTATTTGTCACAATGTTTGCAATGTCTTTCTTTTACAGAAACGAAAATGTACAATATGTTTTATGCTCAAAAGAAATACTTACGAACACGTCTTGAGGAGACCAAGAAAAAGTGGCTCATTGATGATTGACTCGTTAAAACGGCAATCAATATGCATGTGTTTGTCTATATATCATTGTGTACGAACGGAAGTATACATTAATTTGACTAAATAACTAGTTGCAATTTTCTATATCGCTAGCTACATTATTAACTACGACCTATGCAGTAGACTAGTTAATAATGAAACTAATGATACAGAAATTCACTTCCTCGCCTAACAATAAGGTTTCTACTGTCTGACTCGGTAATAAAAACGGTTTCGGGAACAAACATGCATATATTTTTCAGTGGAATAAACACAGGTAACAAATCGTACATCATGACGTATATTAAATTTAATTGAATACTGACGATGCAAATAAATGCATTATTTGTGAAAATACGCAAACTAATCGGAACCCCGAGTCCAGTGTCATTGTCAGACAAAGTGTAACGGACACAATTTCATATGTAATTTAATAGTTACCTACCTTCAATTATTAATATTATGCACAACCATTAAGCATCCCATAGTACCAACTATCAGTATTATAGAGCAGTCAACATAAATACACATCACTCAGTCCAGTGTCATTGTCAGACAATTTGTCATGGACACAGTTTTACACGTATATATACACGATGCACTAATCACCAGCAAACAATAGCTATCTAGTCGAAAAGCACCATGATAACCAACGTTTTGCTCACATAGTTGCCAGGATGGATACCTGAAATGGGCTGTGACGTAGGAACATGCTATTGATTTGAGAAATGTCAATTTTCATAGAACGATGAATATGCATCAGGGCTTGTCCGGCCAGTCAGTCTTCTCACATGGTGTTTCGTAAATAGGTTTTGGCACGCTGTAGTAAAAAGAAAGCCCCCCCCCCCCCCCCCCCCCCCCAATAATACAAATGTGATTAATGTTTGCCACTGTAACGGAACTGTATATCACTTTTCTTTATCAAGGTAGCAGCAACGACGGTTTATATATATATATATACTCTTCAAAAGAAGAAACGCAAAACCACATTGTCGTAACATTTGGAGAATTGATTTAATTATTGAATGGTGAGTCCGATAATTACCAAATGTTGCAGGATTGTTCACAATTCACTCTAGTCCATTGTGAGTAAGTGATAGGACACACCACCAAGGTCAAGGTCATCTGGAGTCAATACCGGGTGTGGCCTCCGCGTGTGTTGACAACTGCCTGGCACCGCCTGCCCATTGAAGCAACCAGAGTACGGATGACGTCCCGGGGGATGGTGGCCCACTCGGCCTGCAAGGCTGCTGCCAGCTCGGGCAGGGTCTGGGGCTGTGGTTGTCGCTGTCGGAGGCGTCGGTCCAACTCGTCCCATAGATGCTCAATTGGGTTCAAATCCGGTGATATCGATGGCCAAGGAAGGACATTAATGTTGTTGTTCTGTAGGAAAGCCGTTGTGAGACGTGCTGTGTGAGGCCTGGCGTTGTCATGTTGGAACACTGCGTTGGCGTTGGCCATAACTGGAACGATGTGTGGCCGGAGGATCTGGTCAATGTAGCCCTGTGCATTCAGGTTGCCCTGCACGTGGACCAGGTCAGTTCTGCCAGTGTGTGAGATGGCTGCCCACACCATGACACTACCCCCGCCGAATCTGTCCACTTCCTGCACGCAGTTTGCCGCATAACGTTCACCACGACGCCTATACACGCGACATCTTCCATCATGACGTCGGAGCAGAAATCGGGACTCGTCACTGAACCACACCTGTCTCCATCGCAGTTAAGGCCATTGTCGATGAATCTGGCACCACTGCAGTCGGAGTCGACGGTGTTGTGGTGTTAAGATGACACCTCGAACTGGACGTCTGGCACGAATTCCTACCTCACGTAGGCGGTTCCGTACGGTCTGGTCGGATACCCTGCGCAAACCTGGTATTGCTGCGGCTGTGGAGGTGGCAGTAGTCAATCGTTCCCGAAGGTGGCGTACCCGGATGTAGCGGTCCTGCCCGGGGGTAGTGACCCGTGGTCGACCGGATCTAGGGAGGTCACGTGTTGATCCATGTTGCTGGTAACGGTCCCACAGTCTGGAGATGGTGCTTGGGGACACATGGAATGCCCTGGCAACGGCCGTTCTGGATTCGCCTGCGTCTAGTCGGCCGATGGCATTGTTTCTCTGCGGTTCACTGAGACGTGGCATGTCCTGGACTGTCAACTGTCGGCCAGATACAGAGGCCAGGCAAGCGAACACCCTGCACTTTTATACTGTCGGTGTTCATGTTGCACGTGCAGACAACGCACGTGCAGTGGTGACATGGTTTGCACGTGGCTGCGTTTTTGCGAATATTCACATTTTGGAACTTTATTGTACAGTAGCTGCGTTTTATCGAATGTAACCGTGGGAATGTGTTTGGGACATGCAATGACCTTATATTCACAAAGCATGAACCGGTAGGAAACATAAAATCGGAGTTATAACCCATTTGTACCCTTTTGCGTTTCTTTTTTTGAAGAGTATATATATATATATATATATGTATATATATATATATATATATATATACACGCACACATATATATATGTGTGTGTGTATGTGTGTGTGTGTGTGTGTGTGTGTGTGTGTGTGTGTGTGTGTGTGTGTGTGTGCATGTGTGTGTGTGTGAGCGCCCCAGGCCCCCTTGCCACCTTCCTACGCCACTGGTATATGTACAGAGAGATAAAACTCTTTTTTTAATGAGTGTGATCGTCTGGGTTATGTTTTTGGTTGAGCGTGTGTACTGGTGTGTCAGGCCCGTACGTAATCGACGAAAACTTCATACAGTTCACATCGTCGGACTATTTTTTTTACACATCCACGGACGGACCTCGGCAGACTATGGGGGGTGCGTACGCACCCGTCGCACCCCCCCCCCCCCCCCCACCCCCGCGTACGGGCCTGTGTGTGGGCTTGTTTTGTAGGCTATTGTTTATTTAGGGGCAGATTTGTTGTTGTTACTGGGGTTTTCTCGGGGGGGGGGGGGAGGTAAAATTGTTGAGGGGTTTTGGGGGTTTTGTTTTGCCTGCCACTTACGCTTATAATCATGTATACAACGATGTCTTTTAACATCAACCTACCTTAAATAATCGGCATGCAAAAGTAACATAAATATGTTTACACCAATATTTTGATAAAAACAAAACTAGTACTGTTACTATAGGTAAACGTTTTTAGGTTAAATTATATATTTAGCTGTTATTACAGCAAAATTTACACTTTATAATGCAATGTAGTCTATCCCATCCTCAAACAAAAATGTTTCGTTGTTTTTGTAAATAATTTAAGTTAAGTTTGACGAAAAAATAAAAGTGTTTTGGAAATTAAAAAAACATACCATTTTTGCGTGTAATTTAGAAAACAAGCGGCTCAGAAATAAATAATTTGTTGTAAATTCCATAGTATCAAAAAATGCGTTCCCTGTGGGACGCACAATAAACATATGTTTCTATTATCTATTACAACTGTGTTACTGTCACACATAATTAATTAAAACTGCAGATGTGTTTGTATGTTTAAATGAAATTATGTTAATTAATGTGAGGCGAGATTGCAAGAAAACGAAAACAATCAAAGGTGCGTGACAGCTCGCTAGATTCATCTCCTATATTTAACACATGGTCAATTATAACAAAACGCAATTTCATCAACTTAATTTTTACCTGTATTATTCTTTATTTTTAAAGCATAGGTGGGGACATTTATGATGTCAGGGACTGGCATGCATAAATCTTAGCTGAAGATTCACAAACAACTGTGGTCATCGGCCATTCAAGCTGTAACCGGAACGCGCCGGAAGTGGTTAGTGCTTAGGGGACTTAACTCTGCCTATTTTGTCTCGCGAATTTCTAATAGAGGCTATAAGCTGTGCACACAAACGGCCTTAACGAGGTTGCAGGTGCTCCCTTGCACCTGCCAGTGCAGGCGGCCCCCCCCCCTCCCCACCCCACCTTTCCTTTCCGAGGCCGGCTCTTTTGCCCACGATAGACGTCCGCTACAACAGCTTGTTCTGAATGTGCACGTAAAGCCCTATGACCTGATCTGACCTGTTATCTATGTACCTGTGATTCCTGATTGGCAGATGTATATTTGATAGGTATCCAGACGAGCCAATTAATTACCGCTGGCTAGACACAAATATATATGCCGGTAATAACATGTCGTACCTAAAATGGTAATGGACATGGTTTATTACTGTAAGTAGTTCTGTAAAACTATTGATTAAGTAGATGCTTTTTCTCTGTTTCTTTTATTCTTTCTTTCTTTCTTTCAATAATATTTATTTCTGTTCATATTTAGATTGCAAAATACAGTACTGTCGTAACATGTATGTATTTTGGAGAAGGCCTAGTAAGTTATGTAACGTGTGCCTAATCCATTTGTTCTTTTGAAAGTCAAATACATTTTCTCTTCTATTACCAAATGAATAATTATGGTGCAACGCATGGGACATCGAGTTTTATTGCTTTTTTAAATGATATTATGTTTTGACAATTTCGAATTTCAGCTCATATGGTGAAATTAGTTCTAGAAAGGTGTAAAGAAATATCATTTCAAATTCGCTGCATGTAAGGGACTCTTTGTTCAACTGTTTGTGGTTAGGGAACGTAACTCTGCCTATTTTTCTCGCGAATTTCTAACAGAGGTTATACCAGTCGTTGTTCACTGGCTGGAACGAGAAATAGCCCAATGGACCCACCGACGGGGATCCGATCCCTGTTCGACCGTGCATCAAGTGAGCGCTTTTCCACTGGTCTACGTCCTGGACATTAGAAGCGAGGAGAACTTTTGAATAAAATCCATTTGCAAATTTAATATAAAAAAAACTTTCTAGAGTATGCTTCTTTAATTAATGCAGTGAAATGTTTCATAGAGATATATGGAAAACATAATGATGGAATAAACGAGTCAATTACAAACGAAAAACCAGTTTACCCCCACACGCTAAAACAACTTCTTAAAGACAAAACGGGATGTAGAGACACATACACAATATTTTGCTACATAACAGCCATTCCAAAGTTTCAATTAAAATATATAAATAAAGGTTTTTGTTATTCACAGCAGAATCGACTATATTTTACAATATACCTTTTAAATGCGTAAGAGATACAACTTTACGTCGGTTTTAATATAAAATTCTACACATATTTCTCGCTACTAACACTTTT
The DNA here is from genome assembly GCF_016097555.1 of Gigantopelta aegis. NCBI lineage: Eukaryota > Metazoa > Mollusca > Gastropoda > Neomphalida > Peltospiridae > Gigantopelta > Gigantopelta aegis. The sequence continues at coordinate 40,954,288 of NC_054710.1, read as the reverse complement.
CTATATACAATACTTTATATTAATTCAAATAAATTTACTTTTTTAATCGTATGCCAGAGACAATTGAACATTTATTTTATGATTGTTGTTATGTTAAAGAGTTTGGAAACATATTACCAACTGTATTTAATACTTTAGGATAGTGCATAATTATAGATAAAAATATTGCCATTTTGGGTCTGCTTACGAAAACAAATGTATATGCAATAAATTGGTCAATTATTAGAATAAAATATTATATTTATTCCATGAAAATATGAAAACAAAATTTAAACTTCTCTACCTTAAATACTATAATTAAAGAAAAGTTGGAAACTAAAATTTGTATCTTATATCAAATTGGTAATTGTAAAGATTATAAAGGGATAGTGAACGCAAACATGAGCCATAAGCTATGTTTCCATTAATGCGGCTGCGGTCCGGGTGCGTCCGATTGCGGTGCGGGTGCTTGCGCTTATTGTGTTTCCATTAATGCGGCTACGCACTGCGATTACTCCAGTAATGGCATTCAAGATGCAAACACTGCAACATCACTTATTATTTGAAAAAGAGCTTATTATGATAGTCGCAACGTAAAATTTGATACAGAAAAAAATAAAACAAAATAAAACAAAAACAAAAACAACAAATAAACAAACAAAAGGAAATACAAATATTTATTAGATCGACAAACTTTACGTAACTTTTATCCGCCCGGTATTAGAATATGCATCGGAAGTATGGGATGGGTGTTCTTCAGTCGAGGAAGATATTATTGAAAAAGTACAATTAGAAGCCGCTAGATTAATCACGAGTTTGCCTAAATTTGCATACATAAAGTCTTTGTACTACAAAATTGGATTAGCAACACTTACTTCCAGGCGTAAATTCAAAAAGCTGTGCACAATGTTTAAAATAATGTGCGTGTTCGTCTGGGTTATATTCACACTTTGGAATGATTAATGGTGCATAATATTAATAATTGCAGGTAGATAGTCGATCGTAACTATTAAATTACATATGAAATTGTGTCCGTTACACTATGTCCGTTACACATTGTTTGACAATGACACTGGACTCGCTGTTTTGATTTGTTTGCGTATTTTCACCAATAACGCATTTATGTGCATCGTCAGTATTCAATTAAATTTAATATACGTCATGATGTACGATTTGTTACCTGTGTTTATTCCACTGAAAAATATGTGCATGTTTGCTCCCGAAACCGTCTTTATTACCGATTCAAACAGTAGAAACATTATCGTTTGGCGAGGACGTGAATTTCTGTATCGTTAGTTTCATTATTAACTAGCCTACTGCATAGGTCGTAGCTAATAATGCAGCTAGCGATACAGAAAATCGCAGCTAGTCATTTAGTCAAATTAATGTACATTTCTGTTCGTGCACAGTGATATATACAGGAATGTTAATTGCAAATATCAAAACTTTATTCAAATGCCGTTTTAACGAGTCAGTCATTCTATAAAAGAAGGAGATTGCACACGATCTGACAAACAATAATAGCAATATCAAACTGTATTAACGTCAAAAAGTAAATGAACAAGTCGATGCCTACTCCACAAATCAGTAGTAACAAAGGGCCTTTGTTGCAAGCGACTGAACACGCCGGAAATCATTTAGTGGCCAACTGGGGCAGCTTAGCGCTATGCAAACCAAGGGCAGATAAGTATGTTTCCAATAGAGGCTATATCAAAGGCCGTGGTATGTGTTATCCTTTCTGTAGGATGGTGCATATAAAAGATCCGTTGCTGCTAATCGCAAAGAGTAGCCCATGAAGTGGCGACAGCGGGTTTCCTCTCTCAATCTGTGTGGTCCTTAACCATATTTCCGAACCCATATAACCGAAAATAAAATGTGTTGAGTGTGTCGTTAAATAAAACATTTAAGAGTGTAAGAATTGTCCAGATCCGTAGAAGATAGTTATATATTTATATCTTCGTTCACCGTTCTTATTGACAAATGACCCGTCAAAGGAACATACCCTAGTTTTTAAACACTTAAGGCATATTTTTCACTATTGGAGCCGTTTATGATCATTGAAATCAAACATTACTTATATTTTATTTTTTAGATTATCCATTTCCATATAACCGAAGAGTTTCTGGTCATCCCGGTGTTTCTAATGCTAGAAATGTTTCAAAATGCACGTGCGTCTGAGAAGTTGCGGTTTAATGAATCCAGTTCTAGTCTATTTTTAGGATGTTTCCCGTATTAACGTCACACTCTTCTTTCACTCTGTTGTAACTTTATACAAATGAGTTACAGGTTTGTAAATTAACTCAACTTAGTGTTCATTTTTTACGAGTTAAAACTAGGGTCTGTTGTGACTTTATACATATGAGTTACAGGTTTGTAAATTAACTCAACTTAGTGTTCATTTTTTACGAGTTAAAACTAGGGTCTGTTGTAACTTGATACAAATGAGTTACAGGTTTGTAGAATAACTCAACTTAGTGTTCATTTTTTACGAGTTAAAACTAGGGTCTGTTGTAACTTGATACAAATGAGTTACAGGTTTGTAGAATAACTCAACTTAGTGTTCATTTTTTACGAGTTAAAACTAGGGTCTGTTGTAACTTTATACAAATGAGTTACAGGTTTGTAAATTAACTCAACTTAGTGTTCATTTTTTACGAGTTAAAACTAGGGTCTGATATAAGTTTATACAAATGAGTTACAGGTTTGTAGAATAACTCAACTTAGTGTTCATTTTTTACGAGTTAAAACTAGGGTCTGTTGTAAGTTTATACAGATGAGTTACAGGTTTGTAAATTAACTCAACTTAGTGTTCATTTTTTACGAGTTAAAACTAGGGTCTGCGCCTTTAGGGTAGTACTAAATCAAATAACTTCCGGCTGGGTCAAAGGTCGAGATGCACCGACCTTTTGATAGAGCAGTTAATACCACAAGTCCTATGATTGGTCATACATGTAAGTGTGTTGGTTGTAAAATCAAATCAAAATAGTTACATCTTGGCAAACAAAAAAGAGGCAATTTTATTTCATCTAGTACCACTGTGTCAAGTAGCCCTGTGCTTGAAATATGTATGGGATACCTGTAAAAAAGGTACTCATATTCTGTGCGGAACTAGGGTAGTCATAGACTCTACATGTTATCTCTGAAATGAGCAGCTTGACCCCCATTTTTCTGATTCACTTTAAGGGTGAGGGGTGGTAGTATTTATATCCCTGGAGTATATGTCGATTGATACGCTACAGGTAGGAGTTTTAGGTATATATGTTGCTATTGGTGTTTATGGATTCGAATTATGATACACACCCTTAAATAATTAGGTTTTGTCATACGTTTGACCATAATGTTGAAAAATCTAATTTTTTAATATTAGTTAACTTTGATTTGAATTGAAAGTGAACATGAATAATTTCAAATAAATCATTGAAATGTGTTAGACTCCAAGTGTGGTTAATTCCACGTCTCAAATATGTTTAGCACTATCTAGAATGTCTATCACTGATAGAAGTCATGATAATGGCCAGTCGTTGAGACAGGATTTGGTGGTGCATTTGCTCATCCCGCAATGTGTTTGTCCTGGTATGGATTTTTATGAGAATTGGTACAGTGATCTAGTGCAGTCCCCACAAACGAATAGAGAGATCTTTCGAAAAACTATTGTTTTTTGTGGCTTTTATTTTTACTTTCTAATAAACAATTATAGAGTTATGTTCTGAAGATTGGTACTGTGATTCTGTATGACAAACTCCACAAACACATACTAATATATGTTTGAATTTTTGAATCGCTATGAATTAAAAAAGAGCTACATTTAAATCGAAATTTAATATTAGAAATTTGAAAGTGTCTATAAATTATTATCTACTAGTGAAAAAACCCAATTAAACAGTGATGTTATCTACATCGATGGGCTTCATCTTTGTAACATTAAATGGGTTTTTTTTTGTTGTGTTTAATTTTATTATTATTATTATTAATTATTATTATTATTATTATTATTATTAATATTTTAAACTTACGTCAATTCTATGTTGATGCAGCTGGAGGGTCAAGTTGAATGGTTTTCCCAGTTTGAAGGGGAACTCTCGCTGTAATATTCTAGGTTTATCCTTAAGTCGGTTTCCAGTCGAAGCGTTGACCGACATCGATTCAACCTGGTTGTCTGTAGCGAACCGGACAGCAATCTGAAGGGCTGTGTATAATTTCCTGTACTTCAGGCTGACAAGCATACTGAAACGCATTTAACATAATGTATGTATAAACGTTGGTGTTGTTTAACCACACCAGTAGAGCACATTTATTTATTAATCATTACCTATTGGGTGTCAAACATTTGGTAAGTTTCACATCTAGCCACATTGGCCCTATTTCATCATATACATGCAGTGGGGTTAGGCTGATTTGCTGCGAACTTGCTCGGGACGAAACATCTGGTTCCCACGTTATGACTGGCTGCAGTTCTGCATTACGCTTAATTACTATCAGAGTAACACTCTTCAGGTGCCAGCTTGTCGGCAAACCTGATACTGGCAGGTATGTATATGTAGTAAAGTCAAGTTTTGTAAATATAATTGTACTTATCATGTTTGTAATATGTTTCCTGTAACTAATTAAATTTATTCTGTTGTTATTTACAGGTAATAATATATTGTATGTTATGTTTTAATGTGCACTGTACCTAATCTGGTACTAGCCATTGTATGTTATGTTTTAATGTGCACTGTACCTAATCTGGTACTAGCCATTGTATGTTATGTTTTAATGTGCACTGTACCTAATCTGGTACTAGCCATTGTATGTTATGTTTTAATGTGTACTGTACCTAATCTGGTACTAGCCATTGTATGTTATGTTTTAATGTGCACTGTACCTAATCTGGTACTAGCCATTGTATGTTATGTTTTAATGTGCACTGTACCTAATCTGGCACTAGCCATTGTATGTTATGTTTTAATGTGCACTGTACCTAATCTGGTACTAGCCATTGTATGTTATGTTTTAATGTGCACTGTACCTAATCTGGTACTAGCCATTGTATGTTATGTTTTAATGTGCACTGTACCTAATCTGGTACTAGCCATTGTATGTTATGTTTTAATGTGCACTGTACCTAATCTGGTAGCCATTGTATGTTATGTTTTAATGTGTACTGTACCTAATCTGGTAGCCATTGTATGTTGTGTTTTAATGTGTACTGTACCTAATCTGGTACTAGCCATTGTATGTTATGTTTTAATGTGCACTGTACCTAATCTGGTAGCCACTGTATGCTATGTAATGTGTACTGTACCTAATCTAGTAGCCGTTGTATGCTATGTAATGTGTACTGTACCTAATCTGGTACTAGCCATTGTATGTTATGTTTTAATGTGCACTATACCTAATCTGGTACTAGCCATTGTATGTTATGTTTTAATGTGTACTGTACCTAATCTGGTAGCCATTGTATGTTGTGTTTTAATGTGTACTGTACCTAATCTGGTACTAGCCATTGTATGTTATGTTTTAATGTGCACTGTACCTAATCTGGTAGCCATTGTATGTTATGTTTTAATGTGCACTGTACCTAATCTGGTACTAACCATTGTATGTTATGTTTTAATGTGCACTGTACCTAATCTGGTACTAACCATTGTATGTTATGTTTTAATGTGCACTGTACCTAATCTGGTACTAGCCATTGTATGTTATGTTTTAATGTGCACTGTACCTAATCTGGTACTAGCCATTGTATGTTATGTTTTAATGTGCACTGTACCTAATCTGGTACTAGCCATTGTATGTTATGTTTTAATGTGCACTGTACCTAATCTGGTACTAGCCATTGTATGTTATGTTTTAATGTGCACTGTACCTAATCTGGTACTAGCCATTGTATGTTATGTTTTAATGTGCACTGTACCTAATCTGGTACTAGCCATTGTATGTTATGTTTTAATGTGCACTGTACCTAATCTGGTACTAACCATTGTATGTTATGTTTTAATGTGCACTGTACCTAATCTGGTACTAGCCATTGTATCTTATGTTTTAATGTGCACTGTACCTAATCTGGTACTAACTATTGTGTGTTATGTTTTAATGTGTACTGTACCTAATCTGGTACTAGCCATTGTATGTTATGTTTTAATGTGTACTGTACCTAATCTGGTACTAGCCATTGTATGCTATGTAATGTGTACTGTACCTAATCTGGTACTAGCCATTGTATGCTACGTAATGTGTACTGTACCTAATCTGGAACTAACCATTGTATGCTATGTAATGTGTACTGTACCTAATCTGGTACTAACCATTGTATGCTATTTAATGTGTACTGTACCTAATCTGGTACTAGCCATTGTATGTTATGTTTTAATGTGCACTGTACCTAATCTGGTAGCCATTGTATGTTATGTTTTAATGTGCACTGTACCTAATCTGGTACTAGCCATTGTATGTTATGTTTTAATGTGCACTGTACCTAATCTGGTAGCCATTGTATGTTATGTTTTAAAGTGTACTGTACCTAATCTGGTACTAGCCATTGTGTGTTATGTTTTAATGTGTACTGTACCTAATCTGGTACTAACCATTGTGTGTTATGTTTTAATGTGCACTGTACCTAATCTGGTACTAGCCATTGTATGCTATGTAATGTGTACTGTACCTAATCTGGTACTAACCATTGTATGCTATTTAATGTGTACTGTACCTAATCTGGTACTAGCCATTGTATGTTATGTAATGTGTACTGTACCTAATCTGGTACTAACCATTGTATGCTATTTAATGTGTACTGTACCTAATCTGGTAGCCATTGTATGTTATGTAATGTGTACTGTACCTAATCTGGTACTAACCATTGTATGCTATTTAATGTGTACTGTACGTAATCTGGTACTAGCCATTGTATGTTATGTAATGTGTACTGTACCTAATCTGGTACTAACCATTGTATGCTATTTAATGTGTACTGTACCTAATCTGGTACTAGCCATTGTATGTTATGTAATGTGTACTGTACCTAATCTGGTACTAACCATTGTATGCTATTTAATGTGTACTGTACGTAATCTGGTACTAGCCATTGTATGTTATGTAATGTGTACTGTACCTAATCTGGTAGCCATTGTATGTTATGTAATGTGTACTGTACCTAATCTGGTACTAGCCATTGTATGCTATGTAATGTGTACTGTACCTAATCTAGTAGCCATTGTATGCTATGTAATGTGTACTGTACCTAATCTGGTACTAGCCATTGTATGTTATGTAATGTGTACTGTACCTAATCTAGTAGTCATTGTATGCTATGTAATGTGTACTGTACCTAATCTAGTAGCCATTGTATGCTATGTAATTTTTACTGTACCTAATCTAGTAGCCATTGTATGCTATGTAATGTGTACTGTACCTAATCTAGTAGCCATTGTATGCTATGTAATGTGTACTGTACCTAATCTGGTACTAGCCATTGTATGTTATGTTTTAATGTTTACTGTACCTAATCTGGTACAAGCCATTGTATGTTATGTTTTAATGTTTACTGTACCTAATCTGGTACTAGCCATTGTATGTTATGTTTTAATGTTTACTGTACCTAATCTGGTACTAGCCATTGTATGTTGTTTTAATGTGTACTGTACCTAATCTGGCACTAGCCATTGTATGTTATGTTTTAATGTTTACTGTACCTAATCTGGTAGCCATTGTATGCTATGTAATGTGTACTGTACCGAGTTAATTATTGCCATTTTACTAAAATGCTGCTCTGGATTTGTTTTGGATTTTTAACCATTATTATCCATGACAAGAATTATTTATATATATATATATATATATATATATATATATATATATGTGTGTATACTCACACACACACACACAGTTTTACACACACACACACACACACACACACACACACACACACACACACACACACACACACACGTACAATTACCTTGAGATATTGATGGGGATGCCTAGGAATTCTACCTTCCACCCATCCCTAACTGTTCCAGGTATCTGTGATCGGAAAGGGAATTTCTGAAAAAATAAATGCACCATATAACTAGTAATATTGCTAGTTTGTTGCTGAGAATATTCAATTGATTGCATGTGCCGTTCCTTTTATTTGTCTGTATGAGTTCAAATAATGTATCCATTAGGGCCCCGTTGCACAAAAGAATCGTACCTAAGGTTAATTGTAGTGACTTACACTATCGGTTTAAATCAGTATTATGTTTTACCTTCTACAGGGCTTCAGTTGTTATTTTAAGCATACAATTTCACTGATAGTTATCAAATAAAATTGAGAAGTGGGGTGTAGGGCAAGATATTCATATTTACAAAATGGACTTAAATGCAACATTTGACAACTTTGTTTTCACTAACTGTCGAGCATGACAATAGTAGTTATTAACTAGCCCAACATTGAATATCACTAACCATGGGAATGGGGCTACCATAATCTAGAAGCTCTGCCTTCTCTCGTTTCCAATAATTTTGTTTTCATTAAAAACAAGAGGCGTTTCTTTGATAATTGCAAAAATGTGATACTTATGTACAGAGGATGTAATGTCCATTATGTCCCGTGTCTGAATGATTGCCAATTATAAATTGATTATATCATTGTATAAGAGTGTACGAATAAATGAATGAATGTTTACCAATACCCCATCACAAAAATACACATCTATGAGAATAGTACTTATATAATTATGTAAAACCATAGTGTAAGGAGCTGTGGGGGAGTATAATACAATACATAAATCAAGGTAAAGTGAGGGAAGGACAACAACGGCTGCCTGGATGTTCCTCTGATTTCTGCACCCGTTGAGATTGCCTTGAATAGTGACCAGATGCAACTTACAATCATAAAAAACGCATCCCACGCCATCACAGAATGGTTTCCTGGATGTTTTTGGTGGCACGTGGTTGCCTCTAGACACGAGTTCTTCCATCTGCCACGTGGAGAAGAAAGCGACTTTAATCGGACCAATGAATCGTCATACAGGACGCAATATTCCATATGTAGCGTGCTTGACACCATGCCGATGTGTGCTGGTGTCGAGAAGAGGACGTTTGAGAGGCCTCCGGGCTCGGTACCCAGCAGTCGTCAGCCCATTCCTTGGGTTCCTCGTGGGCATGGCCCTATTGGGAATCCAGTTATTTCTCGAGGTCTAGCTGCTGGAAATGGGACAACGTCGAACAAGTCTTAACAAAGCCCTGTGTTCTCGAGGAGATGTTTCGCGAGGTTGTCCTGAACGGTTCCTCTCCTTAACGTCATTGGGTTTTTTGTTTTGTTTTTCGTACAAGTCGACTAATAACAGTGTGATTCTGACCCAACCGACAAGCCCAGTTTCCCTGCAAGACAATCCCGCATTATTCATTCCAATAATCTGCCACCTAGTGTCAATGGAAAGTTTTCAGCGAAACATTAAACGCGTTTTGAGCACAAAATAAACACTCTCTTCACAAAACCAGCGTAAAACGTAAAGGAACAGACCCTAGTTATTAAACATTACGACATATGTTTCACTATTAGAGCTGTTTATGATCACTGAAATATAAAAAAAAATACTTATATTTTGTTGTCCAGATTATCCATTTCCTGGTGTTTCTAATACCACAAAATGCATGTTTCATATTTTTAAAAACACACTTGCGTCTGAGAAGTAACGGTTATGGACGGTTATGAGTATTTCAAGGTCATAGACTCGTGTTTCACTCTGTTGTATCGACATTTGTTACAGGTTTTTAAATTAACCAAACTTAGTGTCAATTTGTTCGGGTGCAAACTAGGGTTTAGGAAATATATACCTTAGGTTTTAAAAAGTAGGATTGCTTCACGTGCTATTTCTGCGGGTTCTTGACTGCCGAGGACAGCCAAACGACGGTATGGAGCGTGGGAAGGGACATAATATATACAGTATTAATTTTGCCTAGCCACCACCCATACTAATAAATTGGTGACAATATACATTTGGTGGAGCTTAATTAATTGCAAGGTGTAATAATATATATACACACACACAATGTATGTACTGACGAAAAAAACAAACGCAATTTCTTTTTTTATAATAAATATTTCATTTGTTTTATTGATGATTATTTGATTGTTTGGATTTTTAGGTGATGTCTTCATGACTGTAAAATGTTGACAAGTTTTGTTGTGTTATCACAGACAGTATGTGTATGGATAACGTTGAAATGTGGATATCCTACGCCATTTCCCGATCCAAATCAATATAGTGTGTGCCCACCCCGGGCTGCAGTCGCTTCTCTAACACTCCTTACCATTGACCCACACAAGTTGTTTATGGTCCTTTGAGGGATGTTATTCCATTCATGAAGAAGGGCTTGCGTGAGCTGAGCGACGTTGTTTAGGACGTTGACACACTTCCTGACCCTCCTGTTCAGCTCGTCCCACAAACAATCGATCGGGTTCAAATCTGGACTGTAGGATGGACAATCGATCACTGGGACATTGTTGTGGTTGAGGACGTTAAGACAAACCCTCGCAAACTGCGGCGTCGCATTATCTTGCTGCAACGTAAGGTTACGCGCAAGGTTAAGTGGAAGGACGTGATGCCTGATGACCTGATCCCAATATCTTACGGCTTGAAAATTGTCCTGTTTTCACGCCATGAGAAATTGCACCCCCCCAAAAAAACACAAAAAAACAACAACACACACACACACACACAAAACCAACAAAACCAACAACACCAAAACCAAACCAAACAAACCAAACAAACAAACAAAAAACAAAAACAAAAACAAAAACAAACAAATAAACAAAACAAAACACAAAAAGACCCTCCCCCAAATCTGTCATTTTCCTTATCCCACGTGTCTGAACATCGCTCATCTCAATAGACACGTTGTCGTCCATCTGACCTGTAAAGCGAGAACCGAGACTCGTCAGTGAATAGCACACGTCTCCAGAGGGTCAAGTGAAACCGATTTGGTGGATATGCACGCAGCCATTGTAGTCGACGTTGACGTCGCCTGGGTGTAAGTTGCGGAACAACGTACTCGCCGTCTCCGTAGCCGTCTAAATTCGGTTACGGAGGTGCGCGAGACGTATGCTTCTATCTTGACGTGGCAACGTAACGCGCGGACGTCCGCTCCTGGGACACAAGACAAACACAAGACAATTAGACTTTCCCTAATTCAACCTATTTCTATGGATGTCCGAATGAATCACCTGTCCTTATTTGACATGAACTATATGCAAATATATTGGGTCAGGATTAAACGACGTTTAAGTGCATATTATATCTTACAATAATATCAATTCAACACGAAATGTGTAGTAAGCATTTTAAAATAATAATAGTAATAATAAGCAAAAAACAAAAACAAAATCCTCGAAGGGCTTTTAATTTGACCCCACTCTATCAATGTACAAATAATGACTATGTTGCTACTTGGCTATATAGTTTACATTTGACAATTGGGTTAACGTTTCGTTTCGTTTCCAGTTGTTTGGAGTTATTTTTCGTGAATATTGGTCAGCCAGATATTACCTGGATGTTCCACTTCAAAACCCATACCGCATCCAAAAAAGTTAGAATATTACAATATACACAAGTAAACTAAAAATACAAATAAAAGTCACACTATTGAATTTAATGTTTATATATTGTAAATGTAAATGTAGATGTAGATGTAGATGTAGATCACATCACATCTATATATATATATATATATATATATATATATATATATATATATATATATATATTAGGTAATGCATTTGTCAACAATAACACGAAAAACATCGTTATTTCTACAAAAAGCGAGATCGTTGCTTATTCGCTTCGCACGCACGCGCGCACTCAGACACGCGCACATACATTTACTCAAGACAGATTTAGGCACGGGCACCTTGCAGTGTTGTGACAATAAAATACCTTCTTCTGTATGCAAATATGCAGTGAAATGTTTAAGGAAATAGATTTGTAGAATGTTTATTTCTCACAAAACCTAAATATTATACAAATGTTAGGCTAAAAAAAAGTATGTCTCTGGTGAGATCAAAGTTCCAGAATTGACGCGGCGATGCGGCTTTCTTTTTCTTTCTTTTTTAAAGCATGGATTGCACAAAAAAGGTGGGAATATTATGTACCGAAATAAGGGGCATATTTAAATTGAAATCTGAATGCACGTCCTAACCCATGCGAGATGGTATTTTGGCTCCAAATGTAATTTTACGTCATAGCAAGAAAAGCCCGGCAAATATGGACGTTATACGGTGGGAAATCAAATACAATATGTTGACACGCGTGCTGACCGGAGACCAGAAATGTATTTTGTTTGGCCTCATACAATCGGAACGATAAAACAGTTATCCGTGATAAAAACCGAGTCGGCACTTGACAAAATATTGGTTGATTCCACGAATCTCTATCTAGTGCTCGTCTATAGGTGGAGCGTCACTTCCGAGGAGATACTTTCCTGGACAATACACCCTTCCTGCACCGGCACAAAGCCGAACATCATGCCAGGTATATACGTTAATATAACAAAAGCAAACTTACACTTCATTGACTAAGTATAGGTTAGAAGGCATTAAGACGTTTCTTCAGAAATAAGAATGGATTGAATACATGACATGTATATCATGAAAAATCTACTTTTAGAAAAAACTATTGGTTTACCGTTAAAACTTAGCAGCTGGTTTCAAAGTGACTGTTGTATGTGATACTAAACATATAAAGTTGTCATTTCTTTGTTTCTGCAGCCATTTTGGAATCTTGGATTCATGCATTTCTCTTCCCATAAAAAGCTCTGTATTTGTAGCAAATATTATCGTTTGGGGAAAATATATCGAATGTAAAATATTGCCATTTCTTATTCTTGGGCGGCCATTTTTTATTGTCACACTAGATCTAAAAGACTATACAATATCTCTGTTTGTAGAAGGTCGTTATAAATTAATTCCATGACCAATCACTAACACTAACTTAAATCACTAACACAAAATTCTTGTCCTGGTTGATGTCAAATGCGATAAATTGTAATTTTCGTGTTCTAGCTGTTACAGTGGTGGTCGTCTTGGATTAAAATGGTGTTGTAATGCCTTAATAAGCTTGGAATGGTTCAAAATTAATTCCTGGTAAATGTTGACAAGTGCATTTCAGTTTGTATGATCAAAATTGTTTTTGAGATCCAGATAAACACATCTATCAACAAACCATAGTTACGATTGATGCTCTCCGATGGTAGCCCTACCAATTGGTCAAATGTTGGGATTTCAGCTCATGGACTAATTATGTTTTTATTATTATTTTTATTTTATTATTATTGTTTTATGAATTCGTAGTAATACTATGTGTACCGTCAGGGGTGTAGCGTGATCTGGACCGGGGGGTGGGGGTCGAATATGAATCAAGTGGACCCTTTTTCTATTTTGTTTTTGCACAAACAGAAACTCCATATGTATAAACCTGTATGTCTTAGTTCTGAAAGGGAACAAATTTGCTTCAGCGGGGGATGGGGGGGGGGGGCATCTGACCCCCTCCCCTTCCCCTCCCAGCCTACGCCCCTGACCGTGATACGGATATCAGCTCGTCGTTATCTTGTGACTGCACACACCGACAAACATGTAATGGGGCAATTAACTAGTGCCGGGAAGTAGATATTCGTAATTGGTAATTGGCACCTAGTTGTCCTACTATGTAGCATCCATTTTATGACCATTTATATAAGTTTATCTACTTTCCGGGTAATAACCAAATGGGTGGACAACGTTCAGATGCCGTCTAAATAAAACAAGGTGTTTCATGGAATTGTGTGTACTCACATTGACGTTGTAGAAAGCAACTCGTTCACAAGAACCGTTAAGACCAGCCCAAGATCCTGAAGAGTCGCATGTGCTCATCTGACTGGCTCCAACGAACTTGAAGTCACTGTGGCAAGTGTATACAGCGAACTTTGATATGATTTGTGATTTGGCGTGTGATAGAAAAGGAGGCGACAGGCATCCGTCTGTTGTTCAAAATAAATAAATAGATACAATGAGAAATTAATCAGTCAACCATGCAAAAAACCCAGTCGAGAGAGAGAGAGAGAGAGAGAGAGAGAGAGAGAGAGAGAGAGAGAGAGAGACAGAGAGAGAGAGAGAGAGAGAGAGAGAGAGAGAGAGACAGACAGACAGACAGACAGACAGACAGACAGACAGACAGACAGACAGGAGAGAGAGAGAGAGAGAGAGAGAGAGACAGACAGACAGACAGACAGACAGACAGACAGAGACAGAGAGGTTATTACCAAAGTGTTTTGCGGTATCGTCAATATCACATATTAGGAATTAAAAAATATTGTATACACTTGTTTTCTTTTATCATATATATATATATATATATATATATATATATATATATATATATATATATTTATATCAGAGATGGGGCGATTACTTGACAAAAGTAATCGATTACCATTACGATTACTTTAGAATGTCACGATTACGATTACGATTACAAGATAATTGAAAGTAATTGATTACGATTGCGAATACATTGTTTAGCAATCATGATTACAATCATGATTACATTTCCACAAATCTACACAAATAATGAAATGATGTTACCATCATGAAGTTATGCACTTTAACCATACCGATTTCATTCATTGAAAGACATAATGGATAATTTTTGATTATTTATTAAATTAGTTCAAACATTTATAAATGTATGTATACTGCAGGGGGGGGGGGGGGGGGGGGGGGGGAATCAGTTTCCAAAACCAGATTTATTATTCTTAAATTTGGATTATTGACGAAAAGGTACCCATAACCATAGGTATAATTATTGTATCAATGCATAACTATTACTTGTTTTTTGTTTTTTTATTGTTTGTAGAACGTATACCATTTAATGCCATCCACAAATGAAAATAATTTTTTTTTTTTTTAAATCTATATAAGAATTGTTTCTCATTTTTAGGAATTTATCGATGTATAAAAGTCACAAATGGTATAAAATTGCGTAGCGTAGCGAAGCGATTTTATACTACATTTGTGACTTTTTAACATCGATAAATTCCTAAACAATTAGAAAAAATTCTTATAATTACAAACAGTACAAGAAGTGTACCTTAAAACACTCAAAAATATTTTTTTTCGTTCTTACCGTCAGCCATGTTCTGTAAATAAGCGTAGGAATACATGTATACATACTATTGGACGTTTTTTTTGTGTTTTTTTCTTGTTTATTTTTTTTTTTTTTTTTTGGGGGGGGGGGGGGGGTTAACAGAATAAAAACAAATAAAAATATATTGTAATTTTATTTTATTTATAACATGAATATCTCATCCAGTTTCCCTTATTTTTTTAATCGAGAAAACAGGTCACTTCCTTGTTCTATTTTTAAAACGATCACCGAACTGGGTCATTTGGCTTCTCGCCCATCCAGCTAAAAATAGTTCCAATCGATCTTGGTCTTCCGTGATGACGTATTTTTATGAGGTTTATGGAAGGATAACGCTTGGTTTTTTAGTGACGTCAGCCAATCAGAATACAGTAAATCGTATAAATTCGGAAAGTTTGTAATTATAAATGAAGAAAAAAAGAACGAAAGAAAAGAACAAACAAGTAAATAAATAATTAAATTGATATCTGCATACATATACATGTGCACAAGTTGCTCATTGCATTTAATTGTTGACATTCTAAAAACGACTATTATTAATGAATCGATTTGCAGTCATGCTTGCTTTGTGCCATATTATAAGGATCCAATTGTATCGGTGAAAATTACAAGTATCTTGGTCTGGGTGTGTTTATTTTGGTATCATTAGAAGCGCCGCGTTTCGTAGAACATCTAATAAAATCAGCTTTCTGGAATTTTTATCAGACGTATTAATATTTTAAGCTATTTTAAAGGAAAATAAACAAAGGTTTATCGTGATAGACTACTTTCAACTGGGTGTTTGCTTAATTAGTTACGTTATTTGTGGTTGTGTCTGGGACAGGGTGAGGATGACTGCCCATGGAATCAAGCTTGATACGACTGGCTGGCTGCCCGTCTGCAGTCGTAACCACTAACAAAAGAAAAGAAAGTTTGCCACGGTACTATTGGTGGACTTTCACACCTGTGACAATACGAGATATTATCAAGTGTTTCTTAGTTGAGTTCAGACCCGTGATAATGCTGTATATGCACCCAGAAGATCGCAAGTGTTTTATTATTATTATATATATATATATATATATATATATATATATATATATATATATATATATATATATATATATATATATATATATATATATATATATATATATATATATATATATATTATTCATTTTTTACGGCAATGAATTAGGACACAAAACTGGGGCATGGTGCAGCGCCCTTTTATATATTGCTAGCTAGAACACTATTCATTCAAGTGGTTTTATAGTAAACGTGAACACGATAGATACCATTATGTGAATGTATGTCTTCATCCCCTGGGTAACATTCATTTGATAATCCAGACGTTATGATACCCTATTTCTCAAGGCAAATAATATTTCTACTATGAGAGTAGTAGACAATGGGAGATCAGTTCTACTGACTGACCAGTACTGCTTCTAACTATAGGCACAGTTACTGGAGTTGATGTTAAACACATCAAAGTTTAGTAAATAATTATGAGTAATCATGAAAGTAATCGCTAATTACGATTACATTAGCAATATAATCGATAACGATTGCGATTACATGACATTCTCAAACAATGTAATCGATTACGATTGCGAATAAATGAAAACATGTAATCGATTACAATCGATTAAGATTACTGATTACGATTACCCCATCTCTGATATATATATATATATATATATATATAATTACTTATATTTTATTGTTTAGATAATCCATTTCCGTACAACCGAAATGTTTCTGGTCGTCATAATGCCACAAAATGTGGGGGGGGGGGGGTTTCATATTTTTAAAAATGCACGTACGTCTCAGAAGTGACAATTACGGTGTCGAGTTGTAGTCTATTTTTAACGATGCATCACCGTTTCAACGTCACATACTCTTATTTTACTCTCGTGTATCGTTATTCTGATGTGTTACAGATTTTAACTTAATGTCCATTTGACGGGTTGAAACTAGGGTATGCACCTTTAATATGGACGAGACAAGCCTGTTTTACAAGGACACAACAGAGCGACCCTAAAGGTGAAAGCTTAAGCTAATTTGGACCTATCCACGGGAAAGGTGGCATTATAGCTGCAGTAATGGATCTTCAAGAATGTGTTTCATATTTATAATCGTGTTGAAAACACGTGCAAACAGAACAAGAACAGTAACTGTTGACCAGTGACTTTAGTTTGCAACACAGTGGTCAAATATTTAATTGTGTGGTAAAATATTCTTTCTTTCATGTAATAAATTCTTATCGAGATATTTTCCCATGAATATGGTACATTATCAGAGTTCTAGCACAACAAAAACAATATTTAGACGTGGATATGACGGCCACCTGTCCTTGACGACCACCTTTGTCTGATCCCTTGAGTGGCCGCCAGATTATATATATATATATATATATATATATATATATATATATATATAGACGAGTGTGTTTCGGTATCGTATATATAATATATTAGCAATAAACATTGTATTATGCGAGCCTCTGGTCATTATCATATAATCTCAACCTTAATGCAAAGTGTTTTTGTAAACTGTATACGCAACTTTAATTCCAGTCAGCCATTACTCGATATTAAAATGAAGTAAGAATATAAGACGTGGTGTCTTTATGAATGGAAGTGACGTCAAACTTGAATGATGTCAGTTTGGATATCCTTACATAAAAATAATAACGTGTTTTTGTTTTTTTTGGGGGGAGGGGGGTTTGTGAACGCAGAAATTTTCAGTGTAAAGTTGCTATTGAAATGTTTGAGTTTGATAACTACAAAGACATACATCAGTTAAGGAGTGTCACTGCAGTATTTTTGCATAAATGTCAATAAACGCATTGCATCTAATTTACACAGTTATCAAATACTGAAAGTATGTGATCTGAAATGTATCGCATATTTCGATTACATTGATATGCTATTATATGATATATAGAGATTATTATACGAGCATGTGTGTCGTACTGATTTAAGAAACGAGTGTCAGGATGTTTGTATTGCACGAGCGAGAGCGAGGGTAGTACATAAATCCTGACACGAGTTTTGTAAACTTACCATTTACGTACTATTTACACGCGAGTGAAATAATTTCTCTATTATCCATATTATCGATAATATTATTTTTATGAATTACAATAACTATGTCAAAACGTTTCAAACGTAATTAGGAGACGACAAAACTACTCGCATAATGCATTGTTTATTCCTAATAAATCATATCGACAATAAAGAAAATACTGGTAATACCCGCCCCCCCCCCCCCCCACTCTCCCTCTCTCTAACACTATCTATCTATCTATCTATCTATTTATCTATCTATCTATAATATATATGTGTATGTATATGTGTATATATATATATATATATATATATATATATATATATATATATATATATATATATATATATATATATATATGTGTGTGTGTGTGTGTGTGTGTGTGTGTGTGTGTGTGTGTGTGTGTGTGTGTGCGCGCGTGTGTATGTATGTAGAACCTCGACAAATACCGATTAACATAGACTCAGTTGATATTTTCAAGAGAGAGAGAGAGAGAGAGAGAGAGAGAGACAGAGACAGAGACAGAGACAGAGACAGAGACAGAGAGAGGAGGAGGAGGCTCTGTATATATATATATTTGATTGTTGGTAGGCAGGTAGGAAGGTTGAACTATCTATGTATCTAGTTTGTGAAATTATATATATAGCTTATAACTCACGCCCTCCTTTGGATACAACTGGAACACATCGTGCCTGGTGACTGGACGATGTTAAACATTCACGATCCTCTTCACACTGGGTCTCCGTACACTTATCCTGGGAGGCCTTCGAAATTTGAAGAAATACACTTTATATAAGTCTAGTGGCTACGTCGATAAGCATGAGGATAGTGGTGCAATGGTTGATGTCCCCTACCAGCGCACAACTTGAAAGAAGATGTTAATTACAGCCCCTAATCTAGCCTTAAAGGGACATTCCTGAGTTTGCTGCAATTTTTAAGATGTTATCGACTAACAGAGACTTTTTAACGATTGTAATTACATATCAAATATATTTTTTCTGCATAAAATGTTAGTGGCTGTATATTAAACGTGTTTTTGATCGTTCTGATATTTGTACTACGTTAAATTTGATTTTATTTCCTAAAATACTTGTTTTTTCGCACGTACGTAATTATTTGAAGACAAAATCCAGTTTGGGCTTCATACAAATATTAAGACGACCAGAAACACATTGAATATACACACACTGATATTCTAAACCAAAACATATATTTAATATGTAAGTTTGATCGTAGAAATATTTTATTAGTCGGAAACATCTTACAATGCAGCAAACTCAGGAATGTCCCTTTAAAGGAATTCAAAGATGTTTAAAATTATAGACCCTAACCCAATCTCAAAAGATTTCAAAGACGATTTAAATTATAGCCCTAAACTTGACGTTAAAAGAATTCACAGATGTTTAATTGTAGCCTTTACCCCACTTCAAAAGAATTTAAAGAAGATTTTAACTATAGCCCTTATCCTGATGTTATAGGAATTCAAAGATGTTAACTTTTAGCCGTAACGCCACCTCAAAAGAATCCAAAGAAGATTTTAATTATAGCCCTAAACTCGACGTTAAAAAATTAAAATTAAAACCTCGAAGGAATCAAAGACGATGTTTAATTATAGCCCCTAACCCTACCTCGAAGGAATCAAAGACGATGTTTAATTATAGCCCCTAACCCTACCTCGAAGGAATCAAAGACGATGTTTAATTATAGCCCCTAACGCTACCTCTAAAGAATCAAAGAAGATGTATAATTATAGTCCCTAACCCTACCTCGAAGGAATCGAAGAAGATGTTTAATTATAGCCCCTAACCCTACCGCGAAGGAATCAAAGAAGATGTATAATTGTAGAACCTAACTTGACGTTAAAATAATTCAAATACTAGTAGGTTTAATTATAGACCCTAACCCTACCTCGAAGAAATCAAAGAAGATATTTAATTATAGCCCCTAACCCTACCTCGAAGGAATCAAAGAAGATGTTTAATTGTAGCACCTAACCTTACCTCGAAGGAATCAAAGAAGATGTTTAATTGTAGCCCCTAACCCTACCTCGAAGGAATCAAAGAAGATGTTTAATTGTAGCCCCTAACCCTACCCCAAAGGAATCAAAGAAGATGTTTAATTGTAGCCCCTAACCCTACCTCGAAGGAATCAAAGAAGATGTTTAATTGTAGCCCCTAACCCTACCTCGAAGGAATCAAAGAAGATGTTTAATTGTAGCATCTACCCCTACCCCAAAGGAATCAAAGAAGATGTTTAATTATAGCCTCTAACCGCAAAGATATAAAAAAAAAAAAAACCCAGGCAGTTGAATGGATTAGATCCTACAGAAAGATTTTTTTTTTTTATTTAACGACGCACACAACACATTTTATTTACGGTTATATGGCGACTTCTAATTCTGTAAGATAAATTGTTGACAAATAATACTGTAGACAAAGGTTATCAGTTAAAACGTTATACATAACACATTTGGAGGTAAGCTGAGAATGTGCGGTTAGCATCATCTGAACGCATATGACGCCACGCACACTCTCACTCTCTCCGTCTCTATCTCTCTATTTGTCTATTTTTCTCTCCCAGTCGCACACACATACACACTCTGTCTGTCTGTCTCTCTCTCTCTGTATCTATCTCTCTCTGTATCTGTATCTGTATCTCTCTCTCTCTCTCTCTCTCTCTCTCTCTCTCTCTCTCTCTCTCTCTCTCTCTCTCTCTCTCTCTCTCTCTCTCTCTCTCTCAATCGCACACACATGCTTTCACTCGTTCTCTTTAGCAAATTCAACCAATTGCTCTGTCGATCAGTTATATTATATTTAGATTACCTTGCCTTCTTTACAAATATCCCCCATCGAATTCTTTCCAATCTGCTTAGAATCAGTGACGTCACAGACGAGATCACGTGGCTCATAAGTGGTCTTTCCACAAGCTCCGTGACGTTTGCAGATCATACAACACATCTTCGGTCCAACCGGAGAAACTCTTTCTACTGATGACGTCATTACAGAGTTGAATACCGCTAGTACTACATAAACGATCGCAGGACCAACAGCCATGGTCGACCCCGCGTTCATGGTAGTTGTTGTACGTAGCTGTTCTGTTCCTCAAATGCCAGTATCGAATAGAAAGCAGTATTTATATAGTTTTATCTCACTCATTGAGGTTTATCTTTATAGCTTAAGGAGAATAATTTTTAAATTATTAAGAACCTAATAACTTACTTTATGTCTTGTTTGTTTCTTTTGTATTTTAACTCTATAGGTCAGGCCAAGTGCTAAATCATCTTTATCTACGATTTGCATCTGTAGGATCGAAACCGACCTCGGCGACGTCGTGGTTAGGCCATCGGTCCACAGGCTGGTAGGTACTGGGTTCGGATCCCAGTCGAGGCCTGGGATTTTTAATCCAGATACCGACTCCAAACCCTGAGTGAGTG
This sequence comes from Gigantopelta aegis, assembly GCF_016097555.1. NCBI lineage: Eukaryota > Metazoa > Mollusca > Gastropoda > Neomphalida > Peltospiridae > Gigantopelta > Gigantopelta aegis. The sequence continues at coordinate 40,932,688 of NC_054710.1, read as the reverse complement.
CTCCGCAAGGCTTAATGGGTAGGTGTAAACCACTTGCACCGACCAGTGATCCATAACTGGTTCAACAAAAGCCATGGTTTGTGCTATCCTGCCTGTGGGATCCGCAAATAAAAGATCCCTTGCTGCTAATCGGAAAGAGTAGCCCATGTAGTGGCGACAGCTGGTTTCCTCACAAAACTATATGTCTGACGCCATATAACCGTAAATAAAATGTGTTGCGTGCGTCGTTAAATAAAACATTTCTTTCTTTCTGTAGGATCTAATCCATTCAACTGGAGTTTTTTTTTTATCTTTGCATCCAGTGCACCACAACTGGACAAGGAAGGCAGAAAGGAATGTCCCTTAAAGATGATCAAAAACACATTGAATATACAGACACTGATATTCTAAACAATAAAATATGTTTAATGCGTAATTTTAGACATTACACGATTTTATTAGCCGGGTACATCTTACAATGCAGGGAATTCAGGACAGTCCCTTTAACTCAGTATCCTGTTCATGTCAGAAGACCACAACACTGAGTAATCTATTCAAAACCCTTAGACATTGCAATTGTGTTCGAATAATTGTCTTTAACTCAGTATCCTGTTCATGTCAGAAGACCACAACACTGAGTAATGTGACGGAACATGCTCTTATCTTTTCGCCTGTGGCGATGCTAATTGTTTTAGAGGATCGTGTGCAGCTTGGTTACGTAATACCCCCGCGCGACCGTACCCCCTAATACACGCCCGGACCAGATGTGGAGGCCATGTGGCCAGTAGTTACGTAATAACTCAGGTAGTGCGGTTTACGACCGGGGTATTTCTGGCGAACTAGGCGACAGTAAGTCTGGCCATCTAAGAAAATATACCGCCTCTGGGAGTTGTGGCAATATCACATGATAGGTGAGGTACCGCGTTTTGCCTCCAGGCGATATTCGCTGTCTCTGAGATTGTTGAATAAATAGCTAGGATTTTATATATATTGGGGAGAAACATTGGAAGGCTGCAGGGGAAAGGACGTCGTCCACTGAACGAACTATATAAGTTCAGTCCGGACTTGGTAAATATATATTTCTGCTCTGTTGTATAACCTAGATGTGATTGATGTGACTTTAAATAGTTTAATACTGTATTATACCAATATTATTTAGACAGTGTTTCCGGTAATCTGATGAAGTAAATTGTAGGCTTCAATTTCCTAAAATATTAAAGCTAGCCGGTCATCCTAGATGACCTAGGTACACTGTAGGTTATTGTCTTTATGGTGATATGTACCAGTATTAATTCTGTATTACAAGGTTACTGAATGAGTAGTTAATACAGATTCCAAAGTGTATTGTCTTTTGTTGTGTTTTCTAGTGAACTAAACGTGCTATATCTTATATATATTTATATAAGATCTTATCTCTGATATACCTAGAGCCGAGCCACTCGGGTATTGTACTGCCCGATACAGAGAGATCTAATAGATATACAGTTAGAAGAGATATTTGGATAATCGTGGGTATTATAGGATCCCCGTGACAGGAGTAAAAATTGGGGGCGCTCGTCCCGGATCTGAAACGGGACATGCATATTTAAAAAGTATTGTTTGTAAATGGGGGCTTTATAAATTATTTTTACAAATTAACTAGAAGTAGCAACGTTGTTCACTAGAAAACAAATAATAATAAGAGCGTCATACATAAACATGGATAAGAATTTGCTGGATAGGCCTACGCTCAGTGTAGTGGAGATTAAGCGAGCACGTAAGGCCGAATTAGTTGAAATCGCGAGTGAGCGAGAAATTGATTTAACATCAGCTGAAACATTAGGTGATATAAAGACAATTATTATCCAGGAAGTTTTTGGTGATAGACCTGTTATGGAAGACAGTGAGATTGTTCCAGAGATAGAGATAAATGAGTTAAGTGTGGAACAACAGTTAGCTTTTAAAAAGCTTGAGTACGAAAGAGAAGAACGTGCATTAGATAGAGAGAGAGAGAGAGAGAGAGAGAGAGAGAGAGAGAGAGAGAGAGAGAGAGAGAGAGAGAGAGGAGAGAGAGAGAGAGAGAGAGAGAGAGAGAGAGAGAGAGAGAGAGAGAAGAGAGAGAGAGATAGAGAAAAGGAAGAGAGATATAGAGAAGAGAGAGATAGAGAGAGATAGAGAAGAGAGAGATAGGGAGAGAGAGAGAGAGAGAGAGAGAGAGAGAGAGAGAGAGAGAGAGAGAGAGAGAGAGAGAGAGAGAGAGAGAGAGAGAGAGAGAGAGAGAGAGAGAGAGAGAGAGAAGAGAGATAGGGATAGAGAATTCCAGTTAGTAAAATTAAAAGTGGAACATGAGTTAAAGTTGAATACTGAAGAAGTTAGACGGGAGGCAGGAAATGGTTTTAACATGTCGGAGGCTTATAGATCAGTGCCTGTATTTGACGACCAGGCGGTAGATATGTTCTTCCAACTTTTTGAACGGGCCGCTAAGCAGCTAAATTGGCCGCAGTCTAAGTGGACATTGTTAGCCGTGTCTAAGTTTAAGGGGAAGGCTAGCGTAGCTTATAATTCCATGAGTGATGAGCGAGCAAGTCAGTACGACCTAGTTAAGTTTGCAGTATTGAGAGCTTATGAGTTGCGACCTGAGGAGTATCGTTTACGGTATAGCGAGTTGAAAAAAACACATGGTCAGTCTTATAGTGAGTTTGTGGCTAAGAAAGCAAGGATGTTTGATAAATGGGTGGTTTCTCATCAGGTAGGGTCATATACCGAGTTACGGGAATTGTTGATCTTATAGGACATTAAAAATGGATTACCAATTAGCTTACGTATTCACTTAGAGGATCGTGATATCAAAAAAATAGGAGAGGCAGGCATATTGGCAGATGATTACGTGTTAATACACAAAGCTCAGGCAGTACAGGGTAGCTCTATACAACAGGGTGATAAGAAGAAATTTCAGCCAGGTTTTTCCCGGGAAAGTAACTATCGGGGAGAGTCATCTAGTTGGTCAGCTAGTCGGGCAAGGAATGCACCTGTTGGGCAAAGTAAGGATAAACCGGCATTATCAGCCAATGCACGAACTTTTCGTCCACATTGCAGTTACTGTAAAAAGGATAACCATCTTGTCGGGGACTATTTTAAAAGGAAACACGATAAGCCGCAAGTGGTCGGTTTAGTGAGGTCAGCTCCGTTAGCGAGAGAGTTATTGGTTAGTCCCATGGCAGAGAAAGTAAACCCGTATGTGTCCACTGGTATGGTTTGTGATGTGAAACAAGAGTTGAGTCCTAAGGCAATATCAATCTATCGAGATACAGGGTGTAACCAGTCTCTGATAACGTCAGATTGTTTAGCTGGTATTGAAAATTCAGATACAGGATGTAGTTTCGCCTTAACCTCAGTTACTGGGGAAAATATGGTTGTCCGGTTACATAACGTTTTCTTGTGTTCGAAGTTTGTGACGGGACCAGTCATTATGGGTGTTGTGAAGGACTTGCCTTTTGAAAACATAGGAGTTTTGTTGGGTAACGATTTGACTAGTCAGTGTTGCCAGCCGCAAGTTGACCAGTTGTTAATTGAAGACAGCCTTTACCCATAGAAGAGTGTGAGGTTGATGAGATTAGATATCCTGCGTGTGTAATGACTAGGGCTATGGCTAGAAGGGTAGCACGAGATCCAGAGGAAAATTGTGATTTGTCTGATACGTGTGTGAGCCATGAAATTGGAGTGGATGAGGTTATCAGTAAAATGGTAGATAAGTCAACTGAGGAACTAAATGTGGTGGAACCTGTTGACCTCCCGCTAGGGGAAATGAACCAGTTGTGTTTGATAGAGGGGACTTACCTTGTAATAGACAAGAGTTAATCCTAGAGCAGGGGGCTGATCCAAATTTGTTGCCAGCTCGCACTACATTGTTAACTGAGGGTGATATGGAGGATCACATGTCAGGTTATTATATGGACAAGGGAGTATTAATGAATAAGAGTGTGGAGAAGGTTGTGCCTGATAGTGAGGTAAAAGATAGTTGGTTACACAAGGATAATGCCGAAAACCTGCCGATTTATGTAGGGAGAGTTAGAGATAGGTTGTGTCAGGCGACCGAACTAGCTAGGAAGCATCTGAGCTATGCTCAGAGCAAAATAAAATCAGTGTTTGATAGGAAGGCTAGGAGTGGGGAATTTAAACCAGGGGATAAGGTGCTGCTGTACCTTCCCATTAAACGGGGTTCCGTGCAGAACAGGTATTTCGGGCCCTATGTTGTGCACAAACGGGTTAATGAGACAGGGTATGTGATAAACACTCCTGATAGGGTTAGGAAAAGTAGGTATTGTCACATCAATTTGCTAAAAGGATATTTTGACAGACTGCCGATAATTCCAGTGTTACCGGTCCAAACTGAGAGTCACTCAATTTCCTGTGATGACGTCAAGACTGCAGAGATCAAATTAACCAACAGCCAGATTCTAGCAGACTTGAGCCCCCGGCGAGCAGAGTTGACTACGTTGACACAAGACAATGTTTCCATTTGTCAGGACTTTCCAACGGTTATCAACACATTAATCCAGGATGTGCGCTTGGAACCCAACGCTACACCGATTCGACAGCATGCCTATCGGATAAAACCTGTAAAACGTGCGGCACTGAAAAAGGAGATAGATTACATGTTGATGGCAACACCAGACTACCGAATGCCTTTCAAGCTGGCTGTGGATGCCAGTGACGTGGGAGCTAGAGCTGTGCTGTTCCAAGAAGACGAAAATGGACTGGACCATCCTGTAAGTTTCTTCTCCAAAAAGTTTGACAAACACCAGGTGAACTATTCCACGATAGAGAAGGAAGCTTTGGCCATGGTACAAGCTCTGAAGCATTTTCAGATCTACGTGAAATCGGCATTGCATCAAGTGGTTGTCTTTACTGACCATAATTCGCTTACTTTCATTCACAGAATGAAAGCCACCAACCAGAGAGTTTTGAGATGGGGTCTTCTTCTGCAGGAATTCCCAATTACTATTGAACATATCAAGGGCACATCCAATGTAATCGCTGATGCCCTGTCCCGAAGTTGAACGTTGTGCTAATGTGTTGACGTTCTTGATTTCTGTTTTTGTTTTTATATATTTTATTGTATACCAGGGACTCAGAGACTCAGTGTGATTACTGGTAGTCACTTTATTACTATGTGTTATAAATGCCCGGATGCGTCGGTTAACGCACATTTTGTTTGGTTTAAATGTAGTATATTTCCCTATTCCTAGAGTAGAGGAAATATCCTTTTTGACGTGGGTGTGTGTGACGGTACATGCTCTTATCTTTTCGCCTGTGGCGATGTTAATTGTTTTAGAGGGCCTTGTGCAACTTGATTACGTAATACCCCCGCGCGACCGTACCCCCTAATACACACCCAGACCAGCTGTGGAGGCCATGTGGCCAGTAGTTACGTAATAACTCAGGTAGTGCGGTTTACGACCGGGGTATTTCTGGCGAACTAGTAAATTGTAGGCTTCACTGTTCTAAAATATTAAAGCTAGCCGGTCATCCTAGAGGACCTAGGTACACTGTAGGTTATTGTCTTTACGGTGATATGTACCAGTATTAATTCTGTATTACAAGGTTACTGAATGAGTAGTTAAAGGTTAATTAAAAATTAACCAGTTAGGAATAGAGTTGTAATTCCTTTATTAATTAAGTTTCCCTGGCAGCGTTTCTCAATTATCACACGTGTGTGTGTTGTATCACGGTGAAGTGATTAGAATATTGTGTAAACTAGACACCTAGTGATTAACTAATTAAGTGATTAGCTCTGGGTTGTTATTATATTGTTGTTGTCAATTAACTACTGCGGCAAGTACATTTGTCAGCGTAGTGTTAATATAGATTCCAAAGTGTATTGTGTTTTGTTGTGTTTTCTAGTGAACTAAACGTGCTATATCTTATATATATTTATATAAGATCTTATCTCTGATATACCTAGAGCCGAACCACTCGGGTATTGGACTGCCCGATACAGAGAGATCTAATAGATATACAGTTAGGAGGGATATTTGGATAATCGTGTTTTATTCAGTTACGGGTATTATAGGATCCCCGTGACAGTAATCTATTCAAAACCCTTAGACGTTGCAATTGTGTTCGAATAATTCTCTTTAACTCTGTACCATTTACAAGTTCTTACTGAAAATCAGCCAACCAGTAAAATGTCATTATCGATCTTTGTCGGTGGTCCTATTGGGCTATTCCTTGTTCCAACCGGTGCACCACGACTGGTATATCAAATGTCGTGGTATGTACTATCATGTCTGTGGGATGGTGCATATAAAATATTCCTTGCAACTAGTTGGAAACTGACCGTGTTCCTCCCTAAGGTTATATGTCAAAACTGCCAAATGTTTGGCATTCAATAGAAGGAAGAATGGAAATGTTTTATTTAACGACGCACTCAACACATTGTATTTACGGTTAAATGGCGTCAAGAGTATGGTTGAGGACAATACAGATATATAGAGAGGAAACCCGCTGTCGGCATTTCATGGGCTACTCTTTTCGATTAGTAGTCAGGGGTCTTTAATAGGAACCATCCCACAGACAGGATAGTACATACCACGGCCCTTGTTACACCAGTTGTGGAGCACTGGCTGGAACGAGAAATAGCCCAATGGGGCTACCGATCCTAAACCGACCGAGCATCAAGCGAGCGCTTTACCACTGGGCTACATCCCACCCTTGGCATTTCAATAGTCGGTGATTAATAACCTATGTGTTCTACTGGTGTCGTTAAAAAACACAAATGTTTTGTGTGTCACGTGACCTATATTTTGTAGACCTTTTTCTAGTCCTCTGTGGTGTCGCGGTTAAGCCATCGAACATAAGGCTGGTAGGTACTGGGTTCGCAGCCCGGTACCGGTTCTCACCCATAGCTAGTTTTAACGACTCAATGGGTAGGTGTAACACCACTACACTCTATATTATCTCATTAACCACTAACCACTAACTGTCCTGGACAGACAGCTCAGATAGCTGAGGTGTGTGCCCATGACAGCGTGCTTGAACCTTAATTGGATGCAAGCACGAAAATAAGCTGAATGAAAAAACAAAAGTTTAATGCATGTATATATATAGAGAGAGAGATTGCAGGATGAAATATGGGTAATAAATACCAATAACGAATCCAAAGACAAACAGTTTTTGTACTCAATAATTTTATCTCATTCATTTAATTTTATTTTTATAGCTTCAGGTGTATAAATTTAAATTATTAACAACACTGTAATCTACTTTATGACATACGTTTGTTTCTTTTATGCCATAAATCTATAGGTCATATTTATCTACGCTTTGAATATATATGTCTTCTTTAGAGCGTTTTTTTTCTGAGGTTGTTAGGTACCTTTAAACAAAACAAATTAAGATTACTCCAGAATATCTGTATTTCCATATACTTACCTTTTATGACACCCAATAGCCGGTGTGCAATTTTGTGCTGGGGTGTCGTTAACCATCCATTCATTCATTCATTCATTCATTGCAGAATATCTCTTGTAAAACTAACCTTAAAGGGATATTCCTGAGTTTGCTGCATTGTAAGATGTTTCTGACTAATAAAATATTTATATGATTAACTTACAAATTAAATATATTTTCTTGTTTACAATATCAGTCTCTGTATATTCAACGCGTTTCTGGTCGTCTTATATTTGTAAGAAGCCCAAACTGGAATTTTTCTTTAAATAATTTCGTACGTACGACAAAAAAACAATATTTTAGGAAATGAAATGAAATGTAACCTAGTACAAATATTAGAACGATCAGAAACATGTTTAATATACAGCCACTAATATTTTATGCAGAAAAATATATTTGATATGTAATTACAATCGTTTAAATGTCTCTGTTAGTCAATAACAGTAGCAGGGATGGCACTTGGGTACCATGTATGCAAATGAGCTAGGTCACGTGACCTGTCCTGCGCTCTGATTGGTTGACCTCTAAGGGACGTGGCCTCTTCTGATTGGCTGACCTCTAAGCGTGGGGCCGTGGCCTAATGACGTTCATTGACCTCGGGGTCATGCAGCTGGCTGACCTTTAAGCGTGGGGACGCTACTTTAATGGGGTTAATGACTTGGACAGCTGTGGGAACCTGACCTTTGTGTCATGAAACACTGGATGTTGGTTAGATTGATGGGTGTGTTAACCGTAGGGGGCCTTTGATGTACAGGAAACAGATGGTGCGGAAGTCGTTAATGACCCCTAGAGTGGTGTCGAATGACTGGGTGCTTATTTAACTGTGACATCTGTTCGTTTTGGCCATGAGTCATCCCAGAACGTGTTCAGACACGTCTTGACCTCGAGATAGCGTGGGGGTCTGACGTCACAAGAAATGCCCGAATCATTGCTGTAGTCGGTGGTTAAGACCGGGGTAGATACCGGGGTTCGTATCTGGGTATCAACTGGTCATCACCCAGCCTTTTCACTAGCCACAGATGGCTGACGCGTGTCCAGGACAGCGTGCTTGAACCATAATTGAAATATGAGCACGGAAATAAGTTGAAATAAATACAAATAGTAAGCTTTGTTTTAAAAGTTTTAAAAGTTTAATGACACCACTAGAGCACATTGATTTATTAATCATTGGCTATTGGATGTCAAACATATGTGGTACTTTTGAAACATAAAGACGAAACCCGCTACATTATAGTAGCAAGGGGTCCTACACCAGCCCGCAGACAGGATAGCACATACCACACAACTCCCACTGTCTTAGATATCCACAGATAGCTGGTGTGTGTGTGCGGGCGTGCTTAAACCTTAACGGGATAGAGTATTTCGTATTGCCAGACATTCGTAGAGGATGGCCCCCGAGACTTCATAACAAGATTAGCCAATGAGAAGGTTGCTAGTTTGTTTTGAAATACGACCTTCTTTCGTATCTCGCAATGATCGACGATGGTAATTTCAAAAATAAACAGACAAAGCATTAATATTACATATTTATCACTATAAAATAAATACTGAATGTATACTCAAACGATATATACCATTTAAAGAATAACAAACACGGGGGTGTTGGTAGTGGCATTTAACGTAAGAGCAGACCATCTCTCTCACCCCTACATTATCCCCACTGTCTTAGCCACAGATAACTGGCGTGCGCGCGCGCGCGTTTAAACCTTAATGGGATAGAGGTAAGGAAAAATAAATATAACCTCATAGTTTGAAACTTTATTTCAACATTAATCACTTCCCACTGAGACAGATGTGTAGATAGATCTCTTAAAATACAGAAATATCGTCTGCTATAGATACGTAATGAGAAACACACGCGGGTCACTTCCAAGTATTACTTTCTTATGGCCCGATCACACTGGCCCGAATGCCATTCCGTTTATTTTCCGAATAGGAATTTGGGTGTTCGGGGAGCGAACGGATCATATTCGGGAAGCATTCGGTGTGTTCTAGGAGCATACTGGCTGTTCGGCTTCGTACGGATGCATACGGAACGGCATTCGGTAGCTCCAAAAATTTGTTGTGCATGTTCAAAATAATGTTCATCGACCATCCGAATGTGGCGTTCATGTGTATTCGGGAAGTATTCGGGAAGTATTCTAGGAGCATACGGCATGTACCGAAAACGTTCGGGAAGCATCCGTCTAGTTCTTGGTGCATTCGGAATGAAAATTTGGAGGTGCTGGGTTCCATATGCTTTCCGAATACCCCGAATGGACCTAGAACATGACGAATGCTTTCCGAACGTTTTCAGTATCCTTTCAGAGTAAGCCGAAAACGTTCGGAAAGCGTGCGGAAAGCATACGGAAAGAGTTCGGTCCATTCTAGGTCGATTCGCCGTGTTCTGAAAGCATTCGGAAAGCATACGGAAAGCGTTCGGAAAGGAAACCTTTCGAAGTCAACATGCGGGAAGTATTCGGTCTATTCTGAAAGCATTCTGAAACCAAACTGAAAACATTCGGAAAACAAACGGAAAGCATTCGGTGATACATTGGGGAAAACACATTCGGAAGGACATTCGGCCAGTTTAAAAAATCACACCACTTTCGTATACGGAAAACAAACCGAAGCTCATTCGGGCCAGTGTGATCGCCCCATTACTACGCTGTGGCTGAAATATGATACCCCTGAAGCTACAAGCAAATGCTTTATTTAACGACGCACCGAAGCTTACAAAGTCGAGTTTAATTTCCCGGGTTATTTTTAGCGAAGCAGCCGATATTTTTCAAAGACAGAAAGAAATACAGTGGAAAAAGCAGATACACTTATTCGGTGGCCAGTAGGGGGAAGAAAGGAATGTGCGTAACAACCCAGCCCATTACAAACATTAATAAAGGAATGTATAGACGCCTTAATTGTTAAGGAAAGAAAGGAATGTGTGTGTGTGTGTGTGTGTGTGTGTGTGTGTGTGTGTGTGTGTGTCTTTGTGTGTGAAACACCTCAGCCCATTGCTTTGAAGAAAGAACGTGCGACTACAACTCAACGTTCCAACGCAACCTATGATCTTTTAACTGCATTTGAAACACGAGTATTTCCCTAGAGTACAAGCCTTTATAGACAACCAGTGTATTATGTCTGGTATGTCAAAGGCCGTGGTATGTGCTGCCCTGTACACACAGCTCTTGCTACTATAAAGTAGCGGTAGAAATATCCAATCACAAATCTAGTCATAGTGTAGAAAACACAAAAAACAAACGCAGAGAGAGAGAGAGAGAGAGAGAGAGAGAGAGAGAGAGAGAGAGAGAGAGAGAGAGAGAGAGAGAGAGAGAGAGAGAGAGAGACTATATTTTACCAAATGGGTAAATACAGTGATCGATCTAGGATCGATCACCGTCGGTGGTCCAATAGGCTATAGCCAACCAGTGCATTATGCCAAGGGCCTTGGTATGTGCTGTCCTGTACACACATCCCTTACTACTATAATGCAGCGGTAGAGACTGACATTCAATCACAAAACTAGTCATGGAGTAAAACACACACAAAAAAAACCGCAATGGTTTGGGGTTCTTCATTTTATTTCTAAATGACAAATCACAAACTACACATATATAAAATGGACACACACTGGGTTACATCGAGAGGCCCTAAGGGCGACAACTACATACAGTAGAATCTCATTAGCGCGAACACTGTCGGTGCATCAAAGTCTGTTCGACCCATCGGGTAGTTCGAACCATCCATTCGGCCGTTGTCGGGTGCTTCTGTAGCACAAAAATCATTCGGACAACCTCGCATGTTATATATGTTATATATATATATATATATATATATATATATATATATATATATATATATATATATATATATATATAAAATGGACACACATTGGGTTACAT